>NC_135662.1:80087331-80388940 GCF_964188315.1 Podarcis muralis
TGTTCATCCCAGATGCTTCAGAAAAGGTTTAAAATACCACTTTCACAATGCTCCAAAATCTATCCAACGCTTCTAGCTTCCTAAAACTTTAGCATACTAGTATTACTGCCCCAGAACTGATGAACTTTACTAATGCAGGTACTCACTTGTCATTTTTAATGTGTTCATAAAGGCGCTTGAACTGACGGACCTGGAAAGATAAGATCCCCATCAAAACCACCACCATGAGCAGAAAAGGATAAATTCGACGTTGCACTAGGTTTTGCATTTCAGGAGTGACACCTGCAAAAAAGTTAACAAGAGCAAATGAGCTAAAGGTTAAAATAAAGGCTTTGCATTTCAAATATTGGAACTGGAGCAACCAACAAGCAAAACTCTACCAATATCAACCTCTTCATTCTTGCCTTTCATCTCACCAAGTGATAGGTGTCAGTGGCTGCTGGTTTATGTGAACAGAGAAGAATTTTTCCTGAAACCTCTTCTGCTTGCTGGTATTCGGATTTTTGTCAGCAAATAGGCTTCCAGAGTATCAGAACATTTCTGTCTTTGCAAAGCCGAATTCATAGAAGCTGGAGCTAATAAAGTTATGGCCTGTTTAATATCCAGTTGCATGTTTAGTTTATTACCGTGTCACACACCCCACATATTCTCCCTCGGTAGGGACAACCATGTTTTATAATGGAAGCTCAGAACATGAACACATTTGTTGTTGCTCAATAAGCCATTCTCCACTGCGCCCTAGCAAGCTACTGCCACCTACAGAACAAAATAAGTAATGCAGTGTTTTCTGGGGAAGGACACATTGCTTATCTACAAGGAGAAGCCACTGATTACAGCCACACTGTAAACGCTGTAAAGTCTTCCAACTAGTATTTGTAATTTAGTTGTATGGTTAACCTGAATAGCTCTGAAATGGAGAATTCGTAATACAAATAATTCTTAATCAACAATTCAATCTTGAATGCTGCAGCCATGTTTTTATTTGAGTGATTGTAAGCTCATTATGCATGGGATGTGGGTGGTGTTGTGGGTTAAACCACAGAGCCTAGGACTTGCCAATCAGAAGGTCGGCGGTTCGAATCCCTGCAATGGGGTGAGCTCCCGTTGTTCAGTCCCACTCAAAGTGCAAGTAGATAAATAGGTACCGCTCCGGCGGGAAGGTAAAAGGTGTTTCCGTGCGCTGCTCTGGTTCACCAGAATTGGCTTAGTCATGCTGGCCACATGACCTGGAAGCTGTACGCCGGCTCCCTCGGCCAATAAAGCAAGATGAGCGCCACAACCCCAGAGTCGGCCAAGACTGGACCTAATGGCCAGGGGTCCCTTTACCTTTAAGCTCATTATGTCCTAGATATACCATATTTTTTGGTGTATAAGACTCTGTTTCCCCCCAATTTTTTTAAGTTTAAAATTGGGGGTCGTCATATACATGGGGGCATCTTATAGATGGAAAAATACGGTACTTCCAAGGTGACAAATGACAATGGGTGGAATTCAACACCACACTCTTCCAATTCTTCCATCTGCACAAGCATTTCAGCTTGCCAGATGGAACAATCTCCCGTCTCCTCCCCCCCATGTGTGGTTCAGGGGTTCTCTTGACACCACCACCCCAAGCCAATTTCAGAAATGCACAGGGTGAGGGGGAAAGGAGCCCAGTTGCACAAGCGGAAGCCCTTGTGCAGAGCTTCCACCAACGATGCTGGTTTGGTGAATCCCACTCATTAGGTCTTTCTTCTGAGTAGGGCTGCCCAATATTGCATTGTCACTGGACTCTAAAATACTAGCTATTTCGTGGTGGTAGCCCTACTCCCCCATCTGAATGTTGTTTATGTATTTTGTACACTTTCTTCTGTATAAATATTCACATGTTTAATAGGCTATTTCTGTTTACCTGAAATGATTCTTTTTAGGGTGCTATTTTAGCCACCACCTTCAAATTTAACACATATTTCTATTTCATTTTTAATGACCTAGAAGTACATCTCTTTGAAAACAAAAGCTGGGAATCTCTAAATTTCTGCTAAAGCCTACCAGCTGATAAACAGCTTCAGGATCTATGTGTGGGCCAAAACTATGTAACTCTCCAAATGATGTAACATGATGGTTTTCCCTGAAGCTAGCAAACGAAATACTTCTTGAACCTTTGGGCAAGATGCAAAATGTGGTACATGAAGTACAGCTACCTAATGGAGATGCTTGACAGAACACTCATTTGACATTCTAACAAAAGATTTTTCATGATTCGTATCTTAAGCTGGGACCCACACAATGAAATCTGTATGCCCATCTGCACTTACCTAGTAAAGGTACAATACCAGAAGCTATGATGTAAGGTACGCAAAGAGAAAGCAACAGAACTGAGATAACAGGCGCTGCAAGCTTCCGTATTATAAAGTGTAAGTCAATATTCCTAATTCCATTTGCGTAAACCTGAAAAAAATAAGACCACAGTCAAGATGCATGAAGGACGGCTGCCCGGCCCCTGCCATTAAATGTATTACATACAAAAATCTCCATATTTATGATTAAGAAGGAATGACAGCATTGTAGCATTAAAATATTAGCATTAAATGTGGCAGTTAATATTTTAATATCAGCATTAGCATGTAAACGATGGTTTAGTGCTATCTAGATGAGCTGCAGGCTGAAGCAAGCCCAAACAAATTACTGAGCCTGCATATCTCCCCCTCCATGCACAGCCAAGAGCAGTTCTGCAGAAAGTAGTTTCACTTACAAATTAAGGTTGGCTTGCTGCCTCCTACAAACCAGGAATCCTGGCTTACAACAAACTCTATTAGTTTATGAAGCCAGTTTCATAACCCATGAGTTGAAGTTAACTTGTTTTGAAACTTAGTACAGTTTGCTGCAAGCCAGGAACTCTATCCCTGGTTCGTAGGACTCAGCATTCTTCATTCTTTAAAAGCAAAGCTATTGTTTGCAGACATTTTGCTTGGGCACACTGTATCTCATCCACATAGAGCTAAACCACAGGTGAGTTTCCACGTACAGTGGTACCTCTGAGTGCGAACAGGATCCGTTCCGGAGCCCCGTTTGCATCCTGAAGTGAACGTAAGACGCGTCTGCACAGATCGCGATTTGCCACTTCCGCGCATGCATGTGGCGTCATTTTGAGCGTCTGCGCATGCGCGAACGACGAAACTCGGAAGTAACACGCTCCGTTACTTCCGGGTCGCCGCAGAGCGCAACCCAAAAATATGAATACGCTGAAGCGTATTCATCCCAAGGTATAACTGTATCACTAAACAGGTGTTTTAGTATGTAAATCAACTAAAGCAGATTTAGGAAGGAGAGGGAGAGGTTTTGTTGCACAGGCAGAAACCTCTGTGCAAATGGGACAACTTGGTTGGACAACACCCATTATTTGTGTCCTAATAATCGAGATCATTTTTTCTCCCAATATATAGAAATAAAAATATACAGTAATTTAATGAAAAGCTCAACACAGATAGAAACCCAAAATTGGGGGAGGGGGGCACCTGGGAACAGAGTATGTGTTAGCTGCTGCCTCATTTGTTTATATAAATGGGGGGGGGGGATGTACAAGGAAACAGGCATGTGACTCCAAGGAGCTATGCATTCTGTATTATGGGCCCAATTCTGTGGAACTCCCAGTTGACGTCAGACAGCTCCTCTTCCTATTGATCATCCAACACCAACTGAAGACTTCTTTTTTTATTCCAGCAGGGATTTTAATTGAAGTCTTATTTTATAGTTTTAACTGACTTTTACCCTTCTGCATTGCACACCATTCAGAGATGACTGTAGTTAAGTAGTATATGAATTGTTCAAATAAAAGACCATTAGAAAACCATTGTAAAATTATAATACAGTTGGATTTAACCCATATTGCCATTTTAGTTTTTAAAATGATACAACCAAGGGTACTATATGTTGAAGATGCAATAATAAGGGTGATCTTTTTCACATTTGCCATGTTCAGATGATAATGGCTTAGCACAAGTGTGAATAAACCTTCCCATAACCAAACCAGGAAATCTACAGATATTTAGTTTCCTGTTATATCTGAAGAAGGAAACTGTGGCTAATGACTGCAGCAAGGCAGAATATGAAGTCATGGTTTCAAGTGGGCTTCTAGCTTATTCCAAAATTGTTTGTCAAAGTTTCCCAGTTCAGACAAAACGGAAATTATAGGTAACTTAAGACTTCCTCAGTTGTTTGCTAGGTTATACTGAGGAACAAAGCATCTTATTGAGCCAGGATATGATCATCTGAACAAGGTAACAGTAAAAGCAGAAATAAAACTTAGAAGGTATAGAGACAAGGCATGTTCAACTCATGGAATCAATAAGAAACATCCTTTGGGGGAAAATATTTGATAAAAGTGTGCCTTATATAATAAGAAAGGTTTCTATAGTGTTATTTGTTGCAATTTGTTTAACACTTAATTTGTTTGCTATATTTGCTTTGAAAAAACCTAACCAAAAGCAGCCCTGTAAAATTTACTTACATTTTCTCCCTGCTTTTTCCCTTAACACTAGTGACATCCCTTCTGTGCAAAACCTTTGTCAACATTTGTCACATTCTCCTCTGAGTGGTAACCCATTGTAATGTTATGCCTTTGGGGAGTGGGGAGAAATGAGAGCTATTTTGTAGCTTCTTGGTCAGGAAAGCACAATTCCAAACTGAAAATTCAGTAATACTTTATGGGTATCAAGCCAAAGTCTCCCAAGCGAGAGGACAGATGCTAAGTTTTAGAGGTAGCTAAGGAAGAAGAAAAGAGAATAAACCAGGGATAAGGGACCTAGAGGCCTCCAGATACTATTAGACTCCAACTCCCATCAGCCACAGCCAACATAGCCAAAATGTCAGAGACGGTGCAAGTTGCAGACCAACAAGCTCTGAAAGGCCACAGGTTCCCTAGTATGGGCAACTTAATGGTCTGTATGTTTTGTTTGCCTCCCTTGCACCAAAGAAGCAGTTCTTACCTGTTCAATAACAGTTTTCAGCCACCACTGAGGGCCCATCAGAGTTATGGCAGCAATTATTTTGGCATGCAGAACACCAAGAGCCCAGTCCTAAGTCAAAACGAAAACAATGATTATTTCTATACCATCGTCAATATGCACAGTGATTGTAGAGTAAAAGGGGGCAGGCTCTTACATACACACCCCAAATTGTTGCCTATAATTTGCTGATGTAGGGAATTTGCTAATACAGAGGAAGGGCAGGAAAATAGATGCAGGGACATATATGAAATGAATGTGTGTTATTTTCGTCACACATACTTAAGAGTTAAGTTGTGAATGCCGCTTGATTTTTTATCTTATTTGTATTGTACTGATTTTATGTAAATCACCTCGAATTTTTTTGTGTGAAAAGGCAGGGAATATATAAAAATAGCCCTATGTTCACTTTCAGTTTGCTTTCAGTTACAATGAAGCTCACAGTAGTAATAAATAATAATAATAATAATAATAATAATAATAATAATAATAATAATAATAATTTATTATTTATACCCCGCCCATCCAGTTTCCCCAGCCAGTTCTAAGGCCACATTCATTAGTTTAATTTCCTGCAAAAGACAACATTTGGAACTATTGAAGTTTTATTCATTCATTCATTCCCCGCCTTTTTCCCTGGCGGAGCTCAGAAGCCTAACTTCTACAACAGCACTCAAAACGAAAAGTACAGAGCTAACCTGCCATGGGTAGAATAGCGGTGTCTGGTCCAGGGGAACTCTCAAAGGCGCAACAATAACCAGCTCAAACAAAAGTCCAAGCAAAAGTGGAACTACACCTGCCAGCAATATAGCCACTATTAATGTCTTCATTATCTAAAAAGTAAAAAAAAGAAGAGAAAACCTAATTTAGTGACACTTCAAAACCTTGTGGCTGTACTTACACAACATCACAATAAAACGGAGTGCAAAGAGAAACAAATACGCAGAACCAGATTTAGAAAGGATTTAGTGGGTCCTCTGGAGCAGTAATTTCTAAGGCAGCTGCCTCTGACAAAATATATCAGAGAAAGCGCAGAGAGAGTAATGAAGGAAAGGAAGTCTACTTTCCTTCAGCTGGCACATATGAACGAGAGCTCACTAGGGTTCATACCCGGGGTCAGTTGTCAATGCTATAACTCTTCCCCAAAATATGTGAAGGCAAAGTAAGGAAGTTTGTGCTACGATGTGCTGAGTGAGGTTCAGCACTAATACTCTTTACCAAATTCTCCACTCCAGCTTATGCTCAGAGGACAAGAGTTCACAGGCAGGTTTGAGAGACCTAGGCTCTCTCCTTCAAGAAATCAAAGAGTGGCTCTGGTCTTTCATTACCCTCCAGCCTTTGTTGCCCAGATCTGGTGAATAACTGAAGGCCATGAAGCCTATGGCAGTTTTGGGGGGAAATGTTACAACTAATTATTTCTTTGATTTCCTCTTTCTAGAGAAGGCCCATAGTGGAGGAAACATATTTGTCACAGTTGCTTCTTGAATAGTTAGACAAACACTCCGTCCACATCAATTAAGTAATAATACAGTGGTGCCTCGCAAGACGAAATTAATTCGTTCCGTGAGTTTTGTCGTCTTGCGATTTTTTTCGTCTTGTGAAGCACGGTGTCGGGAAAGTTTTGGAAAAGCTTCAAAAATCACCAAAGTCTTTAAAAACCTCAAAAAAGGCTACCACACCACGTTCTATGAGTTGCTCCTCGAAGTCAAGTCACAACTGTATTAACGGTGTTAAGAAAAAGGAAACAAACTTGCAAGACGTTTCCGTCTTGCGAAGCAAGCCCATAGGGAAAATCGTCTTGCGAAGCTCCTCAAAAAACAAAAAACCCTTTCGTCTAGTGAGTTTTTTGTCTTGCGAGGCATTCGTCTTGCGAGGTACCACTGTAATAATAATAATTTATTATTTGTACCCCGCCCATCTGGCTGGGTTTCCCCAGCCACTCTGGGCGGCTTCCACAAAGACCAAAAATGCACTAAGATGTAAGTGCTTCCTGAAACTTAAAAGAAATGCATTTTTTCAGATGACTTACCATGAGGGACCATTCCTTAACTTTCTGAAAAATCACTTGTCGGCCCTGTGGCATCCAAGCAACAAGCACCGTCACCGCCCGAATGGTAAGCCAGCAAACATAGAGCCCACAAGCAGCTGTGTACAGTTCGTGGATTTTGGCGGTCCCTGTCCAAAAGGACATCAGCCAACGGCCAGCGAATACTAAAACCAGAAACATTAATGAATATTTAAAAGAAACACACACTGCCAGACAGCCATAAAATGATATGGGCCCAGAGAACTCATAAGCAAAGTAGCTTCAGAGTTTTCTCTCACTCAATTGCAGCCCCCAGTGGTGCATGACAACCGCTTTTGAACGGAGGGCAGTTTAAAAAGCAATTCGTAATATTGAATGGGAACTACTTGTTCAAAGAAAGTAAAGTAAAAAGTTACATTACGTTTTCACATGCTGATTAAATCCCAGACACTAATTTGAATAGATCCAATTTTGTTTTAACCCCAGTATTTATTAAATTTATTAACCACCTTGCACAAAGGAAAACCAAGTCAACTAAAATCTGCAAAGCATTTGCCCCACTTTTCAGGAGCTAACAGAAGTCAGGCCAAAAACACTCCCTGCTGTAAGTTCACCCAAAGACAATGATAACTGTTAAAATGATGTGTACCAAACGAATAGTGCCTGAATTCATTTTTCTTTAGAAAAGACATGTGGATGGTGGTTATTTGGTGCTTGCATCA
Organism: Podarcis muralis; assembly: GCF_964188315.1. Taxonomy (NCBI): domain Eukaryota; kingdom Metazoa; phylum Chordata; class Lepidosauria; order Squamata; family Lacertidae; genus Podarcis; species Podarcis muralis. The sequence goes on from NC_135662.1 coordinate 80,095,065, forward strand.
GGAGATCTGGGTTCAAATTCCTGACCAGCCACAAAGCTTACTGTGTGGCCTAGGGCTAGTCACGGTGTCTCAGCCTACAGCCTCTCTCTGAGAGTTGTTGTGAAAACAGTTGGAAGGGGAGGGGCAGAGAGGAGTACCATGTATGCCACTGCAAACTCCTTATGGGAACGGCAGGATAAAAATGTGAAACTTCCAGACAAAGTAACTACATAAGTTTAGCCCCCTTAAGGTATTATTAGCCCATGTGAAGCTGTAAAGGTAAAGGGACCCCTGACCATTAGGTCCAGTCGTGACCAACTCTGGGGTTGCGGCGCTCATCTCGCTTTATCGGCCAAGTGAGCCGGTGTTTGTCTGGAGACAGCTTCCGGGTCATGTGGCCAGCATGACTAAGCGGCTTCTGGCGAACCATAGCAGCACACGTAAACGCCGTTTACCTTCCCGCTGGAGCGGTACCTATGTATCTACTTGCACTTTGACATGTTTTTGAACTGCTAGGTTGGCAGGAGCTGGGACCAAGCAACGGGAGCTCACCCCGTCGCAGAGATTCGAACCGCCAACCTTCTGATCGGCAAGTCCTAGGCTCTGTGGTTTAACCCACAGCGCCACCCGCGTCCCTGTGTGAAGCTGTATATAGGAGTAAATAGCAGGGCCATACTGAACAGCCCCATCCCCATCCCCAGTATCTGCACGTACAGATATTTTGATTAAGCCATCTATGGTTAGAGCAGAGGTCGGGGGCCAATCTTGGGCCACGAGGCCATTTTACCCAAACTACACCCACCTGTCAATCAGCTAATGTCACTCTGAAGGGTGGTGAGGTCAATAGATGGGAAGAGTTCCATTATGCATTGGCTGTGCCACACACACCCCCCCCCCCCAGTTTCCCATGGGGAACTGTCACATGCAGCCAAAGCAGCAGGATTTAACCCTTACTCATCAGCTGTTTGGAGGGGGGAAATCCTGCTCATTTCAATCCTGCTTCCCTGTGGGGAGCATGTTGGTGAAGCAGATCTCTCTCCCACCAGTCAACTTTGATAGGTTGGCAGGTCCAGCAAACTGTCAAAGTTTGGAGTGGAGTGGGAGCTAAAAATTTGGCCTGGTTGTCCAAAAAATTTTCCCACCCCTGGGCTACAGGCTCATGGCAAGTAAAAGAGTTTTAACTTCTATTTAATTTTTCAGCTGTGCTACAAGATTTAAGGCACTGGGTGGTCAGGAAGCCCAATCTTACATATATTTACTTGGATGTTAAATCTGCCCATGTTAAATGGGACTTACTTCCATGTAAATATACCTAGGACTGTAGCTTTAAATTAAGTAGCTGGCCCAATAAAAATTCATATTCACATTACATGAAGTCAGCAAGTTGGAGCAATTTCTAAAAGCTTTAAGGCGTCAACATGGTATTTTAGTAAGCACACATCGTAACAGCCAAATATAAATATGAAAGATGCCAAAATGACTATTTACTTTCATTTTTACTGAAATAACACTGGTCTAGTTATTGATTTATGAAAAAAGATCAGCATATTCAAAGTCCACACAACAGAAGATATGCTGTTTTCTGCATTACGTTTTCCTATTTTATTTTTCCATTCAAGCAATTTAAAATTAAATAAACAAGAACATGTTAATAAGCAGCAGCAATTTGCTACTGTGAAATACATACCTGGTAACGTTAGGCAGATAAGACTTGCTATCAGTAGTGTTATACACATGAAAATGATTAACAAAAATATCTGAAAAACACAAAAATGAAGTGGAAAAATTGTAAAACCTATTTACAAAGAAAAAAAGCAATAAAAAGGACATTTGGGAGACACCTTAAAATTTAGCAACTTTATTCCAATTGTATGAGAGCCTGCAGTCAAAAGTAGAAAATATATTCATGAAATACCCTGTGTGCCTAGAAGTCACTGAAAGCATTTGGACAAAGCAATACGCTCTGTGTCTGAATATAAGTAATTAACATTTCTGATTCTCCTAATGCCCAGATCTTAAGCATTTTTTTTTACTCAAAAACTACTGTATGTAGTCTTGTTAGCTTTCTCTCCATAAGATACAGAATTTTAGACCTCCACATATACATTCAACCTGGAGAGGCGGACCTCAAGGCTAACTGAACATAAAGTGGCTTCCTCTGCAACTGGGTCTGACGGCCACACAGTGAAGGATCATATCCAATACCTACAATTACACATTTTGTTTTCAGACTGCTTCCATAATATACTTCCTGAAATAAAAGTCACACACCCCTTTTATCGTTGTTCCTTTATGTGATGCCAATAAGCCCCCGAGTGGTGGGAAGCCATTCCTTTCTGTAAGAATCGAATAGGCAAACGAAGGGAACAAGATGCTGAACACTCACAAAAATACTGCCTTTAGAATTACTTGTTCCAGATATTGAAAAGAAATGGAGAATTAATTAGCTAGATGCCAGTGAACTAGATTACGTACAGTGGTACCTCGAGTTACGAACTTAATTCATTCCGGAGGTCCGTTCTTAACCTGAAACTGTTCTTAACTAGAGGCGTGTTTTTGCTAATGGGGCTCTTGCTGCCACACACGATTTCCGTTCTCGTCCTGGGGCAAAGTTCTCAACCTGAGGTAACTCAGGCTAGTGGAGTTTGTAACCTGAAGCGTTTGTAACTCGAGGTAGTAAAGGTAAAGGGACCCCTGACAATAGGTCCAGTCGTGACCGACTCTGGGGTTGCGGCGCTCATCTCGCTTTATTGGCTGAGGGAGCCGGCGTACAGTTTCCAGGTCATGTGGCCAGCATGACTAAGCCGCTTCTGGCGAACCAGAGCAGCGCACAGAAATGCCGTTTACCTTCCTGCTGGAGTGGTACCTATTTATCTACTTGCACTTTGACGTGCTTTCGAACTGCTAGGTTGGCAGGAGCAGGGACTGAGCAACAGGAGCTCACCTCGTTGTGTGGATTCGAACCGCCGACCTTCTGATCAGCAAGTCCTAGGCTCTGTGGTTTAATCCACAGCGCCACCCACGTCCCCCTAACTCGAGGTACCACTGTATTAAAGCAGGGTTGGCTAACCTGCCCCACCATCTGATGTTGCTAGACTACAACTCCCATCATGCCTAACTACCGACCATGTGAGCTCGGACTGATGGCTGTTGAGTCCAACATCTAGAGCAGAGCTTTCCAAACATTTCATGCTTGTGACACACTTTTGAGACGTGCATCATTTCGTGACACAGTAATTCAGTTTTACTTGCCAACCAGAGTTTAAACTAACCCCTTTCCAGCCCCGGAAGCATTTGCAAGCTACACCTAGACACTGCAGCCGACACACTAACATGTCATGACACACAGTTTGGAAAGCTCTGATCTAGAGGGCCACAGGTTAGCCATCCCTGCTTTAAATGGACAGAACAACTCACCCTGAGTGGAAATTTTAAAGGCCGACGGTAAGGTTGAAAGCCAACAGGTCCTCCTTGTTGTAGTATGGCTTGGTGGGCTGCATGAAGACCTTCTCCCACAACTGGAATGGCATTATTATTGCGAGCAGGTTGGTTATTAGGCTGTTGGTTTGCATTGTTTTCATTCTCTTCCTGGTCTCCAAGTAAGTAAGAATGCAGATCCCTGAAAAAACATTTTTTTAAAAAAAATTGTGAACCATCTCGGCTACCATAAATGTTCCTATTAGTATTTAATGAATGTATAGGTATGATGATTAAAAGCACGATAATACATTGGTACCTCTACTTGTTATGTATCCTTCGGGATACGCACGCAGCAAACCCGGAAGGATATTTCCGGGTTTCGCCGCACACACAAGCGCAGTAGCAGTCTATCAAGCCATGCGAGTGCGCAGAATAGGCACCTCCGGTTGCTGAAACCTTGGGATCCGACCAGGGCTCCGGAACAGATCCTGTCCGCAACCGGAGGTACCACTGTAATGACACATAATATCTGTCAAAGGCCACTGAAATCTGTTGTGCTTTCACAACTGTTTTTAACATGCTACATGGTTCTGAAACCAAACGTCTCATTACTAACCGATTGGAACATCAAAAGAAAAACAACAGCCCTAAATGCAGCATCACAGATCTGGAATGAAGATGACCACACACCCTACATGGAATAGGATTCAAATAAGCGATGTGAGTGACATCTCTAATTCCAAGCATTACAGGGCAGGATAACTAGTGTATTGCCCTAATTATTAGTATTTTAAGCATTTTTAAATTCTTCTCCTACCAAAAAGGCGCCTAGAGCGGCTAGCACATCAGTAAAAAACAAAAGAGTTCCTGCTCTCAGGCTTACAATATAAAAGGTAAAAAATACAGAAACAAAGGTTAAAGCGATGGGGAGGTCAGAAGGAAAACAAACTCAAACACCAGTTCTTTAAGGTACAGTGGACCCTCTGGATACGAACATAATTCGTTCCAGGGGTCCATGCGCGCCCGAAAAATCCATATCCAGAAGCGCCGCTTCTGCGCATGCGCAAGCAGCAAAACCTGGAAAAATACTTCCGGGTTTGCCGATTTCGCAACCCAAAGTTTACGTTACTTGAGAGTAACGTAACCCAAGGGTCTACTGTACAGTTCTTACAGCAGGGAGGGAAACTGTTCTGGTAGCCTGATGGAATAGCCATTGATAGATGGTGAAAGAAGGAGTAAAAGAGCCAAAGATGAAATAGTCCTGTTCTTCCTCGGCTTCAGCCCGATGGAATGAAGTCTTGAAATAATTAGTAGTGGTAAAAAGTAAAGGTAAAGGTACCCCTGCCCGTACGGGCCAGTCTTAACAGACTCTGGGGTTGTGCGCCCATCTCACTCAAGAGGCCGGGGGCCAGCGCTGTCCGCAGACACTTCCGGGTCACGTGGCCAGCGTGACAAGCTGCATCTGGCGAGCCAGCGCAGCACACGGAACGCCGTTTACCTTCCCGCTGGTAAGCGGTCCCTATTTATCTACTTGCACCCGGAGGTGCTTTCGAACTGCTAGGTTGGCAGGCGCTGGGACCGAACGACGGGAACGCACCCCGCCGCAGGGATTCGAACCGCCGACCATGCGATCGGCAAGTCCTAGGTGCTGAGGTTTTACCCACAGCGCCACCCACGTCCCTACTTCATTAATGTTTGGGCCATAGGCCATTCGCATAAAATAATTAAGATTCAGCAAATCTTAGGATCAGATGATCGTTTTCCCTCTCATCTGTATGTGTGCATGCTAAGTTTCTTCAGGAGTTGGTTAGCTTTCACACCAAGCTCTGACATCAAACATCCTATGAACATAAATTACTAGTCATTCCTACCCTCACAGAAACCAGCTAAAAGCCTCATTTTATCATATAGCAGAATTTTGATATATATTTATATAAAAAATTACATTGCTTCCCCCTTCCCTGCCTGAGAAAAATAGGTCCCTCAAGGTGTCATGAAGTTCCGTGGAAGTGAGATTTATAATTGACACTACTGAGCACCCCCAAAAATGGACTTCCGAAGAGCAAGACACCTAGAAGAGCTTAGCCTCTTATACCTGGGGTGATCACATCGGAAGCTGCGCCCAGGCTAACTGAGGCATTATAGGTAAGAGAATACAAAAACAAAATTATTATGGTTTTTAATTAACGAAACTATTTCCCCTCTTGCATAACCATCAAACAGATAAATATTAGTAAAGCTGCACAACAATTTCCATTGGAACACTTATACAGACTAGCTTTTTAAAATATAGGTCATTACAAATCTCTGATTTTTTGATATAAACACTTATTCTGCAGTATCTAAACATTCCATTTTTATTGTCTAGTCAACAAAATACATTAAAGACATGTGGGTTATTTGTGGTTTATGGGTTCTTTACACTTACAGTAAGTACCCGGCAGTAACAGTCCATGCTCGTACAAGACCCTTCAGCCACTGCCTTGTGTGTCCTTGTTCAAGCAAAGCTGGAAGCACCACCTGAAGCAAAAGTAGTTCTAGGGAAAGTTCACTCACAGGGGCATCACTGGGAAACAAATAAAGCAGGGATGTCATGAACAAATACCCGTTACATACATATAAAACTGGTATTTTGTAAGGCATTAAACAACCTGCAGCCTAGGGCAACTGTTTGTTTATATCCTACCAGTCCCTCAAGTTGGTCTCCAACCCCATTTTGTGCAGCCCCAGCAACCCCCAAAGTTGCCCCATTCTTCCATCCCGTTAGAGTTCCTTTCTTCCTGTTTGTTCGCTCATTTCCCCCTTGTCTTTTCCCTTTACTAGTTTCAGGAAAATGGTAAAGGACAGTATTTTATTTGAATAAAAATAAATTGATGGTTTCCCCTGGTTTTATTACTTGGAGGGAAAGGTGGTGGGGTAGCACACTAACGTCAGAAAGGCATTACTTGCTTTCCAAAACAGTAGCTATTGTATTTTTAAAATCATCTGCATACTTATTGAGAGTAACCCCATCAAACCGAGTAGGGTTTACTTCTGAGTAGGACTGGAAATTCTAATTTGACGTGGCCATAGCGAAAACTGAAGCAAGGTGGTTTTTATTCCATATTAGTTAATCCAAAGCAATTTGGTGGCTCCACCACCATCTGAATGTATACCCTCAACAGAAAAAAGGTCGTCCACCTGTTTTATAGCTAGGATTCTTGCCTGGTTTGGAAGCAATACTGAACTATGGTTTGCTGTTATGTGCAGAAGCTTTGTGCTCTCCATATTCTCTTCTACCACCACTGATCTGGCCACTAGGAAATCAGAAGCTATCATCTGTTTTCATCTGGTTCATCATTATGTCCAAATTCAAAACTATGGTTAATCCTAATGGTAATTTAGAAAACAGGCTAGGATTGTAAACTACGGTCTGTTTAGTTAAAGTACAGTTAAGACTAATAACAGTTTGTCCTGATTCAGACATAACAAACAGTGGTTAGTTATGTCCATGCCGGAGGAGTGGAAAGAAAGCTCGCAAACGTAAGAACCATTCATGTAATGAAAAACCAAGGTTTAGCATTATGTTTGCACAAGATCATTGTATAGCTAGTATACTGGAACAAAGTTTACAGCTACAGTTAAAAATATGCACATATGCATTTACAGTAAAAGAACATACTATGGAAGACAGAAAATATTCCAAAAATAAATTACCTGTAGAGCATTACATTATATGGAAGAAAATGAGGCAGCAGATATTTAATAATTCGTATAGGAAGCCAAAGCATGAGCAAGACGATCGATCCGAAGACAATCTGCAACAAGGAAGATACTCTGTGTGACAGCCTTAATTTAAAGTCTATTTATGCACTAGCAAAATGCATGGACTGGACAATCATGAACATGTTATGAGGTTGCGCACTTCCTCCTCTGCTCTGTGCATTTTCTGTTCCTATCTGCTGCTAATCATAGTTTGCCATGACACTGAAATCAGAACAATCTGGTCAGCACTGAACTTAACAGTAAGACTCAGCAACCATTTTAAAGCCATGATTTCCAATTCTTTTTGCGAACAAGTGATAGCTAGCCATGGGCCACATTTGCACATCGTGCTAGGCCAAACCATAGCAGAGTGAATGTGCTGGTTCCTGAGGAGCAGACCAAAACTGCTTTGTTCCTCCGTGATGTTTTTAGGTAACAGCTAAGCAAAGGTTTGGCTTAGTGTGTTGTCCAAACCTGGCATGATGGTTAAGGCCTTTCCTCCTTATCCAATCATAGAACAAATCTTGGCCACAGATGGTGCTTAGGAAGGCGAGACCTTAACCACAATCCCAGGTCTCAACAACATGCTAAGCCAAACTTTGGCTCAACTGTTGCCCCAAGATGACTTAAAAAGCCTAAGGAGGAGCAAATCAGGTATGAGCTTCTGTCTGAGAGCCAGCCCAGTAACACATTAATTTCTGAATGCCATGGTAAACCATGGTTAGCACAAGACATGGAAGCTAGGAGAAGAGGGAGCATACTAGTTAACTGATTGTTTCTAGTCTTGCAAACTATGGTTTTGATAACTCTCTGCATCAAAAAACTGTTTTGTTTCTTCTTCTTTTCTTTTCAGTTTGCACAAGTTGTTCACACATCTAAGCAACATAATCTATGAATCAATAAATCAGAGCTCCATTGCAACAACCTGAAAGTACATTTTGGAATTTTCTGGCTCACAAGTTACATTATGGGCCTGCTACTAGTATGAGATGCCAAAGAGAAAAAGAACCAGCTAAATATAATGTCTCCATTGGCACTTGGATAATTTACCTGTAGATGTGGGTTATCAAAGGGAAAAACCTATTTATGTCAAAATCTGGATACACAATTATTGGAAAATGAATCAGGAATGTTTCTATTTAGGCTGGGTTGTCACTCCTGCCTAGGATATGTACGCACTAAATTTTAGACAATCTACAAAACTGAAGCCACTAGATTTATTTCTGACTCTTCTCCCAGCATCAATTTTTGGGGCAGCAAGGTGAAAAGGATTTGATATGTTGCCCCAAGAACCAAAATGTCTTGTGCCATGTCTGCTTAGAATATAATATCTTGTTGTAACAAAACATTATTCTGTGCAATTGTATGCTTCCTAGTAATCGAAGTGACCTGAAGATCAGACATTTTCCACACAAGAAGCCCCACATACTTGCTTTTAAGTAACATTTACGTTATTTTCCTGTAATATGATCTACTTTTCCTTGGCACTGCTGAACAGTCTAAGCTGGTTCTTGCTGAATCATCGTACTTCTGTATTTTATTGATACAAGTGAAACTTATTTCAGCAGTAAGTTACCAGCAAATATTTATAGAAAGGAAAAGAGACTTCTGGCCCCCCATGGGTTGTATTCAACTAACTTTTATTCAGAATAGATTAATTGAAATTAGTTACCAAGATTTAGGCCTATTTCAATGTGTCTACTCTATGTAAACATGAACTGAATACAACCCAGTATCTTTGCATGCAGTTAGATATTTTGTTTGCTAATGAACAGAGAAACAAACATTTAAATTCTAAATAGAAACTGAAAAGAAAAACATTAGTTGCTATAAAAATATCAACTTTTTGAAGAGAAACTGGAAACATGACTTTACCACTGATAAAATAAACCTCCTGAGATGTCTATAAATAGGCAGGTGAATCATTTCTTGAACTGGATTAAAGTCTGGATCATTTAAGTTCCTCAAAAACCAGAGGACGCCAGGTCTCAGTACCTAAAAAGAGAATATTAACATTTGAAAGAAAAATAAGTATAAGTAGGTTGATATTTGAAGGATTACTAGTTTTGACATCCCCCCCCCCAATAAATTACCGTATTTTTCGCACCATAGGATGCACCGGACAATAGGACGCACCTTGTTTTAGAGGGGGGAGAACAAGAAAAAAAAATTCTCCCCCTCTCTGCCCAGCGCCCCTTCAGCGAAGCGGCAGGAGGCGCTGCGCAGAGAGGGGGAGAATTTCCCCCCTCTTGTTTTCCCGCTCTAAAACAAGGTGCCGTTTAAGGTGCGTTCAAGTGGCTACCTTGGAAGCCTGGAGAGCAAGAGGGGTCGGTGCGCACTGACCCCTCTCGCTCTCCAGGCTTCAGCTTCCTTTCGACCTGCTCTTTGGGGCTGGCGGGGGGAAGCCCACCACCAGCCCCAAAGAGCAGGTCAGGGAGCAGCGGAAAGGCGCAGCGGAGAGGCTGCTGCCATAGTCGCGCGTCACCTCTCCAGCTGGGAGAGGGTCGCGGGGGGCTTCCTTAGCTCCGCGTGCGCTCTCCCGGCTGGAGAGGTGACGCGCGGCTATAGAGGCTCCTGCCATAGCCGCGCGTCACCTCTCCAGCCGGGAGAGGGTCGGGGGCTATGGCGTCATCGCTCCATAGGACGCACACACATTTCCCCTTCATTTTTGAAGGGGGAAAAGTGTGTCCTATAGAGCGAAAAATACGGTAACATTATAGAGACCTTAAAGATTCCTTATTTTATGTTCAATATGGTCTGCAGGTTAACCAAAACACTGCCTACCTCCTCTCAAACTGGTTTAAAACAATTGAGCCAGTTGTTACCTGAGGAGGTAACAGCTGAGTTATGTCCAAGAGAATTACACGGCTGAATTGTGTCGAACATGGCTCTCATGCTCCCTCTGTCATGTCAATTCCCCCCTCTCTTCCACGGCTTACTAGGCCCATTCCTGTCCTTCAGCCAATGGCACATGGACCACAAGGTGCAGAGGTTCTATGCATGGGTGAGGGGAAACCTTGAGGGTTCCCAGTTCTCACATTCAGTTCCCAGAAGCAGTGTCTACAAGGAATAAACCCTACCCCTTCAGCTATACAATGCATGTTCTTACACAGCCAGCCATGGCTCAGCAAGAGATGGTTCCCTGCAGTTTCCCATCCAGCAGCCAACTTTGCTGCCTGCCCTTACAAGCAATTTGTGCAATTTTCGCTCACACATAGAATCTGCAAGCAGCAGCCATTGGACTGCTCTTGTTCCACTGCAGAATAGCAAGCATATGCAAGACAGGCACTCTTTATTAAGCCAGTACAAGTTGTAGGGCAACACCTTGTCCCACCCTACCAATTATTTCCTGTCAGCAAAGGCTGGTGAACAGAGGTGAACACAAAGATAGAAATGCGGATGACATTAGCCGTTCCAGAGCCACATTCTTTCAACATATGGTTTTAGAAAATCACACTTCAGTCAAACCATACCTCTCTCAGCAAGAGAATGAAGGAAGCAAAGTAGAAGACATACACCATTCCCACTAGCCAGTGTAGGAACATTGTAGTGCCGGGGGCTGACTGAAAGCTCAATTCTCTATCCTTCAAAGTAGCATCAAACATTTCCTATGAAAAAGTTAAAACAGGGAAGTAATTCTTTTTAGCTCTCAGCAACTAGTAAAATTGCGTCATCTTTTATTTGTACATAACAGCAAAGTTCAAAATATATATTTGTAGACAGCATTTAGCAATGGTGAAAAAATAATGCAGCCCTCGCACAATAAATCTTAACAGACAGCAGTATATTCTATAAGATTTTCCATAGCTTATATATGTCAGATTTCAGCACAGAACTGTAGCCTTTTAAAATGAATCACCTTTGGTATAAAATCACCAAGAAAGCTATTGGAGATGAAGGATTCGTAGTCTTTGGAGATGGTCAACCACATTTGCAGCAAAACTAGCTAACGATTAAGGTGCAGCAACCTTATGGAGTTGGTAGGGGGAGATGGGAGAATCTGTGACGGGGCTACTGCCACTTCCTATGTCTTGCAGGCTCAATGAGGCCAGGCCAGGAGATGGGGATGGATTCCCCACTGTCATATTCCATTTTCTTCCACCCCTCCTCCTCTGCCAAACTGAATGCAATGGGAGGGGATTAACTACCTCGATTCCAGCGTCCTTCCTGGGAAGCATAGGATTGTCCCTTTAATCTCATAATAGTCATAATAACCTGTTTGAACTATGCCTGGAGAACAAGGAGGCTTAGGATCCTGTGGACCCACCACCTCCCTTTACACAGCTGGTTTTTGCCTCCATCACTAGCAGGACAGCAATGGACCCTTTAACCCTCTCTTCTCCACCAGCAGAACAGCACTTCTGCTGCAAAAAGATGGGTCCGGTAATTTCTTAAGAGTCATAACTTCTTTTTGCATTACTGGTCCTATTTAACAGACACAACCTACATAAGCAACCCTCCTCCTGACTGCCCCTTAGAATGCAGTGATAAATGTCTGTGTCCTAATAAATGCTAATCTTACCAGAGAGCATATGTCCAGCCACCAGCCACAGATGAGGGGGAAAACACCAATTTCTACCACCACTAACAATGACACCTGCAGAGGGGGGAAAGACAGGTGTTTTTTTTATTTGGACCAACTACTGAATATTGATTTGTTATATTAAATAGACCGGCTTTTTAAGGCTAGAATACCTTGACAACTATGTAGCACACTCCAAGCAAGCGACGTGATCTCTGAAATTTTACAAGTGCTGCCAAGCCCTGTATAAATATGGTCAAGGAAAGTGAAATACTGATTTGTGAAGCAGAGGGCAGAAGAAGGTCATAGGAATGACTACTGAGCAACTTGTTGTTGTTGTTTAGTCGTTTAGTCGTGTCCGACTCTTCGTGACCCCATGGACCAGAGCACGCCAGGCACTCCTGTCTTCCACTGCCTCCCGCAACTAGAAGCCTGGAAATAAGAAACTGGTCGAAGGGGAAAGTATTCACTTAAATATAGATTTAAGCAATGTTTAAAAACCGTAAGATATTCCTCACAAACACATATGGTCACTGTGGACCCAACACTTGGTACCCCTTAATTACAGTTAGGAGATCTGAAATGGACCACAGGAACTCACACTTCCTTTGCCCAGACCTTCCTCTCTCTGCAGCAAATGTCCCGCTCTTAATTCTTACATCAACCCCAACATTGTTAATGATAAGTTATCAAGAGTTCCTTCTTAACTAAAACCTGGAATCAGGTTTTGAAGCGAGTTCGAAAGCCTTCTTAAGAAGGAACCCTGGTAAGCTTGACAGTGGTTAACATTGCTACTGATGTAAGAAATCAGGGCAAGAGTAGAAGGAATTTGTGCATCAACAGGAATGAGGTTGCCCCAATCCTACAGCATGATTCTAATATCTTACTTGCAATTATGAGTTTCCCAACGGTGCACCCACAAAGAGATAAAGACCATAAAATCATTGTTTCTTAGGCAAAGGTCGTGATTCACCTACCCAGCCCCATCAGAAGAGGCCTTGAATGAGGACTTCTACTTATGCAATGGGGCTTTCTCCCCTCTCCTCCCCACGCACCTGAGACTGTCTCTGGGGGTTGGGGGAACCCAAAGAGTAGCACACGAGGGATTGCACCATCTAGCAAGCTGAAATGCTTGTGGAGACAAAATGTTCATCATAGTGCAACTCTGAATTCCATCCTGTGTACTTAACAATGACCATCCATAGATCAAACACTGAAAACATGTGCAGTCAGTACTTATGAAAGGATACATGACAAACTATTAGTGATACTGCCAGCAGTACATAGCCAACTATTGTCGTGATTAGGCCTTCAAAGTGAGATGCTTGAACCTAAAGAAAACAAACACATGTTTAGACTGTGAACTCCTTGGAGTAAAAATCTGTCATTTTTGCTTTCAGAGGTTTGTAAAGCACCAAGTACACTGATAGGGTAGAATAAAGTATTTCAATACCACTTGTGACTACCAAAATGTGTTGATATTTTCAAGTTATCATTATTTTATACTTCCAACCTCATCATCCCCAGCCGGCTACCATGGATCAATCAAAAATTTTAACTGTTATCTATGAAGGAGTCACATATTACCAACATAACAAGATCACTGTTAATGGGGAGCAGGAAATATTACTGTGAACGAGATAGAATCAGAAGTCTCAGAAATAAAGCTTGGTTTAAAATACAGGTTCACACATGAAGAAGGATTTAATATTCCATATACGGTTCCGCAAATTTTGGCCTGGTTTACTGGCTAAGCCATACTTTGTGGTTGCCACCAATTCTTCCTCTTTCCCAAGTCCTATAGTATATGCAGAGAACTTGAGTAAGAGAGGCTTTGGGTTGGACTACTGCAAAAGGTGGAAGCACCTTGCTGTGGTTGCCTTCCGTATAAGTCTCATTGGGAGGGAAATAAACTGCTCCTTTCAACAAGGGGTGATTTCTATCCCTTTCTGCAAAAGTCATGTTGTGGGACAAACTGTGTAGTTTGTCTCCCACATGTTGAGTTTTAAATAAATGCTTAAATAAATAAATAAATAAATAAATAAATGATATACTTACATATTCTTCAAAGCCTAGCCCAACAATAGAGAAGTGACCAATATGATAGGGACAAAACGCTAGGAGAAGGGAAAAAAAACTAATGAAGTTTACTCTTTTCAACAATTCTCTAATGTGCGGCTTAAAATAATTTTTAATGAGCTAGCAAAAGGATAGAAATCTTTATGTTTGATCCGTTCAGCCAGCTACACAAAAGCTACACAAAACCGTTTTCCATCATTCTACCCCTAGGGCCCATAAGACGGCTGAGGTCCCCACCAGTCACAAAATGATGGCAGACTGACATAATCAGCAGGCCATTACTGAAATCATCTTCTACTGTTATCTAATCCATGTATAAAACACTACAAAAGCACTCTGTGCTTCAGTTGTGCAGCTAAGGGATAGGGGAGGGAACAGAAATAAACCTCTGGTAAATAAAATGAAAAACAATTCTAAGATGTTAGGGCTGTGATGTCAAATTGATACCATTGTGTACTGTCATTTACACAGACTTACACATGTTAAAACCAAAGAAATTTGAAATATTTCAAGTGCTTTTTTAATGCTTTTCACAGGCAACCAAACTATTAGTTTGATTACTGGAAACATTGCACATTGGGAAACACATGCAAAGAAAATCAGAATTTTATCTCTTGAGAATATTACAGAACTGTTGCTTACAACTAATCCAGCTCTACTCAAATTTGGGCCCATATGCACAGCAATTATCCTGAAAGAACTGTAAATGCAGTCACTTACCAAAGACAAGTATGAACAGTGTGTTTAATGACACCACCCAGAATACATGTTCCTAAGAGAGAAAGAGGGGAACACTTCAGAAATGGCAATATCAAAGTATTTGAGAAGTAACTTAAATTTCTTATCTTGTGTTCTCATCAATCACCCCATTTTGCCACTAATTTGTAGGTAATGAAACGTTAAAGCTTTTCTCAAATAAAAATTAGTAATAATTTTTGGCCCATTTGTATCAGTTTTCCTCCTAACAGGACAAAGGATATTACAGGTTCAAATTTTCAGAGAGACACAATATAAAGCACATTTTTTCCAAAAATGCCTAGCATAATCACACAGGAATAAAGGTGCTATTACTTCTTCTGATTCAGTAATAAAATGAACTGAAAGTATCTGATATAGTAAGAAAATATACTGAAGATTATAGATCAAGAAGACAAACAGACGATGAGAGACACAATCCAACTACAGAGTTTTAGTGCAATAAAGCTTCACTTACTAAAAAAACTAGGGATCCATCAAGTCCAAGCATCTAGAAGTAAGAGATGATTTTGCTGTCAGTAACCAGAATCATCTACATTCACGTAAGATTCAGCAGTCTCTGAAGCGTCAAGGACCTGTTATCCCCCATCATTTTTTACAATACGTGAGAGAGGTTGCGGGGAACCACAAAGTCCCCTAGGCTCTCTTCCACTTTTTCACATTTTTGGAAAGAGGATTTAGTGAAGAGCAGGCTGGCATGGTCTGTTTAGCCCTGCCCTTATTCCATTCCTCACTACATGGCTATCTAGCCAGTTCATCCAACTGGGACAATTAGGCAGCAGCTTTTCCAACTTGACAATCTCACTCAGGCTGGATCTGTTGCCAGGCAATACGGTGGCAAACAACAGATAAGAAGAATGAGTCAAACTCATACAAGAATAAGCTTTAAGATCCGCCAGTCAGATGTTACATGAACCTGCACACACCTGCCAAACAGCTGGTGCTTAGGGGATTCCCTAAATACGGTGGTAAAGGTAAAGGTACCCCTGACCATTAGGTCCAGTCGTGACCAACTCTGGGGTTGCGGCGCTCATCTCGCTCTATGGGCCGAGGGAGCTGGTGTACAACTTCTGGGTCATGTGGCCAGCATGACTAAGCTGCTTCTGGCGAACCAGAGCAGCGCACGGAAACACCGTTTACCTTCCCGCCGGAGCGGTACCTATTTAACTACTTGCACTTTGACGTGCTTTCGAACTGCTAGGGTGGCAGGAGCAGGGACCGAGCAACAGGAGCTCACCCTGTCACAGGGATTCGAACCACCGACCTTCTGATCAGCAAGTCCTAGGCTCTGTGGTTTAACCCACAGCGCCACCCACATCCCTTAATTACAGTGGTACCTCGGGTTAAGTACTTAATTCGTTCCAGAGGTCCGTACTTAACCTGAAACTGTTCTTAACCTGAAGCACCACTTTAGATAATGGTGCCTCCTGCTGCTGCCACGCTGCCGGAGCACGATTTCTGTTCTCATCCTGAAGCAAAGTTTTTAACCCGAGGCACTATTTCTGGGTTAGCGGAGTCTGTAACCTGAAGCATATGTAACCTGAAGCATATGTAACCTGAGGTACCACTGTATATAACTAGCTTAAAACTGTTGACCAAGTTCAAAGAATTTAGCACATATAGGAAATGTGTTACTTTTATGTTCTTTGCAGTGCAACAGAATAAAATGTTAAGTGCTAGGTTAACAGCTCACACAAATGAGTGTGTGTGTGTGTGTGTGTGTGTGTGTGTGTGTGTGTGTGTGAAAGCTCACATGAGTTTCTAGATGTCCAACAGAAATAATTCATGATTGCTGGCTTAGAAATCTCTCTCACAATAACCTTGACAATAATTTTTCTATATTCTCCAAGGACTGCCATGTGCCTTAAGAAACTGTATTAAGCAGTGATACACAAGAACAAGGAACACAGTTGCCTAGTTACGCAAGAAAAATGAATTTTACTCTGACAAAGCATGCCATGCCACCTCTGAAACCTTTTTTTCTTCTTCTTTTGTAACTTCAAGAGGTAACTGGGATCAGAGAAGCAGCATGGGGGAAGGGGACACTCAATTTTGTCATTGTTCACCACTTCCCAATTTGTCTTCACAAGCAGCTTTTTCACACTATATATTTCTCCTCTCAAACACCCCCTTTTCACCCATTTCAATCACATCCACCCCAGAGAAAGCTTTCCTTGTTAAAAAGGAGCCATCATCCTATCATTCGACAACCATGGTTTCCTGCTATGAGGAAAGGCCACGGTGGAGGATGCTGGTTCAGATATATCTGTCCAAGGTCAAAGTACGGAAAAGCATCCCGAACTGGTTCCAAGATTATGGGCATTATTAAAGCCATACCGTGACTGAATGACTCAAAGCAAACAGCATTTCCAAAATATATAGTCCTTACTCACTCTCTCCCATGTAAGCTCTTCTGCTGCTCGATCCCATTCCAAAGCATTCCAGTTCATATCATCTAAATAGATAATTAAATTTTAAAATAGCTAAAAGTAAAACTCAACCAGGAGAGTAACACTGAATAACTGGACAGGCCTCTTACGGCCAATTTAAGGTACACAAGTGTTCTAACAATAAAATAAAGTATGTTCTGCATGTTCAGATAAAATGGTTGCCAAGTTTGTTGCTTGTAGGAGGTTAAGTGTAACCAACCGCCCTGAAAACCTGATGCATTGTTCACCAAATTACAATGGATTGGTTTTTTAAGGTTCACATAAAAAAACATTAAGGCCAAGTTTGTCTTTTACTGATGCGTGGCAGGTTTTACAAATTCTTATGAAAATTTCCAGGACGCAAGTCATGAAATCAAATAGCCAAAACACAACCCTATTATCCTGGAACAGGGTACAAATATGGTCGTTAAAAAGTAAGTCATATACCTTGCCCTCCATTGTTGGCATCTGCAGCATCTTCTACTACAACATCTTCTTCATCTTCATTGTCTTCCTCTTCTTCATCTGGTTGTTCTTCCTGGACTTCTGGATTTTCACCTACAACTGCATTCTCAGCTGGCTGGTCTGCAGGCTGGTCAAGCGCAGCATTTTCAGCTCCACCATTTCCAACACCCTGAACCTGGCACAGAAGAAAAAAGCCCACACAATTTAAAGAGTTCTGCTATACTATGATGAGTTCCTGCATCATTAGAAATGTCAGGCAACACGTTTGAGTGTTAAGAAAATTCATTTGAATTGTTTTTATCATAGATTTGCAAAATAATAATAATAGAAAGCCAGAATGATACAACTCTTCAGAATTTAAAGAAATGTTTTAATAAAGCATGTAAGCGTCAGTTTCGTGTGCATGAAATTTGTTAGATAAAACAAAGATGGTTGAGTGTGTGGCAGGCCTCTACTGCCATGGAGTGAAAACTAATGTCCATTAAAAATTATGATTTCCTTCTCGTCCAACTTTATCCTATCTAGAAAGATGGCTACAAGGAATCTAGTAAAGACTGTAAAGACTGCCTTGCCCCAGAGCAAGATGCTTATTAAAATATCAACACATTGTGGTATCTTCTGCTTGTCAGAAACACCTGCAGCTTGGTCTCCCTGATATACACAAATCCATACCAGTATGAGACATTAGCTACAGCAAATAAAGTCCATTTCTCAGGATGTACCTGAGTGACTTCCCTGGGGAACAGTATCTTAAACTGAGAGGTGAAGAGGAGCCACTGGAATAAATCTATTCTCAAAAATTCAGAGGATGCCAGTTTCTTCAATCTGATCAAGACTGGGCAGGTACAGTCTCAAATAGGAAAATTATTCTGGGTGTTTAAAGAAAGATGATGCAGGCTGAAGGGGGAGGGACCCTATTTCACTGTGATAATTGAGAAGAACCATGTTTTAGATTAGCTTCCAGATGCTACTTTAGATGTTGATCTCAGATTTTGAGGCTATAACAAGGAGTTTAACGTGTTCCCTCTTTGCTCTCATATCATTACTGTGAAAACAGGACAGGAAATAGAACCTGTAACATATGCACATTTAGAAGTAAAACCATGGAGACTACACTACACAACTTTCTACAGACACCTCTGTAATATCAGCCTCCTACGCTAGGATCTTTCTTGTAGAAATAAGGCACATGATCTCCTGTTGCAAGTATCCCGCTAAATATTTCTGGTATTACAGCTGCTATGTCAGTTTCACAAACAGTGTTGCACAGCTTAATGATCTATCTGAATGCAGCCATTCAAAGACTCTTAAGATATTTGATAAAGGTACAGAACAAAACACTATACAGTGGTACCTCGGGTTACAAACACTTCGGGTTACAAACTCCGCTAACCCGGAAGTAGTTGCCTCAGGTTGCGAACTTTGCCCCAGGATAAGAACGGAAATCATGCAGCGGTGGCACCATTACCGAAAGCGCACCTCAGGTTAAGAATGGTTTCGGGTGAAGAATGGACCTCTGGAACAAAATAAGTTCGTAACCTGAGGTACCACTGCAGTAGGAAAGTTGCTTGTACTAAGTGCAATCCACAAGTCAATGAAGCTTCTGCCAGAAGAATGCATTATGCAACAGGATATGTGTATTTATCTACCTAGTGTTAGACAATTCCATATTGGGGGGGGGGGGGGAGAGGAGAGAACAAGCTAATGTGCAATAGAGAGGAATTCAAGCTGAAAGTTGCAACCAAAAAACTGAAGGACATATTACCTCATTCTGTTGCCCAACACCATTGATGGCTTGCTGCTGATTTTGTTCCAGCCACTGTGGTGCTCCTCCGTGGACAATTTGTTCACGTAACCATACAAGGCTGATAAATGCACAGAGTGTGCACGTCACCACAAAACAACCTTGCAAACAGTCTGCCAGTAAATTCTCTCTGTTGAAGAGACAACCAACACATTCTTTACACCCATTATCACAACTGTTACGTTCCAAATGCAAAATCATTGTCGATTCACTCTGCAATCAGTCACCCACGTTTAGGTAAGACCTCCTTAACGGTACCAAATTTACCTGATTTTGAACAAAAGAACAAGTCAAGATCTCCAGTAGAAGATCTCGCTGTGGAAGCCTTTAGTTATTTCAATTTAAATCTATTCAATCTGTCATGTTGATCTCAAGTTGCTTGCTATCTGCACAAAATTATTACTTAGAAGTTTCTCCAGCATCTTCATTCACCTGACGATACTAATCTGATCCTTTATTTTGTTGATGAAGCATTTAAAATAAGGCAGTGTAAGACATTTACTTTCTTTTACTTTATTATTTATTACCTCCTGGAGGTTTTGAGCTGGTGAGATGTTGTAGGAATTAACACTGGGGATCATTACAGGCCATAGATCGCTTCCCTGTATATTTTTGCATTAAGCTCAATTATATAATACACTGATAAATACATCTCATTTTATTTCTAAATTATAAATTTCTGCATGAATTTTCTATTCCATTCCAATATACTATTTATTTTTAATTAAAAGGTTGCCTTTCTGCTACAGGCTCTTAAACAATTAAAATAAACAATACTTCTAAAATGTACATAATAATGTAGTGTGCTTTACAAGTATAAGCTGAATAACTGCTGTACTGGCCAGGCAGAGAAGCAGACAGTCTCATCTTAAGACAAGTTAGGCTGGGATCCTACATGTGAACACTTACATTTTTACAAAACAAAAGTGGTATCTTTTCACACAGATAGATTAAAGCAGAGGCTATATACAAAAACATATTTTATTCATATTAGAACTGGAAAATATTTATTTTGTACAGTGATCACTTTCTCTATTACTGAATTACCCAGAAGCACTATTCCCAGGTTAGTTATTAAATTCTGTTCACTTACAGTATATTAAAACACGCAGACCGGACCATAAAGAGGAATAAATAATAATAATGCTACATTCTTTAATTTTCTATCCTATCTCCTATCTCTTTCACTGTAAGAGAAAAACAGCAAGCTGTTTAGAACACAATGTGTAGAAATATCTATAGTATTAGCTGATACTTACGTTGACAGCATATCTAATGGCAGTGTCAGTAGTGAGCTCACAGAGCCAGTAAACAAGCACTTGTAGATACGGCCTAAAGGAGTAAAAATTGACAATAAATGCAATTTCCACCAATTAAACCTGGGTTCTTTGGGGGAGTTAGGAGCATCCTACCATTTTAATAGGCTAATCATGCTTCAATAACAAGCCTAGTAAGATGAGGGAATTCAAACCAGGTTTGGGGTGGAGAGGAGTGTGTTCTTGCAGACCAATCCCTCATCCCTTAAGTCTGGAAAAAGTTCCATTTGCTTCAGACCTTGATTTCAAATAGCACGTTAAGATAATTTTTAGGGGAAAGGCATCAGAAGCTCCAAACTTCCTTGTATCAGGTTCTTAAGCAGTGAATATTTTAGAATCTGTGAGCATTTGCATCTATGTGTGATTTCAAAGGAACAGAATCATATTCGATCCAATTACCCAAACTATTCTTAACTATAACAAAGTTGTTACAGATGTTTCTTGTATAACCTGGGAACATATGCAAATACCACACCTGGAGTACTGTGTCCAGTTCTGGGCAACACATTTTAAGAAGGATATTGACAAGCTGGAACGTGGTCAGATAAAGGATCTGGAAACCAAGGCTTATGAGGAACAGTTGAGGGAGTTGGGTATGTCTGAGAACAGATATGATACCCATCTAAACATATCTAAAGGACTGTCACATGGAAAATGGAGCAAGCTTGTTTTTCCTACTCTGGAGGGTAGGACTTGAACTAATGGATTCAAGTTACAAGAAAGGCAATTCTGACTAAACATCAGGGAAAACTTTCTGAGAGTAAAAGCTGTTCGACAGTGGAATGGATTCCCTTGGGAGGTTTTTAAGCAAAGGTTGGGTGGCCATCTGTCATGTATGGCTTAGTTGAGATTCCTGCATCACAAGGGGTTGGACTAGATGACCATTGGGGTCCCTTCCAACTCTATGATTCTAAGAGATGCAGGCAAACAGACCACAGTAGAAGAAACTGTTAAAGCTGTGAAGATTAAAAGGCACATGCAAGCCAGAGAATAACCTTCACCATCTTTTCGCCAATTAAAATCTAAGACTGCAGTCTACAAGAATTTTAACACAGGCAAGAGGAAATCCAGCTCTTGCCATTCTGTCAGCATCTATAATACCAACCTGGCTAAACTAGAAGAAAAGCAAACTTACTCCTACACAAAGTGCCTCAGAAGGCAGCTTAAAAGGTCCAGGTGTAGCATTGTTCTCTGCGCAAGCACTAGTGATTTTTGTGTTTTCCAATCACCTTTGAAGAATTATGCACACAGCATTCATAGCTGCTTTTTCTGAAATTCAGTGATTAAGAACCGGATATGATGAAGGTTGGAGCTTCTAATACTTTCCCCCTTAACTAGCTTACTGTTAACCATGGTTCTGAGAGCCCCCTGACAATAAAACGTTTCCCCTCCCTCTTGTACTGCTATGCCATATGCATATTATACGTCCACAAAATGAGATACTTACATGCTGTAAGAGGTACAACTCCTAACCATGCAAAGGCCACAAGTGTATAGTGAAACCAGTATCGTATTGCTGTGCCAATACTTGTAACCAGTCCAGCACATATGTCTTGGATTGGAAGCCGAGAAGGCATATCTGGGGAATAAACTAAGAAAAGAAAGAACAGAAAGGATTGCAATTTTACTTCTACCACTCTGAATTGTTTTTATGAGAAACATCATAGTATTCCTGCAAAATTTCCCAAGACACTGAACTGAAAATACTACATGGTCATCTATTATTATAGTTTTAAAGCCAACCTTTTCAAGTGAAAGATAAAAATTTCTTAAAGCAAAATAATGACAGAGACCAATTTAGATAAAGCCAGTCTGCAATGTGCCTTGCTTATGAAAGTGTTGCTGTGTCAGGTGGCACATCCATAAACTCCAAAATGCTCACTAGCAGTATGGGTGTTATTTTAAAATGAAAACAATGTGGTATCATATGGGATGCTATTTACATGAAGGATTTTCTAGGGCTGTTGTCAGATTTCAACCAAGCCAGTCAAACCATTGTTTCAGAAGGGGTTACAATGACTTGGCCATATCTCAGATACACAGCTTAGAGACAGTGCAGTGCCTACAATATTTAGTTTACTGGAGACAAGCACACTGCTGGTGAACATGCAAATTCACATGAAGACTCTCTGTAGCCTAAAACCACCATAAAGAAAAGTCTTTGTTTAAACACATTACAAACTCTAACCATATACTTACTTGGTGTGAAAGCAAATCTATGTTTACATAATTCACAGTATTCTTTTCTGCTGTGTTTGAGCCACTGAACTAAGCTGCAATTAAAAAGAAACATGAGTACAGTATATCTACAGTTTAAAATCTACAAGTTATTTTTGAGTGTCAGAAATTAACAGTATATCTACAGTTTAAAATCTACAAGTTATTTTTTGAGTGTCAGAAATTAAGAAAATGCAGCAAAATAATCAGTAAAATATAAAGAAAAACATTAATAATTCAAATTCAGAGAGACAGAAAAACAGAGATAATGCCTTTCTTTAAATACTCTTGTTTTGTTGATAGTGAACATGTTTGAAGAGCATAGGCATACAGTTCAAGAGCACTGCTCTCCAGAAACCGCAAATACAGCTACTCGGCTACAGTTATGAAAGGCATTCCTAAATGCCAACTAGAGCAGAAAGGTAGCATGTAAGTTTTCAAATCAAAAAAGACTAATGCAAAGGGCAAAGGACCATGCGCTACACGTGCAAGGCTTTCTTCAGCAACCCCTTTCTAGAAGCAGGCTTCTGCTCCACCTTTCTCTGTTCTCAAATGTGAAGGGACCCTCTATAGAGGCTTCTTATATTATTTAAGGGACTATGCCATCAAGGGAGAAACTGACATATCTCCTTGGATTGCATACAAAGTAAATTTACAGGGCAGAAGCTCACACCCCATTACATGTCTTCTACTATTGCAGTTGGCCCTTCACCTTCCTCTTCTCATCCATGTAGCACCTTGAAAGCCCCCCTAAATCTACACCAGAGGGTCAATGACAAAAAGGAGCAAGCATTTAAAACACCAAACACTATTAATACATAGATCTAACCCTTCTAATAAAAAACAATATACCCTTAATATCCAGAAATTCTATAAAGGGGGTTTCAGATACTTCTTGTATTATCCCATTAATTACACAGGGATTAAAAATAATATATGCAGTTTTTCTTCTCCACACCTCGATAATTCCTTAACATGTAAACCTATGCTTATGGGTTCTTGTCCACCAATTGGGAACCACAGAGCATTATTTATCTGCCAGATTCCCAAAATGTTCATAGCGATTTCATGCCGTAAGCATATATAAATAGGCATTGACATATTTTGGAGGAAAAAACTTACCATTCTTGATGAATGAATTTAATACTGCCAGTGCATACACATGGATGATAGAGAGGTTTCTCAGGAGTTCCTTCAGATCGACATACCCTGCATATGTCTGTTAAACACAAACAGAATTAATACAGAATAAAACTAATAGAAATGCTTTCCATTATAATGAGATACTTCTTTAAGTTTCCTGGTGTATCAACTTTTCCTAAATAGTAAAAAAAAAAGTGCCAAAGGAAGATCATTAAGTGTCAGCTTTTATCCTTTGAATCTAACATTGGTGCACTGCTATTATTTTAAGATAACAAAAATAGGTGAAATACTATATTTAAAGCAAGAGCATTAAAAATACTTTTTGGCAGATGTTCTTAAACAAGCATTTTTGCAAGTGTACTCTTTAAATGCAGGATGTTCTAACAAGCCACAAAGGAAGTAGCAATAGCAAGTTCTACTCCTGGCTCTTATATTGACCAGTCCAATGTTGAAGCCTAGAAGCTTCATTGGGCATTCTCCTATAATCTGAAAAACACGGCAGCAATTCACATTGCATGGGGCTTCAGTCAAGAACATAGGAAGCTGCCTTCTACTGAGTCAGACCACTGGTCCACCTTGTTTAGCATTCTATGCTGACTAGCAGCTGCTCACTAGCATTTCCAGCAGGGCTCATTCCCAGCCCTACCTGAAAATGCCAGGGACTGAACCTAGAATCTTTCGCATGTAAAGAAAGTGTTCTACTATTCAGCCATGGCCCTGATTAATCTAACACTAACACAGGAAGAATATTAAAATACTCCCAAATACAGCAGTCTCCTCAATGTTGGCAAAGACTGGTATAGATCCAAGTTTCCCTAATAACAGTGTTTAATTTGTAACAGGCATCAATGGAATACAGCCCCAATATCCATTTTCAAGGCTGCATTCATATACAATGCCAACTTAAGCCATGGTTTAGCATTAGGGTAGACAAGCCAAAGTGAGCCTTGGGTTTACACGCTCCCCACAAAATGTCAAAGGTCGTAAATTTCAGTTTCACAATAGCTGCGGTTTAGCATTATATTCAAACCTTAAATGCAATCTTAGCTACTATTTGTTGAAACAAGCCAGCTTCACAAACAATGCTTTGAAGTTGGCTTGTTTCAGAAAACCATAATTAAGATTAACCAAACTTTGTCCAGGTTCAGGTGTCACAATTTGTAGCTAACCAAAAAACATAAATGAAATCTCCTTAGCTCATCCTCATAGGTGACAAGAAAACCTATAATTATTTAAGTGTTTTCAATTCTTGACCATGCATTGGATGCCGAACAGCACTTTGTGTAACACAGCAGAACCGTAGGAAAACGTGTCCTTTATATGACAGCTCTATGATAGCTTAACAGCTGTGACAAAAATGAAATAATGTGCATGGGAAAGATCTACATGAGAGTGGCAGGGGATAGACATCACTATCCCTGGCTTACCTGGCAAGAAATTGAAAAAATAGAAGCAACGGTTCAGAACTTGATAATATTGTGAACTACCAAATACATGCACTAACAGAAAGGTTGACCTATTTGCTGGCATCACACCATGTGGCAGCTCTCCAGGAAAGCCAGTACACTCTCAGTTCCACACAACACTCTCACACATACTATAACTCTGAAAGGGCACTTTACCCATGTATCTTTCCTATTCACGTTCTGAACATATATGTGGGGAGAAAGCCAAAGGGTCTATAATCCACCCTGGAAAAGCTATGTAATGTAAACCAAGGGAATTTACATTACCAAGAAAAGAAAAAGGGAAAGACAGAAAGGCTGGATTAAATCTAGTTGCCTGTAGGCATTTCATGTATTTTCCTAAACAGTGACACAAGTGAAAAGGTTAGTCTAACCAGTTTAACCTGTTCATTAATTCAGAATTTAATAGAGGTACAATCCAGGCCAGTACGCATTGTATAAGACTCATACTTAAAAAAAAAAAAAAAAAGGCAGCTACTCATTTGCAACAGCCATGTCTGCTTTGTTGTATGGCAAAGCATGAAAACACTTGCACTCTTTTCTTTCCAGTGTTATAGTTTCTGGTTTCACTTCTGCTTCTTCTTGCTTACTGCATGACTCCCTGGCCTTGCCTCAATCCCAGTACAGAAACGCAAAGTGGGCCTGACCTTACTCAGCTGTGACCACTTGGATTTTCAGTACTGTACCAGGCTAGACTAGGGTTGGAGTTTTGCTATTGTCTATAAGAATACCATATCCTTGATCAGGAAGCCTCTTGACATCATCATCATTTATTATTATATTTATACCCCACCCATCTAGGGTCTGGACCTGGTATTGGGCCAGAGAGACAGATCAGGGGTGCTGCTGGGCTACTAACCACCCTGTTGCCCAATGGTATCCCTGATCCAGCTTGCCAAGGTAGTCTCTGGGGTATTGTTGGAGGACCATAGAACGATAATCCTGGGTGACTTTAATAGTCACGCAGAGGCTGTTGTCGGGCCAACTTGAGACAACACGGCCTCCATGACAACTATGGGTCTCTCTCAGATGGCCATTGGTCCAACATTGCCCTCTGGAGTACTCAAAGACCAACTGACAACACACTTTGAGGATAAAGTCACTTGTCTTTGGAGTGATCTTCACTCTGCACCTGTTGCAGCTCCAAATGAAGTACCCAGTGTCAGTATTGAGAATGTTTTGTGGGATCAGTTTCACCTTAGGCAATCAGCTGATGTGGAAATGGTGGCAGCAGCCATGCATCTAACCACGTGCCCCATCAAATCCTGTTCCTCCTGGCTTATTAAGCTGCACTGAAAAAGGCACTGATGTGACCACTCCTAAAGAAACTGCCTCTGGACCTTTGGATTGGAACTATCAACCAGTTGCTAATGTCCCCTTTTAGGGGAATATGGTGGAGAGGGATGTGGTGGAAGCATTCTTGGAGGACCCAGATTATTTAGATCCATTTCAATCTGGGTACAGGTCTGGCCACGGAATTGAGTCAGCCTTGGTCACTCTGATGGGTGACCTTTGCAGAGGGCAGGACAGGGGAGCGCAACTTTACTCCTGTTTCTTGATCCCTCATTGGCTTTTGATACCACTGACCATGGTATCCTCCTGGAACAGCTTCAGGGATTGGGAATTGGGGGCAATGTATTATAGTGGATCCAATCCTATCTTCAAGGGAGTCCAGAGAGTAGCCTGGGGCAAGTGCCTTTCGGCCTCCTGGAGGCTACTATCTCCAGTGATATTTAAAATCTACATGAAGCTGCAGGGAGCGGATGTTAGAAGTTTCACCGTGAGGTGCCATCAGTATGCTAATGACACTCAGCTCTGTTTCTCCATAAACTCTTACTCAGGAGAGGCCATTGCCTGGATGCAGTGGTGAAATGGATGAGGGAAAATAAGCTGAGCTTGAATCCTGGCAAGACAGAAGCACTGTGAGTAGCTCCTACAACTGAGAAACCGATCAATTGCCTACTCTGGATTCAGTATGATTTCCGACAGAAGTTAGAAACGTAACACCTATGCACTGGCTGTTGATATGCTACCAGGACAAGTTCAAGGTCTATGAGGTATACAAAGCCCTTAATAACTTGGGACCAGATTACCTACAAGGTTTCCTTACCCCACACATGCCAACTTTTTGTCCCCTTACAAGGAAAAATGGATTTAGGAGTATTGATAAGAGTGGGATGCATGGAGTGCAGGGGAGGGGTTGTACTTCGGGGGGGGGGACACTTCATTCTCCTTCTGCGGTAGTTTGCCCATCTTGTACTCAGCTCTCACCTGTGGCTCCTAGAGGCTGTCAGCATGAGACAGCAGCTACACCCCCAGGATATGGCTTTGACTGTCTCAAACCCTCAGTGAGTTAGGGACTTCCCCTGCATACAAAGACAGGCTACAGATTGAGCGCATGAGACCAATAGCGGGTCCAACAGTCAA
The DNA here is from genome assembly GCF_964188315.1 of Podarcis muralis. NCBI lineage: Eukaryota > Metazoa > Chordata > Lepidosauria > Squamata > Lacertidae > Podarcis > Podarcis muralis. Next base: position 80,122,832 of record NC_135662.1, read on the forward strand.
GAAGGCAGTTAAAGCACACGCTGTAGAGGGAAACGAGGGGCAGATGGGGCTCATCAACCAGGGAAAATAGCTCATTTAGGAGAAGGAAAACTGGTCCTAAACCTCTGCTGCCTTACAGCTATACTCATTTGTGAGAAAGGCTTCAGGAGTAAACCCTGGGGGAAATCCATACCTGCTGCCTTGCAGGATATTCTTGGGAGAAGAAAAGGCTAAAGAGTCAACCCTACATAAATCTGGAGTAGATGGTTGGACCTCCTTCCTTCCATGAAACTACTGTGTAAGGTCATAGGGAGATTTGGAGCGTATGCTGATGTCACCCAACTTTGTTTCTCCTCTCTATCTGTTGCTAATGAGAGCTAATAAAATGAAAATGAATCTAGATAAGATATTCTTGTAGTGTTTGATTCGCCTCCCAAGTAGGTGATGGCCAGTCTGAGGGAAGCTGTTCCCCATATCAGTCTGCCTGTAATTTGAAATCTAATGGGGAGGCCTTGCTGATAGCTCCAACTTCAAAGGAAGTTTGGTGCTCCATCACCTGCCTAAGGACCACCTCAGTAACAGCACCTTGGATACACTCCTCCTGGAGGTTCTGCTGGCACCAGTTTATTATTTATGTCATTAAATGTATACACTGCTTGAGTGCAAAAAAAACTCAAAGCATTTTACAAAAAAAGATAAAACAGTAACAATAAAGAAGTGTTGTTTATCTTCAGGCAACTGTAGAAAACCTGCCTCTTCCACCATGCTTTTTAATGTCTTCCACCATGCTTTTTAATGTTGAGGGATTCCAAAATCACAGAAAATTCCCAGACTGAAATGGATCTCGAAAATTAGTACTGTACAAAAATGCCTGGTACAGTCACCAACCACTTAAGCATCTTGCCAAAAAAGGTAAGATTTGCAACTGGTCATATCTGGCACTATCTTCAGGTTAATGGAGTGTTTCTGTAGGTGTGATCTTGCAAATACCTCCTTCAAGGAAGCTTGGACAATTCCCTTGTGAAACAAGGCCTTAATCATCTCCCAAATCCAAGAGGCCATTCCTCCCTTAGCTGCTGTGTTGTAAGCCAGAAAGAGCAAGGGTTGCATAAACAGGTAGTCGGCCACGCTCCAAGCACCTTGCTTACATCCCCCAGCTGCAATTCAGCCAAAGAAACAAAATTACATAGTACCCCAGATACATTCTGAGACTGATTTGCAAGCCAGATCCTGGTACACAATCCTGCTTTGTAGGAGGCATTCAAACCACAGTAACCAGGTTTGGACATCAAAGCAACAGCAGTTTAATTAAGCTTGGCATGTGAGGGAGCACATGAACACACAACATGTTCCCTCTCTAAGACCTACCTTCTGAATTATCTAAAACTATATTAAAATATTGTCTAAGAATTAAAATACATTCCCCTAAAGGCTTCCAATGTTTGGGAGAGGGGAGAGAATATGTCCATTTGGTAGTGAAAACATCAACAGTAGCTATAAAACATTTACAAATGTCCTACGTGGAATCCAAAACAAGAGAAATCAGTCTCTGTCATCTGTTAGAATATACTGGACTGTGAATCTAAGAGAAGCAGCGAGTAGAACAGTCACCACTCTCTTTTCCAGAAGTAACAAATTACAGGTTTCTTGGAGCATGAAAATCTCACAGTGCTCTCTGATAAAGGTCCACGTTACTCTCCAGTACAGGAGTGGGAAACCAGAAGACCTAATACAGTTTCCCCAGGCAAATTTTTCTGAACCCTAACACCTCACCAATTTTGGCAGCAGTAGGGAACATGGAAAAAAATGAAGTAGACAGAAAGGTTTAAACATAACACCCTAATGAGGATGAGAATCTCAACCTCATGGTCATCAGACATGGGATGATAAGCCACTTTTTGACTGATCTGTACTGAAGAAGAGAGTTGTATGTCCCAAGTATGTGAATGTATGAGACAGGATTTGTGAAAAAGTGGGTGGTATATAACCCCTCCAGGGAGATAAACAAATGTGAAGGTGGGCAAAAACAATTAACTACCCCAGCTCTAATACATCCTTTAACACTGTGGTGGGAGGGGTTAACTGAATGTTTTTAAAATTAAAATTTAATACAGTTTAAATGAAGAAATCATTAAATGGGGGAAATGTTAATTTTATGGCTCTGGGTTAACATACAGGTTAAAATAGTTATTTAACTATTATTGCTCAAATACACAAGAACAATTCTAACCTAGTAATCCTAGTCAGAAAATACAACTGAATATACATTTAAACATTTTTGAAAGGGGCATGAAGTAAAGCAATTGTAGCTAACATATGCTAAGAATGGACTATCATGCCTGAGTTTACTAAGTCAAGATATACACGGGCCTTTCCCTCACACACATAGCTGCTTTGCTTGAGTTGCAGTTAAACCAATAAATGTCTCAATTAACCATACAGTCCCATTCCATCTGAACTGAGGAAGTATGGTAACCAGCTCTGAAACAAGCCAGGATGTAAAAACAAAAAATGGTTTAATATCCTGGCTTATTCCAAACCTGGTAACAGCTGGTTGAAATGGGTCCAAAATAACTGCTAGCCTATACAGCAACTCTTAAACTGAAAAATTATTATAGGCCACAATGTTCCTGTAGAGCTAAGAAATAAGATTTAAGATGGAAAATTATTAAGATTTGAAGTCTTACAAGCACAAGGACGCACAATAATTACAGGGACTATTCCACTGCACATGGAGCAAATCAGGATTCATTTTATCGCCTTCATTCTCCAAGGCCAGTGACAAGCTCTCTAGGTCCAGTCTATCAGTAAAGTGTACACTGAGTTCTTTTAACAGCTGAACCCGTTTCAAGGTGGTGATTTGCCAGACCAAGTTGCAGAGACCCAAAATCTACATATTGGGTTTTATATACGAGTCAGCTTATTAGGCCTCTGTTTTTAATATTATAGTAGAGTGAGTGATATTGGAGTCTCATTCTGTGGGCCTCCATTCAGTTAGTGAGACAGCAAGGAAAACAATCTGGCCAAACCTTGTTGAAGAAAGGGTTCGGCATACATGACTTTCTACTTGTCCAGGGAAACTGTGAAAGTGCAGATTAGGCCTTCAGCTAAATTTTCAAGTCATCACACTCCTTTTGGTCCATTATTGTCTTCACTATGCTGCAATGTTAAACAGTAACTTTGCAGTTTCTTCTACCCTCCTCAGCACCTCAGCAATTAAATTAAGTTAGGTCTTAATGACCAATAACTGGGACAAAATGTCTCAGATTCATTTGGGTTACAATCTTTACAATGTTAGGATGAACTCCTGGCACAGACTTGCAGAATCATCAGAAGACTGCACTGTTCAAGCTTTTAAAGAAGACTTTGATTATGCTTTTTTATTATTGTTGTTACATAAATTTAAAAACAATAAAATATTTTTAAACAGACAACAACTTTAAGGAAAGCAGACCTATCTGTCAAGATTTTTGGGTGTCCAATTTTAGCACTGCGGCTCCTGGAGGGCTGTTGTAGCAGCTTACATTTTCAAATGGGGTTAGGAACCTATACATCATAGGTGCCAACACTACCAGTACATTTACGCTTCATTCCGGTTACTTCTTAACATCAACCTCAAAGTAAGCAAAACCCCTCCTAAGCCCAAAAATAAATCAGACATCAAGAATAAATTATCAGAGCAATGATACAGCAAGTTAAGAAGTTCTGGGGATACATGTCCCCAAAAAGCTCACTTGCCAGCAATCCAATTTAATATCTTCTGAATCAGTAACTACTCAATTGGCTTATGAGCAAATGTTGCTGTATTTTACATAGAATGACTTGTATTTAAAAACATATACAATTTCAGTACTCTTTTTTTTTCAATTAAAGGAAATCTCATCTGAGCAAAACATGTTTCTGTGACACCATAGAATGTTCTTAATTTATTGATCACTTTTGGGTGGTGACATGGGTATGGATTAGATGTTCAGAAAGTTGTTTTTTTAGAGGACGTGTGCCACTTGTCTAACTTTTACCTAAATAAGCATCCAAAGCTTTCTCTTCCAATTACCCTTGTGACTGTTAAGCTGTTTACATAAGCAGGTATAGCATATGACATTTTTAATTCAGAACTAGTTTAGCAGGAGAAAAGGGATAAGAGAAATCAATAGGAAAAAAAGAAAAGTTTTATGGTGAGACGATCATTTTTCTACCACGACAAGCTGAACAATGCAAAGATGCACAATTTACCCAGGAGTGCAAACATTATTAAAAGTAAGCAACAAACATCTCACCAGGTGAATCCACTACATTTTCCGAATCATATTTTGAAACAGAAGATGAGAAATAATGCCATGTTTTCAACACAGAGTTAACCCTCTTATTTCCCTTTACAAAGTGAAAGAAGAAAAGTTTATCAAAAGCCTATAGCTGTAGCAGCAAAGGAATTACTGTGGCACAAACTTTGATGCAGTTGGCTCCTACTTATAAAACCTAATGCCATTTAGTCTTCTAAGGTACCCCAGGACCCTGTTACCATTTCCTACAAGAAAATGCTTAGCACACCTACGCATAGCTGTTAACTTTTCCCTTTTTTTAAGGGAAATTCCCTTATTCCGAATAGGATTCCTCGCAAGAAAAGGGGAAAGTTGGCAGCTATGCACCTACTATTCTGGAACATGTCCCACTCAGCAGCTTTTGGAGGGTGAGCTGTAAAAAAACATGCCCTACTTTGCAGCGGAAAAAGAAAACAAAAACCAAGCAGCTGTCAAAGCTCACTGCAGCTGCCTACAACTGTAGCCTCACCTCTCTGAAAGGTTACCTAAGATCCACACTACTATGGAGGGAGGGGAGGGGAGTGTAGCCAGCTCACACACATCACCCCAGTCATAGAATCAGGGAATTGTAGAGTCGGAAGGGACCATGAGGGTCATCTAGTCCAACCCCTGCAATGCAGGAGTTTACTTGCCCCTGAGATTTAAGAGTCTCAAGATCTACGGACTGAGCTATCCCAGAGGACTGACACCTAGCTCAATCCAACCCTACTGGACATTGCCTTTCCCTCGCTACCAAGGAGGGGATGCAGGCCAGGGAGGTATTGATTTGTTCTTGTTTTTATGTACGTATTTTGTGGTTGGTTGGTTGGTTGGTTTTTTCTAATATAATGTTTTTGCGCTGTGAAGGGACCCGAGATCTGCAGACCGGGTTGGGGGGGGCATACAAATGTCAACAATCACAACCACCTTACACACACACACACACACACACACACACAGAGCGTTCCGTTTCTGATGGGGTGTTTATTGGGTCTTTTTTGTTCTTGTTTTTATGTATTTTGTGGTTGGTTGGTTGGTTGGTTGGTTGTTTCTAATATTATGTTTTTGCGCTGTGAAGGGACCCGAGATCTGCAGACGGGAGGGAGGCATACAAATGTCAACAATCACAACCACCTTTCACACTCACACATACACACAGAGCGTTCCGTTTCTGATGGGGTGTTTGTTGGGTCTTTTTTGAGAATCCCGAACCAGCATCCCCCCCTCCCCCAACAACAACAACACACAGCTGTCAATAAGCACACACAAAACACCCCCGTGCCGCATCTGCTCGCCCCTCGCGTGCTAAGTTCCCACACCCCCTCCCAGAGCAACAACATGCCTCCCTCCCCGCCCAAAAAAACCCAACAACCCACAACCATCGGCACCCCGATGTTTAGTTGCAAGGTTTTGCCAACCACGACCACACACAATTGCCATGCACACCACCGACACACACAAATCACACAGCGACCGACAACAACAACACACCTCCACACGCATACCAAATATATATATATACACAGAGAGACACCCCTCCCTGACAGGCACCCCCCCGCGACGCCAACCGTCCCCGAAGCGGCACCTGAGGCGCCCCGGCGGGCCAAGGGAGGGAAGCTCAGGTGAGGCGCGCAGAACCCCCCACGGGACGCCTCCCCGGCGCAGGCCAGGCTATTTCCCACCCCCCACCCCCGACCCTCAGGCCGACGGCCCGGACTCCTCCCCGCCCCTCCGCTCGCCCCCCCTCCCGCCCCCCTCACACAAGCCGCCCGAGGCTCCAGGCCGTTACCTTCCTCGGCGGTCTCCATCTTGTCCGGGTGACGCAGGCGGGGCGTGACGCAAGCCAGAGAACGTGGGGGCGGAGGGAGAGAGAGGGAGCGATAGAGAGGAAGAGAGAGAAGGAACGGGCCCAGCGGGCTCCCGGTAGCCAGGGCCCGCTGCGGCCTTGCCGCGGGCTCCCCCTGGAGGTTTCTTCGCGTCACAGCCCGTCCCCTCAGCGGCCTCCTCGCCAGGGGAGCGTCACAGGAGAAGAGTTCTCCCCGAGCGCGGCGCGGCGCGTCACAAGCGCGGCGTAAAGGCCGCGCGTGCGTCGTTGGGGAGCGCGGCGTACAATAACCGCAGCCAAGCCCGGCTTGGCTAGGTAGTGAAGGAAGGGGTTAAGGATCACAGAGCGGTGGGTTGCTAGAGAAGGCACGGCTAGGCCACGCCCCCTCAACTTCCGGGGAAGTTGGGGGAATGTTGTCTTTGGTTCCCCCCCCCCCCCTGTTTGAACCATATAGGTAGCCGCATAACCTAGCCAAGACTCTGTACTTCTAGAATCATAAAATTGTACAGTTGGAAGGGTCCCCCAAAGGTCATCTAGTCCAACCCCCAGCAATGCAGGAATCTAAACTGAAGCTTGAAGATATTATTATTATTATTATTATTATTATTATTATTATTATTATTATTATTTACTGAAGATTTTTGCCTGCATTGTTTCTTCTGCAGGCAGTGCCAGATTTAAGGTAGTGCAGGCGCAGAAAGAAGAAATGCCACGGCACGCCTGTGTCATCCCAGCCTGACACCTTCCTCAGCCCCAGCTGCAGCAAAACATGTCTCTCCTGTATCAGCCTCTACAACCACAGCAGAAATCGGGCAGCCCGGTGTTGGAAATTGAATTCTGCAGGCAGCAAAGAACAAAGGCAGCTAGCAATTAACTTGTTTAATGGAACTATTTTTCCAACTCCCATGTTTCATAATTGAAATAAAGCTATGGTATGAGTTGTCCATTGATTATTTTACAGCAAGCTTCATGTTACAGCATTTGTCACGCAAAAGTGACATAGTGGCCAAGTTCACATGAGTGTGCAGGCTTTGGGAGAGGAGATTGCAGCCACTTCTCTCTCTCTCTCACACACACACACACACACACACACACACCCAAAATTATGGCACAAATTGACTTGGCTCAGCAGAGCTGGGACTTTCTTTTTTCTTAGGCTGCAAATGGCTAACATAAACACATGCTGGCAGGTGGATTAGTAACTTGTAGACTTTTTTGCAGGCCTGATTCTAAGCTAAATGTCACACTCACTGAGGCAGACCAGCCATTAAACAGGGTGAGGCCGCTGCCTCAGGCGACACAAGTGCCCCAGGAAGAACATCCATGCTTACCCTGCCTGCCCCCCACTTCCACCTCAGCAAGATCACATCCATTTTGGGCGAGATCTAGCGGAGCGCATGAGACCTGAAATTTGGGGCGAGATCTCACCCCAAATCAGTGCAGTCTTGCCTCAAATTGCCAGCAATGTCAACAGCGCTACTCTGCCAGAGGTGAATGTGGCAGGGTAGGTGCAGGTGGCAGGAGACTAGATAAAATGGACCCATTTCAACTATGGCATCACATCTCCACAGAGGCAAACAACTTTATCTTTGAAGTCCTTGGCTGATGCGTAATAGCAGGCATCGCAGGGCAGATCAGCTGATGTCAAATGCTTCACTGCTGGAAGTATTGTGTTCACTGCAACACAATAATGATTTTAATACTTCAAAACATCCCGGAAAAAGAGCACGGAGTAACAAGCAGGTATAATTACACCATTGCCTCATAGCTAAGTAGTAATCACAGTGGCACCTAATTAAAATTTATAATGGTTGGCTACACCCATTTTCTGATATTCCCAAATGGCCTTCCTTCCTCTAAAGAAGAGATGACTAAACACATATTTTATTAGAGTTAACCTAGTACATTAGAAAGAAGCATGTCAAAATTATCTCACCTAAATAGAAGGAAATTGTAATAGTATTTCCTTTTTTTTCTTTTAATACTGGGGGGGGGGGGGGACCACAGAATTCTTTTGCAAAAGGCAGGCAACTGGAGATTCTTACATTCTAAATGTAGACACTGGGAGCAAGTAAAGAGTCATCACTGTTCAGTATTGCCAAATCCATAAACCAGGACAAGGCCTTCCACATTAACACTTCTACTGTTTCACATTTATTTAGCACCACTGGCTAAATCACCAGAGGTCATTTTTCATCATTTAGGCATACCTGTGATGTTGCACTTAATCATACCCCTTAAGCCACCCTGAAGGTTTGTGGTGACCATCACAGCCTTGGGTAGCATAGCAGGGCTTCCAGCAAATCCTATTATCTTTTCAATGGTTCAGTAGTATTACGCCATAAGTGACGCACAAAAACACTTCAGTTGCACCATGCTAAGACCAGAATTGGAGAGCTACTTTTACAGAGCTTATACCAGGCATAGGCAACCTAAGGCCCATAGGCCGGAGGTGGCCCAATGGGGGTCATTTAACCGGTCCATGGACCCCCACCGCCTGCTCGGGGACCCCTCCTGCCCGCTTTGTTGGCTCCTGTGCACCATGCTAAACCGGCATGGAGTTGAGCGGGTACCGCCTTCTGCGACGCTGGGCGGCTTCCCATTGGCTGCAGGAAGCTCCTGTAGCTAATGTGAAGCTGTGCACGCTTCCTCTGCACCGGAAGGAGCACCGGAAATGGTGTGTGCGTGTGCATGCGCACTCTGGCCTACTACGGCGTCTGCAGGATCACAAACCGGCCCATGCCCCAAATCTTTGCTGATCCCTGGCTTATGCAGCTGAACAACCCCTTCCTCTGTTGTTTACTAGTGTCTATTTTAGATCTGTTTTAGATTCTTAAGTCCCTTTGGATAGGAACCTGTCATATCTGTTTTGGGCAAAAATTGCTATTTTTCTAGGAAAAGGTGCCAGAACTCACCATGAACGCCTCCCTTGTTCTCTTTTAATGGCAATGGCGCCTACCTGAGAAGTGCCGGAACTTAGTTCCAGTGAGTTCTGGCTGGAAAAAAATAAAGCCCTGGCGAAGATCAACTGTGTTCTTTAATGTTGACATAGGTGGCAAAATCAAACCAAACAGAAATAAACTTATCAGTTTCACATTGACCTTTTTATTTAAAAGTTAACTTTTCTTAAAAGGAGTCAAGGTACAGATCGAGTAGATTTCTCTTTCTGTAGGAAAGGAGATTAAAATTGAACGTATTATGCGGTATTTTAAAGAGGTTAAATGCAAGATTACCAGAGTGACTGGATGTATCATCTATTGTGGCACGGGACAATTTCTGGCTTCCCTGGGAGGGAGGGAATGAAATTTTTAAATGTATCAGTATGTACAATACTAGCAATCCCTGTAGTAAGTAGTAGTACTGTCCATAACAGACACAGGAGCATCTAGACTGTAAGATTAGGCCCATGGTGAACAGAAGCACACTGAAATAAATACGACTAAATTGGTATTACATCTCTGTAAAGAATTGAGATTGGAGGTTTGTTGGTCGCAGGGTTCCTTCAGCTTGCAATCCTTTATCCACTCACTTAGGACTAAGCATCACTGAACTCAGTGGGACTCACTTCTGAGTAGACGTACCTAGATTTGCAACATTGATATATTTTTCCAGATTATAAATTTGGCCACTCTGAAGAATGATTGCTTGATCAATTAACACATCCTCATGAAAATTCAACAGCACTTCAGTACATATTTATCTGAACATACACATTATTGCATGTGATTTTAGCCTAGTACAAAGCTTGTCAAGAAGCAATTTTTGCTCCTTCGATGCACTTCTGTGTGCTATTTTCGTTATGTGCACACTTTATCCTAGTACATGCATTTTTTTGCAGACATTACTTGGCTGTGTACATTCTCTGCAATATTCAGGGAGGTGCAAATGTCAAAGAGTGGTTGTTTTTTCAGTTTGCCTGTTGCTTCAGAATGCGTGAATTAGGTCAGCTCACTGTTAAGTGTGAACTAAATAAATATTATCCCCTATCCCTATGAAAGACATGCTAACCACATATCCAGGGTCAATTGTAGCCAGCTGGAAACTTGTCAGACCCACAGAACAACAGGAGCCTAAAGCTGACTCGAGACAGTACGTGCCTAAGTAGCACCAACTTTGCATGACTGAACATGTGGCTGGGGCTACAGCAGCGCCCCACAACTGTAAAATCCTGATCCTCGAATTTGGAGCAGGGAATATTGGGAAGGGGACACATAGCACATCCCTTTCCTAGAGCAAAAAGCCTTAGAACTGGCCATCTCTCTCCCTACACATTTGCCACATATTAAGTTTCTTCTATAGTAGCCACAGGAAGAAGCAGCAAATATACATGAAGAAATCTAAATTATACGTTCAGAGCCAGAGATCTTGCCAGGGGGTTGTCCTTTTTTAGCTTAAACAGAAACCTAGATGGCTGGCTGCGAGGAAATTGCATAGTGCGTTCTCCTTAGCAGCTTCTCTCTGTTCTTCGGTTGTTACCTCCACCCCGCCAAAAAAAATAACTCTAAAAATCAGCCTTGGGGAACAAGAGAAGCCTGTCTCTTTGAATCCACGTCCCATCCCCTTTCCTGTCTTTCTGGGTTAGGCATTTGTCTTCAAAGGAGCCTCCACCTTCTTCTCCCAACTTCATATCTCCCATAACATCTGAAAGGAACACAGCACTGGAATGGAATCTGAGCTATAGAACTGTTACTGGTGCTGCATTTTATTTTCCTTACATCAGCCGAGAACCTGCAAGTTTCTCCTCATCGCCAAAGGAATCTTCCTTGGGTTTAGATCACAGCCCCTCCAATCCAGGTATGTTCAGGTAGGGCAATAATGCCTCCTAGCCTATCCTGAGGTTAGGACAGCTGCAGTTCTATAAAACTGTGGAGCAAAGGGGGAGAAATGGAGATTCAAGCAGTGACAGGTGTTACACATAATGGCGGTGAATTTTAGGGGCTTTGAGTGTAAGCTACCCATCAGGAACTCTTGGCTTCAGATCTTACCTCTGCTTCAAACGCATTTCACGACTGTAGGCAGACCACTTGCGGTCAGGGGATAACAATAATGATCGACTTTACAGGGTTGCTATTGTTTTTACAAAATAATGTATGTGCTCTGAACACCCGGAAGAGCTATATAAATGCTAATGTGTTGTTACTTAAATTACTGGAACATATTTTGCAAGGGATTAAGATGCTAGATTTTATATATTACGTAGTAGGAAACGAAAAGAATCCTTTTTTATTTTTGAGTCCTCCCACAAAGAGTTCTATACTGTATTCTATAAAAAGAAATAAAGGAATATGACTAATATTCTTTGAAGTGCTTAAGACAATCTTCAGCTAGTGTTACTCAAGTCCTATCTGTTTTGTATGGAGAACATCGTTTTTGAATTGCTGCCACCAAATCATAGCAGATTTGCTACTGAAATTAGCAGGCTATCTGTGCAAATATCAAGAGAGGGACTCAAGATAGGGCATGCTTTCAGATAGATGCTTATTGTGCAAATGGTGATCCTCATGTACACACCAAAATGCCTGTACAGTGGTACCTTGGGTTACATACGCTTCAGGTTACAGACTCCGCTAACCCAGAAATAGTACCTCGGGCGAAGAACTTTACTTCAGGATGAGAACAGAAATTGTGCTCCGGCGGCGCGGCAGCAGCGGGAGGCCCCATTAGCTAAAGTGGTGCTTCAGGTTAAGAACGGACCTCTGGAACGTATTAAGTACTTAACCCGAGGTACCACTGTATCTGGATTTTAAGCTGGATTTACCCTTTCCAGAGGGAATTTGATAAGTAAAAAAAAACACCAACCCATCTGCAAATTAAGCCTGTCTGCAGTTATCCCAAGTACATGTAAAATAAATTGCCATTGTGTACAGTATCTGAATACGTTTGAGTTTCAGAAATGTATGTTCAAACATCTGCTTGGCTACCAAATTCACAGGGTGGCTACTGTTACTATACAGATTTCGCCCCCCTTCCCTTTCTTCAGGGTGCTCAAAGCCCCTCTTCAATTTCGCCCTCACAATAAAGCCTGTGAGACAGGATAATGTGGGAGGTGGCAAATCACCCAGGGTCACTCAGTGTATTTTGACCTTGACTAAGCAATTGTGGCCCAGTTCAAATGCAGCAATATCGGACTAATGAATCATAATTTATTACACCAAGAGGGAACATTGCGACCTGTGCTCGCTTCACTCATGCACCATAATAGAACAGTTCTGTGGTTTGCTAAACCACACAGAGGAATTCAACGTAGCACACAGCAGACTGCTCTGTCAGCACAAGCATTTCTGGTTTTGCCTGCAAGTTTATTAGTTTGGACATAACAAGCAAATATGGCTTAATAGCTCACAACTGGCTGATTGCTCAGTTGGTAGAGCATGAGACTCTTAATCTCAGGGTCATGCGTTTCAGAGGCGTGGCGGGTGGCAGGAGGGCCATGGCCCTGGGCACAGAATTCGGAGGGGGCAATCAAGTGCCCCCAGGACAGGCTCCCTCATTGAGGCCAGAACTGTGGCAAGGAAGCCAGCATGCCTGCCCGCCAGCATGGCCCCCCACACCCTGGGCTCCAGCAACCCACGCTACACCACTGGTGGGTTGGGGCCCCATGGTGGGCAAAAGATTCCTGTATTGGACTAAATGACCTTTTCAACACTGCAACTCTATGATTCTGTGACTGTATGACAGAAGTGCTGAAGCCAGGTGCACAAAGGGAGGGGTGTGCAGACACAAAGCCCATTGTCAGTCTCTTAGAGTGACTGCTGCGGGGGTGAGAGGCGATTTTGTATGTAAAAATTAATGCTAATAGTACCCCAGCTAAAGGATACTAAGGCTAGATCTAAAAAAGGTAAAGGGACCCCTGACGATTAGGTCCAGTCGTGACCGACTCTGGGATTGCGGTGCTCATCTCGCTTTATTGGCCAAGGGAGCCGGCGTACAGCTGCCGGGTCATGTGGCCAGCATGACTAAGCCACTTCTGGCGAACCAGAGCAGCGCACAGAAATACCGTTTACCTTCCCGCCGGAGCGGTACCTATTTATCTACTTGCACTTTGACGTGCTTTCAAACAGCTAGGTTGGCAGGAGCTGGGACCAAGCAACGGGAGCTCACCCCGTTACAGGGATTCGAACTTAGGCTCTGTGGTTTAACCCACAGTGCCACCCACATCCCAGACTAGATCTACACAGCTATAAAAAAAAAGTTCTGAAAATGCGCTGCAAAAAAACGTTCTAAAGCTCATAAATGAAAATATCATTGAGTTGTGATCAATGGGGAAAGGAAATTCACACAGCTGACATTTTCAGTTTGAGGCTGCAATCCCATTAACATTTACCAGGGGAGAAGCTGCACTGTACTCAGTGAAACAAATAAGTTTGCACTGTAACCGGTGTAAGAAAGAAGATGGCATATTTTTTGCTGGAGTCAATCAGGAGAGAGCCACAAGAAATTGATTCAAATTGTGGGGATGTTTATACCTGAAAGCACTGTATAAATACCCGCAGGTTGTGTGCTTATTTCTTCTAGATACATTTATCCCATTATCAAATTGTGGGGATGTTTATACCTGAAAGCACTGTATAAATACCCGCAGGTTGTGTGCTTATTTCTTCTAGATACATTTATCCCATTTTTTCTTCCACTAGAGGGACTCAATGCATCTAAAAGCATAGAAGTACAAAGGGAAGAGGCAGCAAAGAGTTTGACTAGCCGAATAAATACAAAAAAGCTTAAGGAAAGGCTGGAATAGCCCCAAGCTAGGTTGATTCAAATATGGATCACACAGCTGTTATCATCTGCTGCTCTTTGGCCCATTTCCCTTTTAATGGGCATGAAAATATTTGTCCACCATGCAGGGATAATTGCATTTAATCATTAATGTGCATACGCTGTGACATAGCTGTCAACTTACAGATTTGAAAATAAGGGACCCCGCCCATCTGCCTGAGCCTCCCCACCCATCTGATTGGGTTGCTCCAGCCACTCTGGGTGGCTCCCAACATATATAAAAACATATATAAAACATATATAAAAACACAATAAAACACTAAACATTAAAAAAACTTCCCTATATTCAGATGCATTCAGATGTCTTCTAAAGGTTGTAGAGTTATTTATCTCATTGGCTTGTGGGTGGCATAACTCCATACCCTCCCACATTTCTCCAATTAAAATAGGGATGTCCTAAGGAAAAGTGGGACATTCCAGGATCAAATTTGAAACCGGGACAGCTTCTGTAAATCCGGGGCTGTCCCTGGAAAACAGGGACACTTGGAGGGTTTGTGATCACAAGATGTGGCACACGCACGCCATCTGAATGGCAATGCCCAGCAATCTGGGGGAGCCCTTAACGGTCAGGGGTCCCTTTACCTTTGCGTTTGGCTAATTGACATCCAATGCCCTTTTAAAATGTGTTGCGGAGTGGGGGATTATTGAGGGTTTATTATTATTATTATTATTATTATTATTATTATTATTATTATTATTATGTATTCTGTGTTCTACATTATGCTTTTATGCATAGCTGTCAACTTTTCCCTTTTCTTGCGAGGAATCCTATTCGGAATAAGGGAATTTCCCTTTAAAAAAGGGAAAAGTTGACAGCTATGCTTTTATGTTGTGAACCACCCTAAGACCTGCAGGTAAATAATTTGAATAATAATAATAACAACAACAAGATGCTTCCAATGGCAACTATTACAATTGCAAGAATGTAGCAACTAGCCATCAATAATGTAAGGACAGGCCTGCTTCCAGCATATGCCTCTCTTAATTGCAGATATATGCCTTGCCCCGTATTCCTAGTCAGCAATTTGTATGAATTCCAAGGTATTCAGTGTTCAAATTACTATTAGCGCAGATTACAACAACTTTTTCACTAAGGTCTCTTACATCAGGCCTGCTGGCTGGAGGCAGCTGAATTGACAATTACCATGTTTTCATCATTTGCTTAATAGCACTCATCTGCCTTTGAAGTGGGACCCCACCTTTCAGTCTTATTAAAGTGCAATGTTTTTTCAAGCATTGCCGCTTTGATGCACCCTGTCCTTTGGCCGCCCACTCAACAGGCCCTCAGGTTGGCATGTCGATTTTCAACTACAGTTTTCTGCAGGACTTGATCTCCTTCCACAGGCAGGGCCTGTAAGACAGAGCTATTCCGCCTGGCCTTCAGTTTGAATTAGCCTGATCCTCTATTCCCTTTTCCCTTTCCTCTTCTATGAAGAAACCCTTTCTTGGGACCCCACATTTAAATTCCTCCTTGGACTCCTTGCCGGCCCTAGTAGGACCAACTTGGCCAGTTAGCCCTGGTGATCATTTGATGTCTACTGACTGGGCCCCCCCCCCCAAAAAAAAGACTCCTGAATTTTATTGATATTGATGATTCATTTTATGCTGTTTTATGCTGTTTTAAAGTCACATTTTAATCAATGTTTTATATTTGCTGTTAGCCGCCCTGAGCCCGGTTTTTAAATCGGGAAGGGCGGAGTATAAATAAAAATTTATTATTATTATTTATTATTCTGTTAGGAGACGCGGGTGGCCCTGTGGGTAAAACCTCAGCGCCTAGGACTTGCCGATCGCATGGTCGGCGGTTCGAATCCCCGCGGCGGGGTGAGTTCCCGTCATTCGGTCCCAGCTCCTGCCCACCTAGCAGTTCGAAAGCACCCCTAAGTGCAAGTAGATAAATAGGTACCGCTTTATAGCGGGAAGGTAAACGGCGTTTCCGTGTGCTGCTCTGGTGCCGGTTCACCAGAGCAGCTTCGTCAAGCTGGCCACGTGACCCGGAAGTGTCTCCGGACAGCGCTGGCTCCCGGCCTCTAGAGTGAGATGAGCGCACAACCCTAGAGTCTGTCAAGACTGGCCCGTACGGGCAGGGGTACCTTTACCTTTTTATTATTCTGTTATTCATTATGTCTGTTCCCAGTTTGTATACTTCAAAGACACTAGAACTTACTTTCATCAATTTTCACAATCACTACAGCTACTAGTAATCTTTGTTTTAATATTGGTGTGTGTATAGAACTATGCTGCAAAGAAGGAGGCTTTAAAAAACAACCCCCTTCCTCACTTTTGACTTTTACATGAGTTGCTGCTGGCACAGTATTCAAGGTGTCCCTTTAAATTTGTCCTTGGCACTTTGGTCTGAACTTACTTTTGTTTCCCATACTGTGCTTTCTTCTTTTTCCCAATCTAATGAAGTCCTTGATTAGTTGCATCCGATGTGCTTGAGAAAACACGCAGTGTTTTTTCTCCAGCAGGTACTCAAGGGTACTCAGTACCAGCACCTCTTTTTGCTGTTGTTAAAAAGTGTGGCACTTACTGTGACAACTTTCTGGTGAGTACTGGAACCTATTTTTCTAGGGGGGGAAGCACTGACGACACCTGTTGTGTTTCTGCTGTTGTGAGGGGTTCTATTCAGGGGGTTAAATAATACCATATTTACGTGAACTGAACGTGTCATCAAATCTAACGGGCACCTCAATTTTCAAAACACTGAAACGAAAAATGTATTTGCTGGCGAATGCAAATGTGTCATCAAATCTAATGCGCACCCTAATTTTATTAAGTATTTTGGGCAAAAATGGTGTGCATTACATTCAAGAAAATACGGTAGTTAGACTGAAGAAGCCAGTATAAGTCGCAATTTCAGCTGAATCTGGGGAAACCACTTGAAGCATCTATTGTGTTGAGCAATTTCAATTGCTTTTGTTCCGATTTGCTCATTGCCAACAGCTGAAAGTCTGCAAATTTTGATAACAAACCTGATTTGCAATGGGGGGTTGAATAATTTTGATTGCAAGTGTATGTGTAAATAAACCCTATGTCATAAAGTTACCACAGCCTCTTCTGAGACTCATTTTCAAAGGAAACAAATCCTGGAACCCCTGGAATTTCACACCACTCAAGAGATTAGGGTGGCGTGCAGCAATATATTTCTGTTGCTCCGTGCGGGTCAATTTCGTTTTTTTTAACAATAGCTTCTTTTTGTTTATATTTGACTAATTACATTTTGTTTACATTTCAGTTTTTTGTAATGAGTAGTCAGGATTTACCTTTCCAATATGATGTTGGAAGAAGAAGCACTTACACGGGGCGTGGCCAAGATGTGCAAGTTGATAACATCAAAGCATATGTTTGCCAACCTCCTTCCAACACGGACAAAGCTGTGATTGTGATTCACGACATATATGGATGGCAATTCCCAGATACCAGATACATTGCTGATATGGTCGCAGCTAAAGGATACATGTGAGCAATTGGTTCTTTTTAACCTTCCTCAATCTCTACGTTATGGTTGCAAGGCCAGAAATTTGACCTGGCTTGTGATTTTCACACAGAAAAGTTATCCGTCACCTCTTGTCTGAATGTTTTCCTGAAAGGCATTAGTCTCATTAAAAAAGTACATTAAGAAATATTACCTGAAATGTGGGCACTTAATGCAGGGCAGGAAATTCCAGGGCAGGGAATTTAAAATGTCTATATAAGGCCTTGCGCGCCATTGTTCTGGGTTCTTCCTTCCTCCTGCGATGTGGCGAGTGAGGACCCTGTTGCAACAGATCAATAAAGATCAGGCTTACTAGCTGCTTTGCTTTTCAATATTCTCTGGTTGGCCTCTGTTGTTTTCTCCTACCAATAGGGAACCTATGTAAGGACTCTATATGGGCTCTTGGATACCCCATAAGGGAAAAGGGCAGATTTTTGTTTACAACAGGGTTCAGTAGGGCTTTTCATAGCAGTGCTGCATAATCCTGTCCCTTCCTCAGAGAAAGTGAGTTCCAGTCGGTGGTGAAGCTGGGCTTTGCTGGGGGCCTTGACTAGCAAAGGTCCACTTCAAACACCACCACAACACTGTTTTCACCTAGCACAGGGTATGCAAAAAGTTCAAAGATACGGTGTTATGTACTGAGTTGAATAGGATCCAAAAGGCAGCAGTCTGATTGGTCCTAGAACAATAGGATCCAAAATGCAGCAGTCTGATTGGTCCTAGAACAATGCAGCAGTATGATTGGTCTGCAGGAGCCACCCAATCCAGCTCCAGATGGAAGTGAATCCACAATCTGATTGGCCTACAGGAGAATTCTGGAATTAGCCAATCACGTGCAGCCCATTGTGTAAATAATGTATATAAAGCAGATACTTTGGGGAAACTTTCATTCCTCCTCACCACTATGAGCTGAATAAAGAGCATGAAATCCACTCTCGACTCTGAGTATATTTCAGATACTGTGAGGGAGCTCTCTGCTTATATGCTCTTTTGGGTGAAGGGGTCCCACTGAGGATATTTTCCCCAATAACTACTAGACTACTAATACCCATGCTAAACATATAGCAAAGCACTGAGTTAGGTGCAGAGTCTAGATATGAAGGGTTTAGCAACAGGCAGAGCCAATTGGAGGGTGACTCAGGAGGACCTTATCCACAGGGCCCTCATTTTTTTGGCATTCGGCAAGTTTCACAACTTGTTTTTATGTGCAACGGAGCAACACAACTTCTCAGCTTAGAAGTGCAAATTTGTTAATTGATACAAGATGGTGTGGTGTCATATTGAAGAATATAAAATGTTCGTTCATATAATGGAACCTCGGTTGTCTCACGCTTCGGAAGCCGAACGATTCGGAACCCGAATGCCGACAACCCGGAAGTGAATGCTTTCCGTTTTCAAACGTGCCTCGGAAGTCGAACGGCTTCCGAGGTGCGTTTCTCCATTTTTTAAAAGGAGTTTGCCGACCGGCAATTGCATCTCAGCTGTCAAACATTTTGGAAGTTGAACAGTGCTCCGGAATGGATTATGTTTGACAACCGAGGTTCCACTGTATTCATAAAAATGTATCTGCTCTTACGCCACAAATCAACTAATATACGAACCACTCCTTTCTCAGTGCCTTATTTTGTTTTTGTGTTGTCATTTTTTGAATTATTATTTTGACTACGGGCCCCAAAAGGTAGAAGTGGCCCAGGCTTCTCTGGGCCTCAGAGTGGACCTGCCTGAAAACTTTCTGCCCTGTCCTTTCATTGAGTCCTTTCGCCTTGCTGGAATGTGTCATTGAACTGTGACAGTGCCTCTTCTTTTCCTGCATATGGAACTGTTGCAAATGCAAGCCACACACCAATTGTGTAATGATCTAGAATAAGAATTTGAAGCACAAACACTCTAGAGGTTAAAACAACTTCATGAAAATAAATGCCTTTAATATGTGAATTATTAACTGCTGTACATTGGATGAATGTTGGCTGGATGCCACAATGATCTGAGGTGGTGTCAATGAGAGTTACGTATTTCATTATTGCTAATCACAGCACACAGGGAGGGAGTTTTTGCAAAGATTGTCACTGGGGAGATAAGGGTAAAACTTTCCTGCATGCTGCAATCTCTATGCATAGACTTAAAATGACATATATATTTTTAAAGGGAACTGAACAGGTCATAGGTAACATCTGTCTGCTATTCTATACAGAACCATATGCCCAGATTTCTTCCTGGGAAAAGAACCATGGAAAACTACTGATCGTTGGCAGAATTTTGCGGACTGGTTAAAGCACCGAGATCCCACAAAGGTGGACAAGTAAGACTAACATTTATTCCAAAGCTATAACTAATAGATGTAGCTAAGGGGACAACATAAGGTTAATTCACCATCGACAGGAGAATTGAATTTTGGGAGGGGCACTGACATACCCTCCAACATTTCTCCGATGAAAATAGGGACGTCCCATTTCAGAATGATAATTTAACTATTAATACCCCACACATCTTACTGGGTTGCCCCAGCCACTCTGGGCAGCTTCCAGCATATATAAAAGCACAATAAAACATTTTTTTTAGAAAAACTTCCCTATACAGGATTGCCTTCAGACAACTCAGGAGTCGGATAACGCCATACCCTCTAATATTGCTCCAATGAAAATAGGGACATTCTAAGGAAAAGTGGGTCAAATCAGAAACTTGGAGGGCTTCTCTAAACCAGGGACATCCCTTGGGTCTGTACTGATTGACCTATGCAATATGATCCTAATCATACTTATTCAGCGGTCAATCCTGCTGAGATCAATGGAACTTACATCCAAGAAAGTCTGCATAGGATTTTAGGCTAAACAGTGGCAGACTTGAGGCTCTCAGATTTCAGCAGCACCCTGCGTGTTGCTATAATTTGACACGCACCACCTCTGTTATTCCTTAACAGACTTATTAACTCCCCTTCATGGTTTACACATTCTTTTGGCATTCATTTTAGTATCATCAACCCTTGTCACTCTTCCATGTTCAGTTGTTCCTCTTACAAGTGTGTAAAAAATGAGGAATAGCACCAGATATCCATTTTCATAGAGAAATTAAGCATTCTTTCCTGTGTTTATACTTCTATAAAATTCCAAATGGTGCCTCTGTTGGTCGCCAGTTGTGGGCAAGCCCACACTTTTACAAGGGCATGTGCCATTCAAAGCAAATGATTTCATTTAAAATCAGTTCCGATAATTTAGTGGATAACCCGGCATCTTCCTGAGTGGGTCAGTGCTTTTTTAACAGCAGGTGAAGGTGGGAAAGCAAGTTATGATAATATTGCATTCTTTTTTTTAATGTGTATGTAGATGTCTTAGTTCCCTTTTGTTCATGGTTGTAGGACAGCTGCTATTTTCATGAAGTATCTTAAGGAGCAGTACAATGCAATGAAAATCGGTGTCATTGGATTTTCTTGGGGTGGAATGGCTGTACATCACTTGATGTTGACAAATCCTGATTTTCAAGCTGGGGTATCCCTCTATGGTAATGACAAATGTTTGTAAACCTGAGCAGGCTCATATGTTTTTGTGCACTGAAACATTTGTAGTCTAAGTCTGTGTAAGGATGAGCTGCAGCATTCATTATGGCTATTTATTTCAGCAACATATGCTTCGTTCTCTCACTGTTCAAACAAGGGGGATAAGGATGCAATCCTATGTGCCTGCCTAACTTCTTGTGGGAGGGAGTTCCATAGGGTTCGGCCCACAACACCTCTTTTTTTCTTCCACGAGTCTGGAGGGAGGTTCTGTTGAGTTGAGTTCCACTTTCACAGAAGTTCAGTTTAGCATCACATATGAGCCAGGGTTGCTGATTTGCAACAAACAGTGAATAGTTGCTGTTATGTACTGAAGTTCTCACCCTGGGCCAGCAGGGGGATACTGTAGATAGTTATGCAAATGAAGGATTGAAAGTGACGTTCAGTGATTGGATAGTTTTAGAAAGTTGTTACAGTAACAAGGTACTGGAGCTCTATATAAGCAGGCTGACTGAGCCCTTCAGTTCAGTTCTGTTCTGGCCTCTGAATAAAGAAGAGCTGTTTGAAGAATCGCTGTGTCGTCTGATATGTTCGCCCACAACTTAACAGTTGCTAAACAAACTAACTCAATAAACTTTTTCTTTCAAGTGTGCCTCTTATCTGGGATCTCAGCCATCAAACAGTAAAAATTATCCTACAAGGAAAATATAGGATTTTCCTGGCATTTGATTGCTATAGTGGCACAAATCATTACTTATAACACTGCAAATTAAGCTGATGGGGCATTATTGTTTTTTAACTGCTGCCCTTGAGAACATGAGAAAGAACAGATGAGAGATACATACAGCTGAAGTAAATAGAAGCCTTTGTTCTCTATTGACCTTGAAGAACATACTACTTGATTTAACCTCTTTCTTTAAATATGCTTTAGGAATCATCAGAGACTCTGAAAGTAGGTATAATTTGCTGAATCCTACCTTTTTCATGTTTGGTGGAAAAGATCACACCATTTCTTCTGATCAGGTAAGCTATTGCACAGTGAAGTCTCTGGCAGAGGGGCCAAGGCATGGTGACATTGCCATAAACACAATCGCTTGGGATTTAAAGAGGCTTTGGCTTTATTAATCACAGGTGTCAGCAGGTTTTGGCGCAGACATCAGGTGTATATCTTGAATCAACCAATCTACTGGTAGATTATTTGGGAAGGTTAAGGTAAAAGGTAAAGGTACCCCTGACCGTTTGGTCCAGTTGCAGACAACTCTGGGGTTGCAGCCCTCATCTTGCTCTGTAGGCCGAGAAGCTGGCCACAGACAGCTTCCGGGTCATGTGGCCAGCATGACTAAGCCTCATCTGGCGAACCAGAGCAATGCATGGAAATGCCGTTTACCTTCCCGCCGGAGCGGTACCTATTTATCTACTTGCACTTTGACATGCTTTTGAACTGCTAGGTGGGCAGGAGCTGGGACCGAGCAACGGAAGCTCACCCCGTTGTGGGGATTCGAACCACCGACTTTCTGATCGGCAAGCCCTAGGCCCTGTGGTTTAGACTACAGCGCCACCCGCGTCCCCCACAGTGCCACCCGCGTTAAGGACTGTTCATTAAATTGGAGTGATGCCTCCCAAATCACCATTTTGGGAGTGCTATGGCCCATAAGCCCCTGTCTGGGCATCTGTACAAAAGCACCTCCGCCTAGATTCCTTTAATGGGATACCTTGATTCCTTCGAGTGGTGGGGTGACTCTGGACACCCTCACCCACCTAGACTAAGGATTCAACTCAGTGTTTTATCCACCATCAAGATGTGGCAATTGCTAGGAGGAAGGCAAAAAAACCGAACACACTCATATAGGTCCAATTTGTCTGAAGGCAAATTCCTCCCTGGCGACTGAAGACTTCCATAGCAAGGTCTGATGCATGCCTACCCTCAGAATGTGTAGTGTATCCAACATCAGCTGAGACTTAGGCTTGGGTAACTACAACTAATCCAGAATGCAACAGCTAGACAGGTGACTGGGGGCGACCGCCAAGACCACATAACACCAGACTTGAAAGACCTACATTGGCACCTAGTACGCTTCCGAGCACAATTCAAAGTGTTGGTGTTGACCTTTAGAGCCCTAAACGGCCTCGGTCCTGTATACCTGAAGGAGCGTCTCCACCCCCATCATTCTGCCTGGACACTGAGGTCCAGCGCTGAGGGCCTTCTGGCGGTTCTCTCACTGCGAGAAGCTAAGCTGCAGGGAACCAGGCAGAGGGCCTTCTCGGTAGTGGCGCCCGCCCCGTGGAATGCCCTCCCACCAGATGTCAAAGAGATAAACAACTTTCGGACATTTAGAAGACATCTGAAGGCAGCCCTGTTCAGGGAAGTTTTTAATGTGTGACATTTTAATGTATTTTTAATCTTTGTTGGAAGCCACCCAGAGTGGCTGGGGAAACCCAGCCAGATGGGCAGGGTACAAATAACAAATTATTTAGCGTCCATTGTCTTCCAATTCAAACTTCCTTGATGCTTGAAATTGCCTCTTGAGTACAAGCTGCAAGTCTTCTGTAATGAGGAACAGGCAGCCTCTATGCGCTTAGCCCTACTTTTCTGTTTTAATATTATTTTGCATCTGTTTCTGTCAAGAAGAGGCATTGCCACAAATGGAAAAGGAACCATACTGGTGTGTTAAAGGAGCAGGGCAGAGAATGAAAAACTAACCATACTTGATACAGGTGGAAAAGAATAAGAGAGGGAGGCAGGCTGGCAGGAAGGCAAAGACAACATTAGGTCTGCTCCAGTGAGACTGTCTCCATCTTCCACCTCTTCCACCCCACCCCTGGGCAAATTTCGCATTTTATATTGTTTATTTGTTTTAGTACATATATTAAAGTTGTAAACTGCCTTGGTTGCCTTGGCATTAAAATGGTGGATTTTATTTATATATATTTTTTAAAAATAATTGCACTCTGGCATGGTAGAATTTATTATTGCTTAATTGTAGTTATGGCAACACTAGATTTAAAGAAAAATCTTGAAGGAATTCAGATTAAAAGGGAGCAAATTTGGAAGTTTTGATTCTTAACTTTTGTAGATATCTAATGAAATTGATTGTGTGTTACAGGTCACTTTGTTGGAGGGAAAACTGGCAGAATACTGTAGAGTGCCCTTTAAAGTCAAAGTCTATCCTGGACAAGAACATGGCTTTGCTCAGTTAAAGCCCGAAGACATGAAGCCTGAAGATCAGCCTTACATAGAGGAGGCAAGAATGGATATGATTGACTGGCTGAATAGATACATTATGTTTTGAAACTTGAATATGTCACATTATTTCCTCGCACCCCCAACCAAAAAAATGCAATTTGTTTCCCCCCTCTAAAATATTTCTAGATTGTGGTGCTATCTATCGGAGAAAAGAGAAGATATACTTTAGAGAACTTTCAGTAATAAATTATGAAATATTTATAATGGAAGGTCCTTGAAATCATTGTCTGGCACACAAAGATACGAGCATTCGGTATTGGAAGTGTGCATGCCTTATAATGAACTTTATATTCTAAGGCTACCTTAAAACTTATTCTTCTTTTTCCCCATTTTATGTGTCCCATTTCCTTCCCACCCCCCGAAAATAAAAATGTTCAGGATCTGTAAATGCATTATATACTAGCCATATTTTGGGCCTTAGGCAATGTACACACTAGCAGCTTAAAATGGAATAAGGTTGTTTCCCATACACTCACACCGAGTTTCAAATCACATTTCTACATTGCTGTATAAACCAGGGAGGGCGTGGAGACAATATCTGAGGCAACCAGGACAGTGCACAGTATTCCAAATGCAAGTTTCGCCACAGATTTGTATAATGGCGTTATATGATACCGGCAGTTTTGTTTTCTGTTCCTTTCCTAACGACCCCTGGCATGGAATCTGTTTTTCTTCAGAGCCGCCGCAGGGTTGACAACTTCTATCTACTTACAACCCCAAGGTCTCATTCCTGATCAGTCACTGCCAGGTCAGACCCGATAAGCATATATGTGAAATAAATAAAGAGAGGTCTGATACGCTGTTTCGCATTCACACCTCATTCCCTTGCCGCCATTGCCAGTCATCTGACAGGTCGGCAGACTGAACTGCTTAACTGCTTTGTACTGAGTTGGAAAGGATCCAAAAGGCAGCAGTCTGATTGGTCCTAGAACAATAGGATCCAAAATGCAGCAGTCTGATTGGTCCTAGAACAATAGGATTCAGAATGCAGCAGTCTGATTGGTCCTAGAACAATGCAGCAGTATGATTGGTCTGCAGCAGCCACCCAATCCAGCTCCAGATGGAAGTGAATCCACAATCTGATTGGCCTACAGGAGAATTCCGGAATTAGCCAATCACATGCAGCCCATTGTGTAAATAATGTATATAAAGCAGATACTTTGGGGGAACTTTCATTCCTCCTCCCACTATGAGCTGAATAAAGAGCATGAAATCCACTCTCGACTCCGAGTATATTTCATGCTTCCTGCAGGGATTGGGTTGATTGCCTCATGGGGCACTAGTGGATGTAGTTGATCCAGTGCTTAAGGGCTCTCCTGCCCAACAGCCAATGCCAGGGGAGGAAATCTGTTTCCTGCTTTCTGCAAGGATCCGCTGCTCACATGAGCATGCAGCCAATCCAGTGGGCAAACCCTCTCCCACCCATTATCAGATAGAAGAGAGGAGAGTCCCAGTGGATCCACAAAGGTTCCTCTCCCCACTCCCACATGAACACCCCGTGAGGAGCAGCCCAACCAGCGGACAAAGCTTCACCCACCCAACAGCTGATAGGAGACTCACAGCAGATGAACATAGCTGTCAACTGTCCCTTATCTGGCGGGAAACTCCCTTATCCCAGCGCCGTGTCCCACTGCTGTCCCTTATTGATGATGTCCCTTAAATTTCCCGGGTTTCAAAGGAAGCAGCTCCTCTCCCTCCCTCCCTGCCAGCCAGGGAGGAGGGAGGCTCCAACTGTGTTGCTTGGCTGCGTTGCTCACCCAATAAGGAGTCTAAGAACGACTGGGGGGTGGAGCTTGCATGCCTTGTGCCAATCAAATCGGCCGCATTGCCTGGGGACTCGCCTTTGCTCAGCGCTTCCCAGCGGAGAGGTGATGGTGGTTTTCCTTGCTGCATCCCCTTTGCCGGGTTGCTGTGCTGTGGGAACCACCACTTGAGGCTTCGTTTGGCCGCTGGCTGGGCTTTCTGCCTTTGGCTCAGAGGGGCTCAGAAGTTGAACATACCTGTGCCCAGAAAATCCCTTATTTTGGCTGCTGATCCCTTATTTTCGAGGCTGCTGGTCCCTTATTTTCAAATATGTAAGTTGACAGCTATGTCCAGAACAGGATACTGAACAACAGAGCTACAAAGTGTCCACCCCTGGGATTGGAGTGATTATGAAAGGGTCTTTTTTAAACTTTTCAGATTTCACCTGCACATTTACTTTGGAAAGTGAGTGTGTTAGCAGTGAAGGAGGGCGACATTGTATGGACCATGCTGATTAGATTGAGACAGAGGCAACTTCAATTACACGTTGCACCTTGGCATTGGACAAGCCCAGACTTGGGTGGAAAGATTGCACAGAGCAACTCAGAATTTTTTTTTTTTTAATTCAAGATGAACCTTGAGACCTCTGCACACACCTAATAAATAGCATCTTTGCATTTCGCGGAATTAAAATCCATATCCTCCCTTCTCAGATGTATGGAATCCTAAAATAAATACAATATATATCATATAACATACGTACAACTCCCAAAATAACTGTCATAACGTTTTCTTCAACGTATAAACCACCAAACCTGAAAACACCTGCTGTATCTGCAACAAATCTGCACCAGCCAGGGTGTCGTCAGGTGTCGTACGTATTACACCAATTCTTAAAGTTCTGCAGTGGTTGTCTTTGTGCTTCCAAGCCTAATTCTAGTGCTTACAGGGACATATAAAGCCCCAAACAACTTAGACCCCAAATATCTCAAAGAATGCTTCCTCCTACATTGCAACATGGTGATTCTACCACCTTGTGTAAGGCAGGACCTTCTTTGTGGTGGCCCTCAATGTTGTGGAATGTGCTCTCTAAGGTGTGTCTCGTCCTGTCACTAAATATGTTTTGTTGGCAGACCAAGATGCACCTTTTTGCACAGACTTTGGGTGGTAGAGTATGAGTTGAGAGCATCACTCCCTCTGAAATGTGGCTGCTTGTTTGGTTTGTTGCATGATATGGTGTTACCAGGGCTTATTTTCATCTGGAAATCACCGGAACTCAGTTCTGGCATCTATCAGGTGGGCGCCATTTCCATTCTAAGTGAACGAGGGAGGTGTTCTGGCACCTCTTTTTCTATAAAAATAGTACTGGGTGTAAATGATCATTTAGAGTTGTTGTGCACTATGTGGCTTACTTGCATTAGCCAGGCACAGGCAAACTCAGCCCTTCAGATGTTTTGGGACTACAACTCCCATCATCCCTAGCTAACAGGAAAAGTGGTCAGGGATGATGGGAATTGTAGTCTCAAAACATCTGGAGGGCCAAGTTTGCCTATGCCTGATATTAGCTGTATGTAACTCAACTGGGAATGCGGGTGGCACTGTGGGTTAAACCACAGAGCCTAGGGCTTGCTGATCAGAAGGTTGGCGGTTCAAATCCCCGTGACAGGGTGAGCTCCCGTTTCTTGGTCCCAGCTCCTGCCAACCTAGCAGTTTGAAAGCACGAAGTGCAAGTAGATAAATAGGTACTGCTCCGGCGGGAAGGTAAACGGTGTTTCCGTGCGCTGCTCTGGTTTGCCAGAAACGGCTTAGTCATGCTGGCCACATGACCCGGAAGCTGTATGCTGGCTCCCTCGGCCAATAAAGCGAGATGAGCACCGCAACCCCAGAGTCGGCCACGACTGGACCTAATGGTCAGGGGTCCCTTTACCTTTAACCCAATTTGAGACTGCATGGTAAAGAGCAGGTTATAAATACAAAGGGAGCTATGAACTACCAAATGTTGGGAGAGCACTAACTGTTGATTACCAACATTTGTACTCCAGTGTGTGAATGATGTGTAATGAATATATATTTTAAGCAATCGTTAATTAATTATTTGTTTGATTGGATTTATCTCATTTCTATGCCGCTTTTCATTCCAATGAATCTCAAAGTAAACCATAAATAACAATAACATAATAAAACATAAAGAACAAATATAGCATGAATCATATAAAGTAATTAACAACTCATCAATGAAACAATCACAATTTATAAAACCCTATTAACAAAACGGCAACTTAAAAAATAAGCTATACATCACAATTGCAGCAAAGGTTATACGGTTAACAAATCAGTGTGGCATTTATAATCTATAAAACAATATTAACGTGAGCAGAAGAGCAACTAAAAAAATTAGCTAAGCACTGTTAAGTTCATACACATGTTCACAACTAATGAGATAGAATAAAGTACTAGAGAGTAACTAGCAACTAGTGAGATAGAATAGTTTTTTTTAACAGCAAAAACAGCAGAGCTGTGGCAAGATGTCGTTTCTTGTTTCGTGTGCACAGTTGAATGGGCTAGGAATAAATAAGGAAACAGAGAAGACTAGTGTATGCTAAAGCAGGATTGGAAGAGCAGAAGAGGAGGAGTTCAAGCCTCCTCCCACTTCCTAGCTGGGTTATTCTGGGTCACCTCTGGTGCTGTTTTGTAATAAGCAAACTCTTTTTTCTTTTTCATGAAGGCTGCAGCAGGCCCACTCAGGGAAGCTGTGTGGGAGAAGCTGCAGCACCCGTTAGCAGACAAGCTGATTTCTTTTCCCTTTTAAAAATCTTTCACAGCTTTGGGAAATAACCCTTTCTAACCTCCCAGAAGAAAAGAAAACGGAGAACTTTGGAATTCCAGGTACGTAAGAGTCCCAGCGTGATATGCCAAAGTGTTTTCTGCAGGAAGTTGAGTGGGAGGGAGGCAGAGATGCCTTCATGAGTGCATGGTGCCTTGATAAAAATAACTGACGGCAACAGCTTGCTCATCGGTTCTCCTGCACTTTTAGTAAGGTTCGATTTACCCACATCTATTTCAAAATGTGTAGCTCTATTGGCGGAGAGACGCAGCGCCAGCTCCAGGATTTTGGCAACCCACAGACTTGGAATTTTCAATGAGCTTCCTTAACTGTAAAAAAGGCAAGCATGGAAGCCATGCATTATCTCACATAAAAAGGTAAAGGGACCCCTGACCATTAGCTCCAGTCGTGGTCGACTCTGGCGTTGCGGAGCTCATCTCGCTTTATTGGTCGAGGGAGCCGGCGTACAGCTTCCAGGTCATGTGGCCAGCATGACTAAGCCGCTTCTGGCAAAACCAGAGCAGCACACGGAAATGCCGTTTACCTTTCCGCTGGAGCGGTACCTATTTATCCACTTGCACTTTGACATGCTTTCGAACTGCTAGGTTGGCAGGAGCAGGGACCAAGCAACGGGAGCTCATCCCATCGCAGGGATTCGAACTGCCGACCTTCTGATTGGAAAGCCCTAGGCTCTGTGGTTTAACCCACAGAGCCACCAGCGTCCCTTATTATCTCACATAGATCCTGACATTTTTGGGAACTCTTCTGCAAAGCGAAAATTATATCACTGTTGAGGTGGAGCAAATGCCCAGACTTGCCACCCTCTGGAGCTAGATCTGGACTGTACCCCCTGCCCTGGCCCCAGACTTAACTTTTCGCCACACAATGAAGCATTCTCTAATAATAAGAGTAGCTGGGGGCTTTTGCAACAGCATCTGACGCACCATCTTTCCCAGCTAGGGGTCCCATTTTCCTCATTGCATGTTAGTACTACCCATTTTAAGGTTGGTGGAAGGGCGCCAGTATACTTCCCAAAATCAATGTGCAAACACATGGGTAGGCAAACTAAGGCCCGGGGGCCGAATCCGGCCCAATCACCTTCTAAATCCGGCCCTCAGATGGTCCGGGAATCAGCATGTTTTTACATGAGTAGAATGTGGCATTTTATTTAAAATGCATCTCTGGGTTATTTTGGGGGCCTGCCTGGTGTTTTTACATGAGTAGAATGTGTGATTTTATTTAAAATGCATCTCTGGGTTATTTGTGGGGCATAGGAATGCGTTCATTTTTTTCCTTCAAAATATAGTCCAGCCTCCCACAAGGTCTGAGGGACAGTGGACCGGCCCACTGCTGAAAAAGTTTGCTGACCCCTGTGCAAAGACATAAGGAATTCTGAACACTATGGAGAAACCCCAAGAAATGTGGTTTGGTGACTGTTAACTGTGTGAGAAAATACCATGTCTGCGAAGAGATTAAAATTATCACAAGGACATCATGGGACCAGCACAAGCAAGATATTGGGTTATTCATTAACTGCTGTTCCATTGTTGCCATGAACAAACTGCAAAGATAAATAATTCGATTCTGCTCTTTAGCCTCTCTGACTTCTTTAATACACACACACACACACACAACACACAGACAGAGTGGTACCTCTGGTTGCTAACGGGATCTGTTCTGGAGGCCCGTTTGCAACATGAAAAGAACGCAACCTGCAGCAGCGCGTCTGCGCATGTGTGGGTTGCGATTCGCCACTTCTGTGCATGCGCGTGGCATCATTTTGCGCTTCTGTGAATGTGTGAGTGGCGAAACCCGGAAGTAACCCTTTCTGGTACTTCCGGGTCGCTGCCGGACGTAACCTGAAAGAACGTAACATGAAGCGGATGTAACATGAGGTATTACTGTATTTACTTTCACGTAACAGCTACACAATTACAGAAAATCAAAATGAAAAATGAAACAACTACCATCAGAGAGTCATCCCCAAGTACACCAACAGAGCTTTGCTGAAGTGTATATGCTAAAACCATCACAATCTTAACATGAAATGATGCATAGGAACATCCATTGTTGGCCAAAAAGAAAAAGATAGATTGCATCAGCAGCAATTCTGGTATGCAGGGTTTTGTACAAAGGCATGAGGAAAGGAGAAAAAAATAGTGATTAAAATATGTGCTTCATGAATGCCAAACTGCGCTAAAGACCATAGGCACTGTTCTACCATATGCCTCATGGTTTGCATAATCAATAAAGTCACCCCAGATTGCATAACAATTGTCGTGTTTCCCCTGGCCTTTTGCTACCCTTGGTATGATTTAGGCTGTAAGTACTTGGCAGTAACCCCCACTGAATTCAGCAGTACATTTTTCCAGTCTTAGGATTGCCGCTCACTTTATGCACATTGGTAGGTCTTCCAGTCACATTTTGACCCTCCTTCCTTGCATTTCTAGCCAACAGAAACAATTCCCAAGGGTCCCCAAACCTGTGTGGAAAAACAGGTCCTAAATTCAGACTGTATTAATTGACTCCAATGAGCATATGGATAGTGACCAAAAAGCCAGAACCACACCAAAAGAAAGTGAATTAGAAATTTATCTGCAAACAAGTGACAAATGGTGAAAAATAATAAATATGCATTTAAAATAGTAATTGATATAGAAGTAATAGAATTGTATAACACAAATTACATGAATAAATGAAACCATTATGAGTCTATTATAAGCACTAGATAGAAAAATATATAGCTATTTGCATTAGCTGCGTAAGGTATATAAGAAAGCAATTATTTTCCTAGCATCCTCCCTCCAGTCCAGGTAATTAAAGAGCAAAAGTACCAAGGAAAAAATCATGATACGATAAAGGCATTCTTATATTCTAAAACAACATAGGAAAGATTTTAAAGTAAAATCTTAGGGCTTTGTGGAATAATGAATTCAAAGGTCCATATCACTCCAGTGGGGTTTCCATTGGAAGATTCCTGAGCAAAAACAACCCATTAGGATTAGGAAAAATAAAAAAGGGGGAAAGAAACAAGCATAAGAAAAATCTAGGATTTTTGTGTGATAGGAAGAATGATTCATGCGTTCAAGGATATTTTTCTGCTCCTCCAGCCTTTGACTTAGGCATATGATCATCATCATGGCTTCCTGAAACCAAACATTGGTTCATACAATAAGTGGAACTGTTCCTTCCATATAGGACCCCAGAACCCAGATAATAAGTTTAAAGAAGACCTAATTAACAAAGGTTGCAAGAGACAACAAAGGGGAGATGGGGGAAGCCTCATTCCGTGAACGTGAACACTTTTCCATTCACAGAAAGAGATTTAAGGTGCAAACCACTAAGATTTCTTTAAGAAAAGTTAAAAGCACAGTGCCAAGAAAATCATTGTGCCATTTATGGTGGCAGTAGTTAAAAATCAGCAATTTCTCTTGGAATCTGTGAGTTGATCTTTTGAGAATTTTGATGTATCTGATATGTTTTTATCTGATTCTATGCATCACAGAGCACTTGCGCAGACTCCAACAACCACCTGCAGCAACTGTAGAGTATACAGACATATTTCTATTAAAATTTAGTTACATTAACCTTTATGCATCTTTAAAACTTTACAGATGGCTAATGAAGAAAAACCATGCCCTTGTGACATTGGAGACAAATTTGAATATGAAGGGCACGGG
This sequence comes from Podarcis muralis, assembly GCF_964188315.1. Classification (NCBI taxonomy): domain Eukaryota; kingdom Metazoa; phylum Chordata; class Lepidosauria; order Squamata; family Lacertidae; genus Podarcis; species Podarcis muralis. Next base: position 80,155,166 of record NC_135662.1, read on the forward strand.
CAAGAAATTTCTGTTGGGCACATCAAGGCCTACATCAACAAGCCCTCCCACAGCACAGACAAAGCTGTGATTGTGATTCATGACATTTTTGGATGGCAGCTACCAAACACAAGATACATAGCAGATTTGCTCGCATCCCATGGATATACGTGAGAAATTGTCTCTATTTTTCTTAGTCTTATCTCTTTCAGTTGACATATTTCTGCATTATGAATTGTCAATGCAAAGTGCAAGCTGATGTAGTTGTTCAAAAATACTTTGCTTGACTAAACATTTTACCTTTAGCTGAAGTAGTAAATGTGTATTATTTATATCCAAGCCACTCTGGGCAGCTTACAGAATATATATAAAACATAATAAAGCACCAAACATTAAAAACTTCCCGATACAGGGCTGCCTTCAGAGGTCTTCCAAAAGTTATGTAGTTCTTAATCTCCTTGACATCTGAAGGGAGGGCGTTCCACAGGGAGGGTGCCACTACCGAGAAGGCCCTCTGCCTTCTGAGAAGGCTCTCTGTCCTATTCTGATTAATAGTATATGTTGGAGACCCACAAGAAATTGCAAGGGGAGCAAGTGAGAATACACATTGGGCCACCCTGATTTACAAATAAAAACAACCTGAAACCTATAATGGAAGAGTTCGCAGCACCACCACCACCAAAGGCACCAGCTTCTCTTGCTCTGCAGGACACATTCCAGTTTCTCCCTGCTTTCTGGTTACATCACACTGTTTCTCTTAAACTCTAACCTCCAATATTAAAAAACTTCCCTATACAGGGCTGCCTTCAGGTGCCTTCTAAAAATCAGATAGTTGTTTATTTCCTTGACATCTGGTGGCATGGTGTTCCATAGGGAGGGTGCCACTACTGAGAAGGCCCTCTGTCTGGTTCCCTGTAACCTCACTTCTCGCAGTGAGGGAATCGCCAGACGGCCCTCAGAGCTGGACCTCATTGTTCAGGCTGAACGATGGAGGTAGAGACGCTCCTTCAGGTATTCTGGGCTGAGGCTGTTTAGAGCTTTAAAGGTCAGCACCAACATTTTGAATTGTGCTCGGAAATGTACTGGGAGCCAATGAAGGTCTTTCAGGACCAGTGTCTCGGCGGCTACTCCAAGTCACCAGTCTAGCTGCCGCATTCTGGATTAGGTGCAGTTGCCTTCTGCCTGATTCCCTGTAATTTCACTTCTCGCAGTGAGGGAACAACCAAGAGGCCCTCAGATCTAGATATCAGTGTCCAGACTGGACAATAGAGAGGGAGATCCCCCTTCAGGTATACAAGGCTGAGGCTGTTTCGGGATTTAAAGGTGTATACCAACACGTTGAATTGTGCTCAGAAATGTGCTGGGAGCCAGTGCAGATCCTTTAGGAACAGTGTTATATGGGCACAGTGGCTGTTCCCAGTCTAGCTGTCATATTCTGGATTAGTTGTATTTATACTAGTGCTGTGATATTTGAAAAATGAACTTAAATTTATTTTCTATGCAGAGCAATTTGTCCAGACTTTTATAAGGGACAAGAAGCTTGGAAGCTATCTAATGATTGGTCTGCATTCGATGACTGGCTAAAAACACGAGATTCCAAGAATATCAACAAGTAAGGGCTTAAGTTACCGTAATTTCTTTTTTCCTTAAAAAATGTTTAGGGGTACTCTCATTTTCCAACTCATATTGAAATACTGCCCCTCAATGTGGCCAAACTTAGATTTTTGAGGCTGATGATATGATTGATCAGATTAAACTGTACACGTGGAGAGAGGATTTGCAGATTTTGGCCTCTGATAAAACTGTTCGGCACCATTGGCTATATTATCATTTATGGTGGGAATGTAAATTAGGGCAAGATTTTTTGGGTTTTAGCCCTAATATTCTTTACTTGGAGCTTGTTATTTTTTTACCCATATGCAACTGTTCTCATTATTTTATTCTTTATCCGCTTTTAATTCTCATCTGTTCTCATAACAGTTTTCTCTGTTTTATATACATTATAAAATGAGATTTAAAGATCTATAGAAAAAAACATTGGCCATGGAATTATCCTCTACCAACCTCTTGGGTTGAGAGTGTTTAAAGGACACTAATCTGTGCTTGTTTTTCCCATGTTCATTGGCTTGCAAAGGTGTCACAACGTTGCACCATTTCCCATGCTGTTTTGCATCTTCACAAAACCACTGCGTGGGACCATCTGTAGATTTGGAATAAAAGTATAGCACCCAGCTTTGTCTTTCCATTCCATCAAATCATTGAATGGCAGTTGGATCCTGAGCTACACAGCTGGATTCTGAAATGATACTTTTTTCAAGTGATTGTGAGAACTTATGGGGTATGGCGATTGCCGGAGTCTTGTTTCTTTTGGATGAAGAGAGAGTCCTAAAGTCCTAAAGGAGCTTTGCAATATCTGACTTCATTAAAAAAATATTGACTGTAGGTGGAGACCAAGAGTTTAAACATTACAGAAAGCAAACCTCTGCCCCAAATCAGATGTCGAAAGAAGCACCCTCTACACATACAAAAAAAAAGAGCTTTCAAAAGGGCAAAGCTTACCCTTTGCCACTTTCTCTGTTCCGTTAAAAAACTGCAGTTTACCTCGACGTTGGAGGATTCCAACATGGCGACGAAGGTAGTTACCAAGTAGTTTCGCTTACCCTGCAGTTTACCTCACAAAGAGGATAAGGAAGAAACAAATGCCTTTTGCCAATATTATTCTCACTTTCTAAATGTGTCTGCAGCCATTTTTTAAGCCTGTGGGCAAATTAACTATAATTTCCCTAACAAAAGACTTTACTGGCAAATTTGCCACTACTTACTAATGAAGTTGGGCTGCGGGTGGCGCTGTGGGTAAAACCTCAGTGCCTAGGACTTGCCGATCGTATGGTCGGCGGTTCGAATCCCTGCGGCGGGGTGAGCGCCCGTCTTTCGGTCCCAGCTCCTGCCCACCTAGCAGTTCGAAAGCACCCCTAAGTGCAAGTAGATAAATAGGGACCGCTTTATAGTGGGAAGGTAAACGGCGTTTCCGTGTGCTGCGCTGGTGCTGGCTCGCCAGAGCAGCTTGTCACGCTGGCCACGTGACCCGGAAGTGCCTCCGGACAGCGCTGGCCCCCGGCCTCTTAAGTGAGATGGGCGCACAACCCTAGAGTCGGACATGGCTGGCCCGTACGGGCAGGGGTACCTTTACCTTTACTAATGAAGTTTGCAGCAGTCCTTTGGTCCCATTAAGACTTTTTTTGTTTATACCCTTAAATTCTCAACATTGTGCAAATTTGTGAGGGCCCCTTATGAGGGTGTCTTTTCACTGGTGCTTTTTTGTTCACTTATATTTCTGTGCTTTAGGGAAACGGATGTTGTCTTGCAGTATCTGAAGGAACAATGTAATGCAAAGAAGATAGGTGTCATTGGATTTTGTTGGGGTGGAGCTGCAGTACATCATCTGATGTTGAAATATTCTATCTTTAAGGCGGGCGTATCCATCTATGGTATGTGTAGCTACAATAAGAATATTGATATCACTGTGTGCGTTAGAAATAATGGCCAGAATATGCTTTTCTTTGCAGCACAATGTTTTTGACACTTGCACCAGGTTTTAGAAAATATATCCCTGTTATACTTTGCACAGAAGCTGTTCACATGCAACTCGTATCACTTAATCTGTACTTCCTCATTTGAAATAGTTATGCCTGGTTTTTCATCACCACTCTAAACTTATTCTAGGCTAGCTTAGTGATTCCTTTTTTCCTTTCACTCCACCCTAAAGCAAATCTTTTAGAAGGAGGTTTTATTGGAATATAGCTGCCAGAACAATTGAAGGAACCACAGACCTCTGATTATTATAAGATCCTATTATTTTTCTCTGAATTTACATTCATTCAGTACCTGAAAGGCACCAGAAATCATTTTTGTCTTTTCTTTTGCTCCATATGTGCTGTTAAATGACTGGAATTTTAAGCTATTTTAATCATTCTGAGGATCCCAAGAGATATTTTGGGCATATCCAAGAGCCTGTTTGCTTGGATGAACCTTCTATGTTTAGAGGCAGCACGCCGCTGAATAACAATTGCATGGGAGCAACAATCAAAGATGGATATTACTTCCATGTTCTGCAGATGAGCTTTCCAGAGGCACCTGACTGGCTACCTTAAAAAACCAGAATGTTGAACCAGATAGGCTGTTGTTTGATTCAATAGGACTTTCCTTTAATGGACACTCGTCCATTAGAGCATGTGTCAATATTAGGAGCCTATTATTTTGTATAGCTCACCACATATAAACTGGTGCTTAATGTCAGGCTTTGCATGAGCACCAATATGAAAGGATGCATTTTACTAACTTAACCAGATCAAAATATTTCATGGGATGTTGACTTGAAATTTACCTGCAAGTCAAACTTGTCAACATCAATATGACTTTGACCAGTCCTTTTGCTCTTCAAGTCCTTGTCTATATGGGATTCACTTTAAGGAGACAAATATGCCATTGCTCATCCCTGATTTTGAACCTTTGGCAAAATAAAAATATATGAAAGGATTTGCATGCAAAATGTTAAATATTGCACTCTTACTGAAAGTGTTTGGCATGCTTCGTTTTAATGTAACTTTTATTGTTGAATGCATTCTAGGAGTGATCAAATTTACAGAGGACAGTTGCAACCTGATGAACCCCACCTTTTTCATTTTTGCAGAGAAAGATGAAGTAATTCCTCTTGACCAAGTAAGGCATTATTTCAAAAACTGAGTTCCTGAATCAGGAGCAATGTTCCTGGTGTATAAATTTTGCTGAAGAAAATGCTTTTTGGGAGGTGGGGAATGGCTTACAATTATCCAAAATCCGGAGTATGTTGCCTATTCTGGCTGGCTGAGTTGATATTTCTCTTGGAGATCTGAAGGTCATACATTTATACCATTTTCTTTGTCTCTGTTCCAAGATGTGACAAGTGAACTCATAAAGAAATTATTTCAGTACCAGTAATGTGAGGGTATTTTTGTTGTTGTTGCAGGTCACTGCCCTTGAACAGAAGCTGAAACAGCAATGCAAAGTTGATCATGAAGTGAAAATATATCCTGGACAAACTCATGGTTTTGTACATCGTAAAAGGGAAGATATTAACCCTCAAGACAGACCTTACATTGAAGAAGCAAGGAAGGACATGCTGAATTGGCTGAGTAGATACATCTAACTGTCTATTCATCCAAAAACGCATCATGGAAAAATTAGTGACAAGGATATGCTTTTAAAATTTCCAGAAGGAAACATTTGTAACATTTAACATTAAAATATACCACAGACTTAATCTATTTGCCCCAAAACATCCTTCCTCATGCACACAAAAGCGCAGACAGACCCATCTGCTGGTGGTGATAGCAACAGCTACCTGACTTTGCTCCATTCAGCAACCTGTGCCTGAGCAGTTCACTACTCACTAATCCTCTCCCTTAGGCACTAGGATGCTCAGCTGGTGAACCTCAGGGCAGGAGTAGACTTCAGTGTGTCTGCTGCACTACCCATCTCTCAGCCAGCCAAAGATGAACAACATTTCGCCTGTTGTTTTGCCTCTTCCAGGGCCTAATTCACCATCACCACTCAACCAAGCCATTGTATATTTAGCTAGTTAGGGAGGTATCATGAGCTGAGCTACTGCCACTGCTTACAAGTAGACCATGCCCAAGTAGCTATTGCAAATGGCAGGTCCTGGTCTTCCCCTACCAGAGTACAGTGCGTTAACCACAATCTACTCATGGGCAAAACCAATTGAATCAACCAATAAATAAAGTGACCGAGTAATTGGTTAGGGGCAGAAACGCTCTTTTCTTTTCCTTGGTAACATAGTCCTGAAACATAAAGAAATAACGTTTGGTCTAAATTTTCTATGCTGATTCCTCTATTCAATAAAGTTTTAAATTGAATTGCATCATATTTATATTCATTGGGTGCCTAAGGGAATATGTCCATTAGCCGTGGTTAGCAATTCGGGAGAAACTCAGTTCGGTACATATTTTCCTGCAAATTTATCTGATTTATACTTCCCAAAGCAAGATGTGAACCAAATTGCAGCTACCCTTAGAAATTTGCTTCTCCAAATTTTTGCAGTGCGCTTCTGAATAAAGAATTGGGTGACCATCTGTCATGGATGCTTTAGATGAGATTCCTGCATTGCAGGGGTTTGGACTAGATGACTCTTGGGTCCCTTCCAACTCTTTGATTCTTCAGTTCGAAAAGGTGTATATGATGCATACATTAGGGGGAAATGTATATAAAGTGTACAGGCTGAGACCAATTCACATGGGGGTTCCATTCTCAGACCCCACACGAAACAGTGGAGCTTTCATAAGTGCACCCCATTCCGTTCTATCTCCATTCCACCCTCTTCCAGGTGCAAAAGGACCAGCACGTCAGTGATCGTGCATGATTTGGATATGCCTAAAATGGTCGCCACCTGTATATAAAAATGAATACAGTAGTACCTCAGGTTAAGAACTTAATTCATTCTGGAGGTCCGTTCTTAACCTGAAACTGTTCTTAACCTGAGGTACCACTTTAGCTAATGGGGCTGCCGCGCCACCAAAGCATTATTTCTGTTTTCATCCTGAAGCAAAGTTCTTAACCCGAGGTACTATTTCTGGGTTAGCGGAGTCTGTAACCTGAAGCGTCTAACCTGAAGCGTCTGTAACCCGAGGTACCACTGTATAAGTGAAAAGGCGCATTATATTAGGGGAATTTGTTTGAATAAATATATCTTAGACAAAATTGCATACAAAATATGTTTATTAGGATAAAAGATCAAATGCTGATGAGTTTTCATGAAAACTTTCTTTAAAAAATGGGAGTTATGCAAATGAATGGAGATATATGCAAATAAACATATTATTTTTACTTTTGTTATTCAGTACTGCTATGCTGCAGTCTATATATATATGATGCAGAAATGTGACAAACAGAATTTAAAGCTATAAAAATGAAACACAGAAATTGATAGCTTTGCTCATCCTTAGCTGTGGTTAAGGAAGTTTGCACAAAAACCTCAGCACTACAAATATTGTGAGGTGAGGCTGATGAATAAACTTCCCTAGTTACACGTCTTTGGAACTTTTTGAAACCATATCTGGAGCCTTTTGTATAACTAGGAAAGATGCATTCTGGAAACTTGGTAGAATAAGAGATAGTCCCTTTCCTGTTTTGATTTTTACAGGCCTCTGGCAATACTCATAATTTTGGAAAACCTGGCACTGTTTCCCTTTGTCTTTCTAATCTGTAGCCGACCCTCTCTCCTAACTGCCACCTCATGGTACACCAATTAAATGAATGTCTACAATTTACCTCAGGCTATCTGGTGGCGGGTGTGTGTCTGTGTGTTTGTGTGAGGGAATCCGCGATTCAGCCATGAGCTAATCCAACAAGGGAAGTTTTATTTACCAAAAAAAAAAAAAAGAAGAAGAAGAAGAAGTTGGTGAAACAAAGTTGTATCAGGAGACATATTCTTTCAGGTAGAACTAAATTACTTAAACTAAATACAAGGATGTCTCAGGCTTAAACACGGTAGTACAGGCACAGCTTCTCTTTTTAACTCCCTTTACTCAAAATTAGTTGTTACTCTTCAGTTTCTGTTACTCCTTTCTATGTCCTTATGCTTAGTTTGGGCAGGTGCTTCAGGTTTTAACACGGTTTATTAATTGGGTTCGAGAACAGAGGGGTTTCTAGAATAGGCGGTGAAATGCTTGACTCGGTTTCTGCTGCTTCACTCTCGTTCCTTTACTTTGTTATTACAGTGGACTTCTTTTGACACGGCACGGCTTCCTTCACAGCTTAATACCGTTCACGAGTGAGGAGTACTTTTTGTCAAGTTACCCACTCTCTTAGCAAACCCACTCCTGAGGTATTCGGATGAGTATAACAGACCCAGAGGATCGCCTCACCCCTTGTTACCGGCATGGGAGTCTCCTTTACCTAGAAGAAATCTCCCCTCCTGACAGGAATGTGACCCAGATAGCTTGTATTCCCACAGGTTCTACCTCTCCTCAGACTCAGCCCACTAAGATGGCGCAACAGCACTTTCCCCCCTGGTGCTGTTGGGCCTGCCCTCACTTAAATACAGTGATACCTCGGGTTAAGTACTTAATTTGTTCTGGAGGTCCGTACTTAACCTGAAACTGTTCTTAACCTGAAGCACCACTTTAGCTAATGGGGCCTCCTGCTGCCACCGCACCGCCGGAGCCCGATTTCTGTTCTCATCCTGAAGCAAAGTTCTTAACCTGAAGCACTATTTCTGGCTTAGTGGAGTGTGTAACCTGAAGCGTATGTAACCTGAAGCATATGTAACCCGAGGTACCACTGTATAGTGCACCCACCTCACAGAACACGAATTCCCACAATCTACCTCAGATTGTCTTGTGGGCAGACTTGTGTCAGGGAAAACTTAATAATTTGGAGTCTCGGGCAGGATTTGTTCAAATAAACAATAAAGTTTTTATTTAGCAAAGGAAGTTTATGACACAAGTGGGTAAAACACAGGATACTATGGCAATCCTCACAGAACTTCTAGCCCAAATGGTTGCCATTAATTTGATTGGAATTAATTTTATAATGAAATGATTTTAGAATGTTTTATCATTTTACTGTTGTTAGCCGCTCTGAGCCCAGCTTCGGCTGGGGAGGACGGGATATAAATAAAATTTATTATTATTATTATTATTATTATTATTATTATTATTATTATTATTATTACTTCAGATTATAATGTGTTTCCTCAGTTGTTGCGCAGCTGTTACCGCTTAATACTTTCGTTCTTAAACAAGGTGGTACTTCCTGTCTGTTAGACAACCCTACTCCTGAGGTACTCCCAAGTAACAGACCCAAGGGATCTTTTCTTTTTGTAGAATAATCTCTCCCCTCCTGGCTGGAATGAGTCCTAAGTAGACTTTATCCTCACAGCTTCTACTTCTCCTGGCTCAGCCTCAGCCTCCCAGTTAATTACTGGCCTAATTACTCTTACAGGACACCACACACTGTCCTTCACACTAAGTTCAGAGTCTCCTTTCTCTAGCTTTTGATATATTCCTCAGAGTGGATGTTTCTACCCAGAACCAACTCTGTCTCCTCTCGCTTCCTGTCTCCCAATCTATTCTCCCAACCTCAATCCCAACGTACTCCCAAAACTATGAATTTTCTCTCCAAATCCTCTCCTTTTCAACTACCCCTCCTGCTGGAACCCCAGCCGATTATAAGCTGCTGTCCGCTAACCATTTGCTGGCAGGGAAAAAGAAAAAACCAACTTTTCTGGCACACCCTCCATTTAACTCCTGTCTGTATACCTTCCCCAGACACTCAACTTTCTATCTAAGCTGCAAGGCTCGTTCCTCTTGCTTATCAGTAGTCTCCTCAGCACGGATGTCCAACCCAAATCAGAACCGCTTCTCCCTCAGCCAAACCCAATGTTCACCCCGATCTCCCACCTCAAATCATATCACTCTCCCTCAGAAACGGCTCCTTTTATTCTCCATCCCAAAGTGCTGCTCCATCCAGCTTGGTAGCCAATCAGAGAGAGGCTGCAGCACTCTGGCGGAGTTTCTGAGGGACTAGCGTCTGCTGTCCGCATCCTGGACCTTTGGGGCTGAGTTAGCAGAGTTTTTCTGAGCTGGCAAAATGGTCCTTGCTTGATCTGGGTACAGTGGTACCTCAGGTTAAGTACTTAATTTGTTCCGGAGGTCCGTTCTTAACCTGAAACTGCCATTAGGATTGTGTCCCACACGATTTCTGTTCTCATCCTGAAGCAAAGTTCTTAACCCGAGGTACTATTTCTGGGTTAGCAGAGTCTGTAACCTGAAGCGTATGTAACCTGAAGCGTATGTAACCCGAGGAACCACTGTATTCTTGTGCCCTGAAGAAGCAAAGAAAAATGAAACCTACCCGTTCCCCTGAGAGGGCCAAGAGGATCAGTTCACAAAAAGGATTACAACTACATGAGAAGACTGAAACAGTGCAAATTCAGAGTGGCCCCCCTTCTCTGAGGCCTCGCCTTCTTCCTATTGTTGCTTTTTATAAGATCCGTAGCCCGGTTCCTTGGTATTGTGTATGTGTGACAGAGTATACCCCATCCTTTGCATATATGAATTAAGGTTTAGTCAGCCGAGGTCGGCTAATTCCTTCACTCCAATTTCTATTCCTCATTCCCAGAGTTACTTTTTTCATGAGGGAGAGAACCTTTCTGTAACATCTGGTTTGCAAATGAAAGCTTCAAATTTTGTTTGGCTGTTTATCCTGGCATCCTTGCATCCCCTTTTCACAAAGAACTCTGCGTTGTGCATTTCAAACTGGATCAACTTGGTGCACATATAATACAATAGTAATAGTAATAGTAGTAGTAGTAGCAGTAGTAGTAATAATAATAATAATAATAAAATTTATTATTTATACCCCACCCATCTGGCTGGGCTTCCCCAGCCACTCTGGGCGACTTCCAAAAAAATATTAAAATACCAATACATTAAAAACTTTCCTAAACAGGGCTGCCTTCAGATGTCTTCTAAAAGTCTGGTAGTTGTTGTTCTCTTTGACATCTGGTGGCAGGGGGTTCCACAGGGCAGGTGCCACTACCGAGAAGGCCCTCTGCCTGGTTCCCTGTAACTTGGCTTCTCGCAGTGAGGGAATTGCCAGAAGGCCCTTGGCGCTGGACCTCAGTGTCCGGGCAGAACGATGGAGGTGGAGACGCTCCTTCAGATACACTTGATTGAGGCCATTTAGGGCTTTAAAGGTCAGCACCAACACTTTAAATTGTGCTCGGAAACGTACTGGGAGCCAATGTAGGTCTTTCAAGACCAGTGTTATGTGGTCTCGGCGGCTGCTCCCAGTCACTAGTCTAGCTGCCGCGTTCTAGATTAGTTGTAGTTTCCGGGTCACCTTCAAAGGTAGCCCCACGTAGAGCGCATTGCAGTAGTCCAAGTGGGAGATAACCAGAGCATGCACCACTCTGGCGAGACAGTCCGCAGGCAGGTAGGGTCTCAGCCTGCATACCAGATGGAGCTGGTAAACAGCTGCCCTGGACACAGAATTGACCTGTGCCTCCATGGACAGCTGTGAGTCCAAAATGACTCCCAGGCTGCGCACCTGATCCTTCAGGGGCAGTTACCCCATTCAGGACCAGGGAGTCCTCCACACCTGCCCGCCTCCTGTCTAAGGTGGTTGTCTAAAGTTTGCAATCCACCTCCACCCCAAAATTTCTTTGGGGGTGTTGAAGAGCCGTGGTGACTAGCGGATGCTAGTCTGTATCACTTGAATTTGAAATAAGTGTTATGGTTTGCAGGGGGGTGAGGTAGGCTGTATGCGAGATCCTTCCATCCCTGGATCCAGCAAGTGTTAAAATGTAAGCCAGGCTAGCTTTCTGTGCTGATGGGGCATTAAAGGGAACGAAGGAAAGGGACTCTGTGCACGATTGCAAATGGGTGCCCCCTGCCCTCAACTCAGGGATAGTTAGAAGGACAAAGCCAGAGTTGAGAGCTTGCAGTGATGTGAACTGGAGACTAAGCATCAAACTGGGAACCAAGAGATACACAGCAATGTTTGATTTCTGTTTGAATCCAGGGTTGCAGCTATGTGTGACTTCGCTTGTCATCCAAATTTCAACAAATTAGTGCAGATTCTTTGCTACTTTCATACTGACCACTAGGTGGAGGTACGGCACAAATGCAGAGAGTTGTGATGATTAGGAAATAAAACTCTGCTGCTTATTATGGAGAAAGATACGGGGATAAAAAAACCAATGAAGCAAAATTCTAACTATCAGAAACATGTAAACGGTTTATCTCCAACAAAGGAGGATTAGTCCTTCCTGGAAGAACCAATTATTATGAGAGAAATTGCTGCAACGGGTACAACTGCGGAATTTTATAAATATTATTGGGATAGATTAATATAATACCAGAGGAGAATCAACGGGATAGTATTAAATAATGAATGTTTTAAGATCATGCAAAAATGGTATGGCTTGCGAGAAAGCCTAATGGCTGTCTCCAGCAACCAAGGGTAAATATTTAAAATATTGCGTTTTTAATATTCGGTTGGGAGCCACCCAGAGTGGCTGGGGAAACCCAGTCAGATGGGCAGGGTATGTATGTATGTATAATTATTATTATTATTATTATTATTATTATTATTATTATTACTACTATATTCGCCAAGGGTGACAGCAAACAGTTTGATATAAAGTGTGAAAAGCTACTAGTAAAGTGATAATGCTATGGCACCTAAGGGGACAAATTGGCCAAATATGATCTAAAAGAGGCAAAAGACACAGACTTTTTTGTGCTATTGGATGAGGCTGTTGAAACGGGCATAGCATGGCGAGTCTTCCCTAATTAAAAAGGTGTGAAATGAACAAGACACGGGAACCTGATGAATAAAATCCGAATGGCTCTTGCATTGGAGTGGCTGGAAGCTCTGTAGCTCCTGAAGGCTAAATCTGAAGTGCTGTCTGGACAGATTACTCGTGTTTCCAAAACTGCAAATGAGGCATTGAATTTAGGCTTTGCTAATCAGTTTGAACTATGATCCGAGGCAGTTTTAGGGGTGAGTTACCGGTTTGCCTGCACTGGGTGCTGAGCTGAGAGGGTGCCACAAACATGACTTGGAGTGGATGGCGAGAGGTGGAGGAAAGGGTGCCAAATTTTGGCCTTGCACAGGGCAGCGCTGAAATTAGAAAGCCCAAAGTCCTCCACTGCTATGTTTTCTGCAAATGGTGATAGAAGATATTAATCTAAAGCTGGAGGAGCATTTGCATGGTGTCAGAACACTGATGGACAAGATCCATTTGAACTTTATTACAGTTTTATATTACAAATTTATAAAGTCAGTCATTTATTACACCACTGAATTGAAAGCAAGCAAGTTGTGTGTGTATGTATATATATATATAAAGTTTTGACAAATAACTTATTAAAAACCAAACATAAATCAATTCACTTAATTCATCATGAAGTACATCAAGAGAAATGCCATTAGGAATGGTTTCCATAGCAATTTTCACAACTTTAGATTACACACAAATCGATGCACACAAAGCACTGAGTATTCTCAGCAGTTTTGAATATGTAATTATTACTAAGCCTCAGTCCTAAAATTCTGCCTGCACTGTTTGCATGTATGGATCCAAATGCCCTGTTTATAATTGCAAAAGAGAAGTTTGAAAAACTTGTTCCAATTAGACGTTTCCCTCTCAGATCACCAAAAAGTGCAAAAACCGAATGAGAAGTGAATAAAATGAGAATGGCAATTTTTTAAAAGCTGAGATGTTACAAAACCAACAAAGAGAAACACCAGTTTAATCCCTTAATGTATACATGGCACTTTTTCACCAAGCAATAGCAGAACCAGTCACTTAAAAACCACTATCCACATAAATGAAAACGGCTAAGTAATGAAAAGGAATAAACATTTCTGTGCTTATGGGCTCTGTTCAAAATGTTCAGCTACATCCTTCTTTTGTATTGATGCAGCAGAAGTACATTGTACTGGCTGGAGGAATGTAGAGCTGCACTTCCACTCGAGTCTTGATCGATCCCTTCTGCATTCATGTGATTTTAGCTATAACATAGCACCTATTTTGTGCATGTCTTTGGGGTGGGGGGCATCAGAACTTTTACCGAGTGCAAAATCCCTACCATGCAGGAAAACCAACCACTGGATAGGGGTGCCAGAAGCACAGCTCCACTCCATGTACAGAAAGGAAGTGCATTTTACTTTAAGGTTCTGTGGGAAAGGCGCAATTGTGCTCAACTTTTTGGTATTTAAATAATAATAAACGTGTAATATAAGGAACAATCACTTGTCTGTGCTGCAGGGCCACTAACCCAATGTCTCTGTGCGACAGGAACTTAAAAATTCTACTAGGGATGTGGGTTTGGCCTCTTCTCTTGTTACAAACCATTACACTAATTTAAATCATAATGCACCAAGAATGGATACTTGCACGTGTTCACAAGGCAGATACAGATAGTCCAAGCCACTTCAGGATTCCCCTGCATACTGATAAAATGCCGTTACACATATTTAATGGAAAGGCAGGGTACAATTTAAGTAAAATTTACTAAACAGTACCCTCATCTAAAACCCTTACACACTATTATTTTTAGTAAGGTGCATCCATGTGGGCACTCCTGTAGCTTGGAAGCTGTCCACAAAAGGAAGGGGTATGAAACAGGAAGAATGTTAAGGAAATATATGGGTCACAGTTTGCAAAGAGGAAGAGGAGGAGAAATAATAAGGTGGCTTTATATCTCATTTCAAGTACAGTAACCATATTCAATTGCTGTCTGGCCACTGATAAAAATGCAAAAAAATAATTATTATTTGTTACCGCTACACGCAAAGCATAAGGCTACATGCTACCCTAACTGAAGAATAACCGATAAGCTCATTTCCATTAAAAAAAACCCCAAAAAGGAATCTACAGATGACATAAAAAATCCCCATCTCCATACACTTACCACCTGAAAATATCCAGCATTAGACTTATGGCAAAGGCAACTCAAGTTTAGATTCAAAAGGGTATAAACTTACTGACTCACCAATCCTACTGTTTCTAGGCTGCACAAAGTTCAAATTGCTATGGGACTATGCCTCCTAATGCTTTGACTGAAAAGCTGGCTTTCATCATTTCATCTGGATACATCAGCATCCCTAATTTCGTACTTCATGAATTCAATTAACTTGTCTCCTTAAGCTGAAAACTTTTAAGGATTTGTTGCAGATGCATTTGTTGTCCATCCCTGAGTCTTTGCCTTCCAGCTTGTATCCATACTGGGGTTGGGGGAAGGTCTAAAACAAAGAGCCAGCACTATAGGTTTATACTCCCAGAATGATTTAGGGCCCCGACCGCGTAGGGTGTTTCTGATCATACAGGGAACAAGCTTCCTGCTTCTGAGCTCTCCCCAGCTCACTGATGGCAGAGGGCAGGGCTGCCAATCACACAAGGTGGGTACAATTTTGCATGAGTGAGGGGAGACAGCTTGCATAGGGCTATTGTTTCATTGTGCCTTATACCCAGACAAAAAGTTTATCTTACATAGGAGATATAATTCATTTATATTTTATAGCAGATTACCATTAGATGCCAACTTGTTTTTCTGTCCTTACGAACCACTACAGGTTTTGCAGCGTCAGATGCAGGCTGTTGAGACGTACATACAACTTGCACTTACATTCTATGTTCGTTTCCCCCCACCCCAAAGCTGGTTACACACACAGAGAGGGTTAAAGAATGACAAGCTATTTCTTTTCATCTGCTGTTTCCAGGATGTACTTTGAATACAACGAGTACAAAGCGTTTCAACGGAAAAAATGATTGGTAGCATCACTTCCACTTTTCAACGGCACAAATTTCACATTCATCTTTTCAGTCCTGTACATCAAAGTAGTCAATCACAGGCTCCTCTTTGAATCCTCTCTCTGTGCTGCTATTCCCGTGCCTGAAATTAAAACAGAATGGGGGGAAGGAGAAATAAAAATTTGATACTTTCAGGTAAAAATCAAATTTTGGGGTTCTCAGTAATGCAGGGCATTCTGGACTGACATAATAGCACCTTGGTCTTGGTCAGCAGGCACAGTCACCTTACAAATTACGTTAAAGGGGAGAGCTTCCCCTCCATTCCCTGACTATGCTTGGTACCTGGAGAAGCTCCTAAACTTGAAGAGTAAGACTAAGCACTGTTACAACAAGGTAACAAGATGAGCTAACAAAAAGATGACAAAAGGAAAGAAGGTAATCCCACTAAATTAAGCATTTTAAGACACCTAGTGAGGGTGTGTGGACTGCACAAAAAATGCTAAGTCCTGCTCTTCCCAAACAACCAACATGAACGTGTGTGCTTCCTGTTTAAGTGTGGGGCGGGCTGCCCTACCCCGTTCTTAATTAAAACTAAATTTTGCTTTCTTCAGTAATGTTTTACTATAGTGGGATTCATACTGAGACTACCTTCTGGAACACTCTTCTGCCAAATATTGCATCAGAAGAATACAAGTCAATGCACTGATACTTAGCAGCCTTACAGATAAAAAGACAGGATTCAAAATCAAAGTCCACTTCCTGATTGTGCAACTACATACGTGTGCAGGATAAGACATTTGTGCTGTGGCTATGGCTGGAAATGACCGGGGCATCAACTGAGGGAGTCTTTCCAAGGTTTTGGGAGACAGTGTTTAGCCCTAGACCAAAGGGAAGGAAGATGTGGCCCTTCAGATGTTCATCGAATCACAGAATGGTACAGATGGAAAGTACACCCAAACGTCATCTAGTTCAACTGTCTGCAATGCAGGGATCTCAGCTAAAGCATCCATGGCAGATGGCCATCCAACCTCTGCTAAAAAATCTCCAAGGAAGGAGAGTCCACAACCTCCCGAGGGAGACCGCTCCCCTGTCCAACAACTCTTACTGTTAGAAAGGTCTTCCTAATGTTTAGTCGGAATCTCCTTTCTTGTAACTTTAAGCCATTGGTTTGACTCCTACCCTCCAGAGCAGGAAAAAAACAAGCTTGTTCCCTCTTCCATGTGGCAGCCCTTGACATACTTGATGATGGCTATCATATCTCCTCTCAGTCTCCTCTTTTCCAGGCTAAACATACACAACTCTTCAACTGTTCATCATAAGGCTTGGTTACCAGAACCCTGGTCATCTTGGTTGCCCTCCTCTACACACGTTCCAGCTTGTCAACATCTTTCTTAAATTGTGGTGTCCAGAATTGGACACAGTATTCCAGGTGTGGTCTGACCAAGGCAGAATTGAGTGGTACTATTACTTCCCTTGATCTGGACACTATGCTTCTGTTGATGCCGCCTAGAATAGCATTAGCTTTTGTTGCTGCTGCATCACACTGTTGACTCATGTTAAGCTTGTGGTCCACTAAGACCCCTAGATCCTTTTCACATGTACTGCTAGTAAGCCAGGTGCCCCCAATCTTATATTTGTGCATCTGGTTCTTCCTGCCTAAGTGCAGAACCTTACATTTGTCCCTACTGAAATTAATTTTGGGCCCAGTTCTCCAATCTGTTAATATCATTTTATATCCCGATTCTATCTTCTGCGGCAGTAGGACAGACTGGGCTGCATTGCCAGCTTGCCCATTTGTAAGTGTATGTATCTTATTTCAGAAAACACACTGATAAAAAATACAGCACAAATATTTCAAAGCAATAGTACTTACTTTTCTGATTGTTTGTGATGAGGAATAGGCGGTGGGGGCCTCGTCTGCCTTTCCTTGGTAAGCAGCGAAGTCAGAGTAACTGTTGGGCAAACTGATTTCCCTCTGGAGAAAGAGAGCCATAATATAAATGAGCTTTGACAAAGGATGCCCACATGGCTGCGACTAGATTTCCCTTCCTCTCATTCCCTCACAGCCACTTCTATATCAAAATTTTAAAAAGAAGTGGGTTTTGAAAGCAAGGGAGGAAAGCATGTCCTTTGTATAGATCTCGCTTCACACAAGAACCCCAGCGGGATAGGATAATGCTTTCATTTAATGTCCTGCGTTATTTGGAAATACTAATGAGTAGTTGTGTTATACAGAGAAAACTAGAAACAAAAAAACCCCATCCACCAAGTTAATACTGATGGACAGAAACAATGTCCCTCCTCTCTGCTCCCACAGTAAGACAACACACAAGTCTACAAAGTCTATAAAAATGAGGGTTGGGAGGAAGACTGATTAACTAACTAATGGTGCTTATCCTGACTTTTGCTCTATATGAAAATCTGACTTGATGCCAACTATTACAGAATTCAAATATGTAAAATATATATAAATGAGGAACATTTTCAACAACAGAAATGTTCATGAGGACAGATTCCTCTCCACAACACAAAACACTATTTTGAAATACACGGCACACAAAGAACGCACAAGATGTTTGCACAGTGCAAATGTAAAAACAGAACAGGCTTAAATAGAACAAATGCGAATATTACAGTGTCTGTTAAGGAGGTTATTTTGCAACTTATAACAAGAAAATGGAACAACATACTTCACCGCACTGATAACAACATTGCGCTTTGGTTCGTTATCATAGCTCACACTCTCTATGCCGTACGCCTGAGCAAGCTCATGGATGATTCTGCGGTGTTCTCTGTTCATGGGCGGGAAGCAATGGCTCTTCTTTGTATGCTTGCTCTGGATTACAGAGAGATGTTTATTTTATATGTTTCTTTCATGAAGGTTGGAGAAGAATGAAGCATGTAGTTTCTAGCTTCTGTTATGTGTTAATCTGCAAGACTAGAGAATGAACTATCTACAATAAATATGTATCACTTCTTTGAATCACAACTGTTAATTGCAATAATAAAAATATCTATAGCATCCAAGTTTATGTACATGCGTGCATCATATATACATATTTCTCTCTGCCCCATAAGTTTAAGAAATCTTACAAAATAAATTTTAGTTTTGTTCATGGCTTAAACGTATGTACACTTCAAAAAATTAACAGGAAATAAAAGGTTCCCCCGTTACTAACCTTATTTACTGCTTCTACAAGGGCTTTCATTTCTTTCTCAACTTCACTGACAAACTTTAAATCTTTCCTGTAATAATGAAGAATTGTATGACAAATGTGAGGAGGACTGCTGCTATCCATACAGAGCATTTGACATACACCAGTGTTTTCCCAGCACAAATCACACAGGATACACTGTGAGCGGTTTCAGACTCTCACTTGCAATCCAATTTCATTATGCCTCATTTTAAAGCCACAATTGACATTTTCTGCTTTTTCACAAGGTCAATTAAAAAAAAAAAAAGTATAGACAAGCTTCAACATTCCCACTGCACTTAAATTCTGGTGGAATAAGCATCATACGTATCGTTTCACTGCTTTTTTCCCAATAGGTCACCAACCTCTTTGGACCAGTGGGGAGACCAGTGTGCCTTCAAATGGAGGTCAGTGAGAATCACAAATAAAGCACCAGGTAGGAACATAAAAGCCTGATTAGGCTAACAGTCCATCTAGTTGAGCATCGTCTTCTCAAAGTGGCCAATCAATTGCCACAGGAACCCCCAAAGCAGGACTGAGTGCAACAGCACTCTCCCTCCTCGTGATTCCCAGCAACTAGTATCCAGATTGTTCTGCCCAACAATGGAAGAACAAAGCCACTGTGGACACCAACCTGGTGGAACGCCCTGTCGCAAGAGACAAGGGCCCTGCAGGACTTGACATCTTTTCGCAGGGCCTGTAAGACAGAGCTGTTACACCAGGCCTTTGGTCAGGGCGCAGCCTGACTCCCTCCTTTGGCAATCTTTACAAAGCTTTAGTCTATGGTTGCCATCAATTTGTATTTTAATTAATTTTTAGAATGTATTTATAATGTTGTACTGTTTTAGTGTTGTTAGCCGCCCTGAGCCCGGCTTCGGCTGGGGAGGGCGGGATATAAATAAAATTTATTATTATTATTATTATTATTATTATTATTATTATTATTATTATGAGATTTCTCCGCCATGAATTTGTCCCTAATTATTTAATTATTCCTAATATGGCACTTGCCAATTTCATAGCTGCCATAAACCGCATTGACATCTTAAATCAATTTGAAATGGAGATTCTGAACCTTCCTCCACATGATTCCTCTCTCCACAGTCCTCCTCCTAGCTGAAATCAGTTCAAATACTGAAAATGAACATGCATAAAAGAAAAATCAGCTACAGAAGGGAAACCCTAGGCAGGGGAAGAGTTCAGAATTCCATTGCCCATGTGTTCCATTGAGGCATGAAATTATGCCCCCACCCACAGTTTACGTTCAATATACAGTCGTACCTTGGTTTTTGAACGGAATCTGTTCCAGAAGTCCATCCGACTTCCGAAAACATTCGAAAACCAAGGTGTGGCTTCCGATTGGCTGCAGGAGTTTTCTGCACTTAATCAGAAGTCACACTGGACATTTGGGTTCCAAAGAACGTTCACAAACCGGAACACTCACTTCCGGGTTTGCAGTTTGGGAGCCAAAACGTTCGAGTAACAAGGCATTCGCGAATCAAGGTACAACTGTACTAAACATGCTACTAACAACATAGTTATGCCACCATTATTTTCTTGGAGAACTCGCAAGAAAAGAGGGAAACATTCAAACAAATTTCCCTATCATGTATGGGGGAGAAGAGGCACTTATCAGTATGAGCATTTAATAAAACCTTTGGAAATTAGACCAACTAGAATTTTAACATTAAAACAATTCTCCAGCTATAACCTCTGGACACTGAAGTCAAAGGGCTACCAATGTGTCCCTGGAGAATACACAAACCACTAAGTAACAACGATACATACCTTGCATCCTCTTTCAAGCTATCACTGTACTTGGGTACAGAGGCACGGACATTAAAAGGATCAGAACTGTCATCAATATGAAGAGCTTCAGCAAACCGCCTAATTAATGAATATTAAAAAGTAATTGTTTTACCCCAATATTTGACAAAAATTAAACTACACAACATTCACATGATTTCAAGCCTTTCTTATACAGTCATTATACTACAGAATCACGATTCACCTCTGGGATTTTTTTCTTTTACATGATTTGAGATGCTCAAGAGTTTTTTAAGCCATGACTGACCAGTGCTTGAAATTCCCATTGTTCTAGATGCATTTTGCGACAGGAAATTTCATTAGCGTGAGCAGTACTAGGCCTAGGATTTCAGATTAAAACTGCAGAGTGGAAGGAAAGGAGTTTTTTTCTGCCTCCCCATTTCCAGCTACTCTCTGAAAACTGAAGAAGAGATCTGATACACTTAAGAATATTAGGGGGGTGGGCAGGGGAAGGACTAGACCATGTGAAAAATGAACATAATGTCTCAGCTGCAGTTAATTCATTTTCAGCTTTGCGTTCGTTATAAAAAAGCGCACCTAGACGTTCTGTTGTTGTGCCCATATCCTAGGTTTAAGGTGCCATTTAGCTCCTAGCTTTCATATCTGTTTCTAACACTGCTACTGACCCATGATTATACCAAATAAATGCTTCTCATTTACACAAGTAGGGAATTCCTGTTTATGGCTTCATCGTGGTCTGGTAACTTTTTGTTGCCATTTACACTGAGGAAGGCTGCTCCCCTCCACAGGTGTGGTGGACCCTTTCCAACAGTTCACCTCCAGAGGTTAACGGAATTCCAAGTTGCCCACAGGCATAGGTGATGCCACACTTGTTCCCAGTCCATTTCAAGCACAATTCAAAGTACTAGTGCTTACCTCCAAAGCCATACACAGCTTGGGACCAGAGTGGTCCTAGATAACTCACTTGCCCCATCATCAGCCTACCATAGAGTGAGGTCTTCTCTGAAGGCCCTTTTCTGGGTGCCACTGGCTACTAGGGAGAGGCTCTTCTCAGTGCTGATACTGGTGCCCCTGGTCAAGAAACTCACCTGGTCCCCATTTTGTTACTTTTTCAGTGCCAAGGGAAAAATTTTTTTCGCTCTAGGCCTTTAAACGTTTTAAATCCAGGATGTGGCTAGTTTTATATTGCCTTCATCACTCTCCTTTTTTATTTGCTTCTCATTATTTTGGATTTTATTAATGTTTCGTTTTTTGTGTACCTGTAAGCTACCCTACAAAGCATTTTTTTTAATGGAAGGAACAAAAGTTTGTTAAATAAATGAAATACAAATAAATTCCAGTCTGTTCAGATTGTTGTTGTTGTTGTTTAGTCGTTTAGTCGTGTCCGACTCTTCGTGACCCCATGGACCAGAGCACGCCAGGCACGCCTGTCTTCTACCGCCTCCCGCAGTTTGGTCAGGCTCATGTTTGTAGCTTCGAGAACACTGTCCAACCATCTCGTCCTCTGTCGTCCCCTTCTCCTTGTGCCTTCCATCTTTCCCAACATCAGGGTCTTTTCCAGGGAGTCTTCTCTTCGCATGAGGTGGCCAAAGTATTGGAGCCTCAACTTCACGATCTGTCCTTCCAGTGAGCACTCAAGTCTGATTTCCTTAAGAATGGATGCGTTTGATCTTCTTGCAGTCCATGGGACTCTCAAGAGTCTCCTCCAGCACCAGAATTCAAAAGCATCAATTCTTCGGCGATCAGCCTTCTTTATGGTCCAGCTCTCACTTCCATACATCACTACTGGGAAAACCATGGCTTTAACTATACGGACCTTTGTTCAGATTACCTCCTCCTAATCTTACGTAATTTAATTCCAAGATATTTCTACCCAATCTAGAATAAAGAGATGGTTGTTTTATTACATTTCTATCCCACCTTTCCTCCAAGGAGCCCAAGGTGGTGCACATGTTTCCCCTCACCATATTTTATCCTCATAACAACCCTGTGAGGTAGTTACAGTGGAGAGACAATGAGTGGTCCAAGGTCACCTTTGTGGTTAAGTGGGGATTAGAACCCTGGTCTCTCAGGTCTTAGTCCAACACTCTAACTGCTATAGCACACAATCCGTCTTGCTAAATTAAATTATAAAATTATTACCTACCTGTTTCTTTCAAGAGCCAAACATTCATCATCACACTGCAGCCTACACAAAGGAGATACAGTGCACAAAATTACATTTCCTTGAAAAATCCTCTCTCCCCCACATATAGAAAAAAAATAGTATTTTCAGTGAAACAGAAGCTCCTATTTGCCTTGTCTTACCAGCAGCTGGACATAGCATAGAAAGATTTCAGGTGCTAGTATTCAATAGTGTTCGGACTTGATGCTTAACTGGAATAACTCTATGGGAGCTTCCACTCCTCACCCTCCACAGGAAACTATGGACAGCTCATAGTTAGTGAACAGTCAACAATGGTAACTGATTACAGTCTGCATCTCCAGGCCCCAAGCCGAAGCAGCAACTGATAGGTAAGCCTTGATTTTAAAAGTCGTTAAGCTCCTCGGTTCAGCAGTAATTTGAGGCTATTCAAGTATTTATTTCATAATTTGATTACCTGGTTTGCTTCATTTCCTTTTTGGTAATCAATTTGCTGATCTCTATTGAATCTCCGTGATGTGGATCTGTTAACTTAGAGGCTATAGAAATAGCAGCTATTCTGGAAGAGAATGATATTTATGAAACATAAAATGTCTTTAAATGACGCAATAGAAAATTCTTGGGGGGTGGCACCCAACCCTGCATCAGCAGCTTTCTGCTGGCACAATAGCCTGCCCTGTAACCTCCAAAACAGCTCCACAACATCTCTCAACCCTCCAGAGCTAATTTAGAGGGTACACAGAGGGCTGGAGGGTACACAGAGGATTGAGTGTGTCAAGGAAACTATGAAGTCAAGGGCAATGATGGAATGCACTTGAATGAGCAAAACATGGACCTTAGAAGTCTTTTCCGTTAAGGAATAAGCTAATCTCTCCTACCAATGATGCAAGAAGAATACATAGCAGATATTATGTGATTACATCCATAGCTGTCCCCAAATCTTGCATGTATATTATTACTGGCATGCTATCTGAAAAACTTAAATTAGCATCCCTTACTCAATTCAGACACTAGTGGTCTTAAATACCCAAGCTAGACCATGATTAATATGGTGCTTTTTTTTTTAATGTAACATTTCTGATAGGAGTTACAAAAGACGATTCAATATAAAAAGTAGGAAAAATTATCATAATTTCCCACTCAGAATAGTTGACAAGAAAAAAATTCTGCCGACAGTTTATTTATGTCTAGTTATTTATTTATAGACTTCCTGTTAAATTGAAACACAGGCAACGTATATTGCAGAGCTGCTACCTCCTGTTAGTAGCAGGAGAACATGTTACAATGCTCAGTATGAAAGAGCAAGTGAGTAAATTAATTTTCTGTTTCTAGGACATACAAATTTTAGAGAAAAGCCATGGCTGTGTATGATCAATTACTGCACAGAAACAGCAACACACACATACACACACGTTAAGTCTGCAACTTATGCTGACTCTGCTTACACAATCGCAACCGTATGCGGGTGGGGTAGAAATAAGTAAGTAAGTAAGTAAGTAAGTAAGTAAGTAAGTAAGTAAATGGAGAACTGGGGAACCCCATTGCTCTTCACTCTCCATTTATTTCTCCCAACACAACCCACCCCTGTGCACCCAGCAGGTTTTCCTCACTTACCAAGCTTTGCGAAGGGAGCAGGAGGGCTCTGAAAGCATCCAGAGCCATCATGGCCACTTCCCAAAGCCCAGTAAGCATGGTGGTACCTATCTTACTGGCCTCTGGAAAGGAGGTGTGACAACTCTGGGACTGTCCCAGAGGCCAGTTAAGGAAGTAGCCTCCTTGCTTACCAGGGTGTGGGAAGCTTGCAGGACAGCCCTGGGAAGCTCACAGCCACCTGCCCCGTGACCTTCTCAGACCCCAATAAGCAGTCCTTCAACTTGCTGGGGGGGAGGTATTCCGGGAGTTCCCGACTTTGCACAATTTTGCCTTTGCACGCCTGGACCTTACCCCCCTCCTGGGAACTGAACCCTCACGTAAGGGACAGGCCTACTGTACTACAGAAGTCAGAGCCAGTAAATACCTTTGAAAAGTGCTTGATGCTTCTGAACAAATCATAGTCTCCTTTCTTCTCCCACACTCACAATGAAGTTCAACCTATAACAGCACAAAAACAGGAATATGGCAGGAATCTAACGTTCCAAAGTATTTTATGATTTGAAGAAAACACAGGCGAGAATTTCCTGATTCCCTAAAATACGATGGATTCATTTGCTGTTATCTAAGTGAAAATCAAGCTCCTGCAATCAACCTTCCCCAACCTAGTACCCTCCAGATGTTTTAGACGACTTCCAAGACATTCCTGATCATTGGCCGTGTTGCCAGAGGCTGATGGTAGATGTAATCTAAAACATATGGACGGCAACAGGCTGCACTACACTATAACAGTAGCAATCCAAATAATCTGCCAAACACTCTGCTTGATTTACTGGAAGAGTATCAAGGTTATATCTACTATAATAACATATACAGTGCATCAGTGCTGTATAGAGAAATCCCCCCTTCATAATACTAGAACCCGTGGCCATTCAATGAAGCTGAATGTTCAGGACAGCTTCACACAGAACATTCTTCGTGAATGCAATACATCAAAGATTTCAGTGGCTCTCTAATTTATTTTATTATTTTACTTATTAAATTTGTATGCTGCCCTTTCTCCATAGATTAACACCCTGCTCCCTGCTCAACAATGGTATCATTCACAAACTAATGAAACTTCAATACTTGCAAGTTCATGACATCTGTACAAACCCATTTGACAAAATCAGCTTTAAAAAGAAAGGCCGTGGTTTTTATATTTTGCAGACTGGGCCATGCTGCCCATCTAAAGTGGCTGACATTAAATGAAAACATTTATTTATTTTCTGGGGGGGGGAAAGTCTGATTATTTTTTATGTCACCTACCTTTGCACTGCAAGACGTTGTGGGGCATGGTAAAGATGGGTGGCATGGAGACATACATGGATGATTACAGTGAAGCCTAAGGATAGTACACGGTTGCCTGCATTCTTCATCTATGAGGCATTCCCCTTTGTGGCAAATCCTTTTACATTTGTGCATTCCACATTTTAACATTCGATCACAGGGAAGACCACAGGAGATGTCAGTGAGGTAGCAGGGAATATTGCTCCGCAACTAAGCCAGGAAGGAAAAAAGAAGAAGAAACAAAGAGATGGATACTGGACAACCTTGTAAGAAATAAGGTTTAAGAATGTCTTAATATTTAAAAGGGACGCGGGTGGCGCTGTGGGTAAAAGCCTCAGCGCCTAGGGCTGCCGATCGAAAGGTCGGCGGTTCGAATCCCTGCGGCGGGGTGCGCTCCCATTGTTCGGTCCCAGCGCCTGCCAACCTAGCAGTTTGAAAGCACCCCTAAGTGCAAGTCGATAAATAGGGACCGCTTACTAGCGGGAAGGTAAACGGCGTTGACCCGGACAGCACTGGCCCCCGGCCTCTTGAGTGAGATGGGCGCACAACCCTAGAGTCTGTCAAGACTGGCCCGTACGGGCAGGGGTACCTTTACCTTTACCTTTTAATATTTAAAAGCAGATATACTAACTGCATAGGATGGGCCCATCTCTCATTGTAGAGGAACTTTTTTGACAGACATATGAAGGGACCTGTGCTCATTAAAGGCTTCTGAATGAGTTCATCAGGCATCTGTGTTGCAGTGAGACACATGATGAACCCCTTCATAAAGCAGAGTTATCTTCAGATTTTCACTGTAAAAGTGGCTATCCAAAAGTCAACTCATGGTGTGAAAATGGTTGTCTAAGCCCACATATTTTAATACGATTTTTCACAGAGCCCCCCCCCCCCAAATGGGCATGGGCTGCCAAATACTTAAAGAGCTTTGTCAGTTCAGAGCCACACAAAAAGGTAAACACAACTCACACTCCGTTCTCTGCATCAGCACAAATTTAAGAGCCTTGTCATTGAGGAAACAAACTGGTTTGGCCTGTTTTTTAAAAAAGCATCTAAAAACCTAAGTTCTGTTTGGACAATCACATTTTTATTCAGTAAGCCAAAATATGAATGATCCCTTTTGCCCATGCATGCAGACTTTCTTCTCTTTTCACACTGCACCCAAATGAAGTACAGATCTACAGTCATACCTTGGAAGTCAAACAGAATCCGTTCTGGAAGTCCGTTCGACTTCCAAAACGTTTGAAAACCAAATCGCAGCTTCTGATTGGCTGCAGGAAGCTCCAGCAGCCAATCAGAAGCCACGGAAGCCCCGTCGGACCTTTGGGTTCCAAAAGAACGTTTGCAAACCAGAACAATCACTTCCGGGTTTGAGGCGTTCGGGAGCCAAAATGTCCGAGTTCCAGGGCCTTCGGGACCCAAGGTATAACTGTATACAATTAACTATGGTTTCCCATTCAATCCGAAAGCTATGATAAGCCTGGTTCAGATGAAATAGGACACTGTGGTCAATTGGAGTCATCTGTATTTGACTCAGGTGTACTGCAAAGAGAGAAGAGAAGGGGCTGTGTGTGCAGACAAAAGGTTCATTTAAATCTTAGCTTAATAAATCAAGACATTATCTGGACCCAGCTGTACAGTGTGCAGATATGAGTTGAGCAACACCACAAACATGTACAAATAAAACACAGCTATGCTTTATCTCTAAAAATGGGAAGTTAAACAGTCACACTTACCTCATGTCTTCCCATACACCATTTCTGAACGAGGTATGTACATGGTGGACACTTGTCTTCACTATGACAGGAATGATACACTGCAACCACAGAAGGAGAGAAAACGAGTTTCAAATAACGTAACCAAATGTTTCAAGATGAAATCTCTTTAATGAAACAAATTCAAATATGTCCTTCTAAAGCCATGTATTTTAGCATTTAATATTTTTACATTCTATTATTCAGTGCAATCAGGCAAGCAAATTTTTACATGGTTGCTCCACAGATTGGTACATCAATTATGGCCTCATCTAAGACACTTGGTCTGCTCTCATTTTAAATGTGGTATCACTTTACCAGTTCTCAAGATGGACTTCCTCTGAGCTTAAAAGAGGACTCCTCTATTAGTGCACAAAAAATAGGCTTCACAGTGCAAACTATGACATTATTCTTCACCCTCTACACTGTATTGTGGGAAGGTATTTGATAGCTAATCAAATTAATTCATTCCATGTGAGGGATCATCTCACAACCTACTAGGTTTTATCCAATGCTATGTGAGTGCAATTCCACTCACACAATGGGACTTCCCATTCATGTATTCTCTCCAAATGCCGCCAAAATCTTCTGAAGAGGGTTTCCCAACTCCCTGGAGCAGATTTTGATGGTGTAACAGCGGAGAGAAAAGGAGGGGGAAGTTCCATTGTGCAGTAGAATCTGCTGTGCAAGCAGAATAGCAACAATGGATGCAATCTTGTATTTCAAGCTATTTTGTTCCACGCTAATTGAAAAAATAACCACTGCCTCAGTTATTCTACTAACAAGACAGAGGAAACTTTACCAAATTCTCTCTTATCAGGTCTCTGATCACATGAAGAGTATTTGAATCTACTTTTATTTGAAGTGAATGCCCTATTTATTCTTCTACGAATTAAGAAAATGCTTTGAAGGCTTTTACACCTGCATTTTACTACAGTAAGAAATGTTTTGGAGTTCAGAAATTAATATTGAGATTTAAGTTCAAAACCTACACCTGAATCTGCACTGTTACATCATACATTTGAAAATTTAATAGATTCATCATCTTAGTTTGGCACGGTTGCTGTAGTAGTTGTTAAATGCAGTTTGTATGTAAGTCTTACCTGGATGGTCACATTCATGAGGTCTAGTACATGAATTTTTACATTCTGGTGGTCGAGTACCACAAGGTATTGGGGGGTATATCACTGATTCACCACAGTAACACGTTAATTCCTCAAAGCCTGAAGAAAAACAAAACCAAAATAGGTTGTAGACATAACCAATGCCACAGCTTTGCTGGCACAACAGACTTTCATGTACGCAATGAAAGAGCTTCCATGACCTATTATCCAACTGATAACTAACCATATAGACCAGTATATTTATAGATAGTGGGCACTTATCATTCTTTTAAAAAAAGTGGGCATGAAAGCAAACTGGGGGGAAAATGGTATGGGACTTAATTGAAACTAAGGGGTATTGCATTGTGCTCAATGTAGGGGTAGATCAATCCAAAGCCCTGGTCACAAACAGCAGGGTGGGAAAGAGTAGCAAATCCACCGCCACATTCAACAATCCTGCTGCTCACACCAAGATGGAGGTGGTGGTGGTGGTTGTTTTTCCAATTTTGCTGCCCCAGCTCAAGGCTGCCCCAGCAGAGACTCAGATTAAGCACAACTCTGGGACATGGATCTGCTTTGGACCCAGCAGATCCATTGGCGGCTCTGCTCTACCCAATAAAACCCTCATTTTGGGGACTTACGCCAGCTACCCACAGCAGGAATACTGCCAACCGTAGCTTCCCAACTTCCTATCCTTTTGGTGAGCTGAATGGGAGCCCCCAGGATGGCAGATACCGCCACCTGTTCCCAACCCTCTCCAGCAGCACAGATCAAGGATTGGGATTGTACTCGTAATTTTAAACAAACTAATTAATTTTAAACAACTTGAGTGAAGCGAATTGACTATGTATTTCAAAACTAGTACAGTGGTACCTCGGGTTACATACGTTTCAGGTTACATACGCTTCAGGTTACAGACCCAGAAATAGTGCTTCAGGTTAAGAACTTTGCTTCAGGATAAGAACAGAAATCGGGCTCCAGTGGCGCGGCAGCAGCAGGAGGCCCCATTAGCTAAAGTGGTGCTTCAGGTTAATAACAGTTTCAGGTTAAGAACGGACCTCCAGAACGAATTAAGTACTTAACCTGAGGTACCACTGTATTCTGAGAATATAATTCTGATGTGCACTCACTAGTCTGCCAGCACTTCTGACAATTGCCACGATGGCAAGGTTCCTCGCATCTATGGATGCCACAATTGAGTTTCCGTCCACAAATCAAAGAGCACTTGTGTTCTTTGTCCTGCAAAAGAAAAAATGTGGTGGGTGGGTTGTAAGTTATGTCGTTTTATGTGTGATGTGAAAAATGAAACTTGCGCCCCCTCTTTCCTTCAAATTAATAATTTATGCTTAATACTTGGTTTTTCTTCTAAATGATTTGGACTGATAAAGAAGAGTGTGACACGTTAAAGCATTTAGGATCCACAATGGGGTGATGGGAAGTCGTTATAGAAATTATCTATAAGGAAATAAACTAAGAATATGGGGATATGTATTTTTCTTTTTCTGAATGAACATTAATTTTAAAAACCCACAAAGTTTCACATCAACCTGTTCCTTGCTTCAGCCTCTAAAGAAGAGTAATCAAAATGGCTTCAAGCAGATTTTTTTTAAAGATCAAAACCAGGATGATTGCTTATGGCTATTATTAGCCAGCCTTCTAAATGTTAATTAAGAGTTCAAACAACTAATAAAAGAAAAAACAATTTCTTTTTCTGCTGGAAAAAAATATTTCATTATATTTATGAACTCACCACACAGCAAATCTCATTACACTTGTGTCGTCCACATGACAGCTTCTTGTTGCATCTCTTGTCACACAAGAACACAACTTCAACTACAAATGAGAAAATACCATTTACATGATTGCTATTCATTGAAAATTACTGCACCTACCCTTAGGCTCCATGTTGCATTAACTGTGATAAGACATTAGCCCTTGCAAGACCCATATAAAGATCGCAGGCAAAACTTATTAGTATCCTGCCTTTCAGGACCCTTCCAAGGCAGCTTACAGGAAACATTAAGCTACAATTTTAAGAATTGTATCAACATATAAAAAGTAAATGGAAAGGCAAATACCGTAACTCACAAAACAAAATTGCTTTTGCATTTAGCAGAAGACCTATTTAGAAGTTACTAAACATTTCAACCATGAGGCCTAAAACTTAATTTGGCTTATCTGGCTTCAGTGAATGACAAGTATGGAACACCAAAGCCATGTGGGAGTTAATGATTACTTGTGTAAGAAGCAGTATATCAATTGCAGGCAAACCTTGAGGAATATTTGCATATTTAATATATACACACAGACAGGTTCTGTTATCTGCCTGCTTGTTATGCGAAAATTCACTTATCTTCCGAGTTTGACATGGTTGTAATCCAAAACGGTTGTAATCCAAAGTGGTTGCAAACCAAGGTACCACTGTATACATAGGTGGGCATATATGCAAGAATTTTGCTTATGTGCTTTCAATGACATTTCAGGAAATGCTTATGCTTTCTGAGGTGTCAAGGAGCCAGACAACAAGCAGCCATCATTAACGTTTCTTCATACACATGGGGCTCCCAGAATTGGCTGTAACAGGCAAAGGTCTGCAAGGCGTCTCCTTCTCTTTCAATAGTCAGTAACTGAAAGCCTCAGCCAAGTGTGCCGAACTAACTTTGTGAGTTGCAACCACTGTGTTTACATGGCACACGTAGTGCTATTTCACAAGGGTGCCAGCATATAACAGCCATGAATGTGTTTGTTACCTTGATTTTTGAGTGAGGCACAGGGAACTTCCTAAAGAAAAGGAAATTGATTGGATTATAGCCACATTATTTCTACCATCAGACTGACATTAAAGAAAAACACATTGCAACAGCTAATATTGCATCTTAACCATTGCAAAAATTCTCAGTGCCACATGTTCTCACTGCACCTAGATTTTCAGCATATGAAAACTGAAAAGTCTGGCTGTGATGGATGAATCCAGTGAACTGTGTTAAGGCTGAATTATTCCAGAAGCACACAAAAGCAGTCACCTTACAACCAACAGGAGGGGACAACAATTCAGGGTCGTAGCATGTATTTCACAATCAACAAGCAGAATTTCAAATATGTAAAAGTGTCTAGAGGCAGCCTCCTGAAGGACTGAAAATATCAGTCTCATGGGTTAGTTTATAAAAAAATTAAAAAAGAGATCTACTCTGTGTGGCTGCATTAGCGACTGCAAAACTCCCCTTTGAAATCAACACTGCCATAAAGTACATTTGCTGCACTATACAGGCGACAAGTTTATTGGAAGCTGATTTGAAATCGAAAACCACAGTAGTGGGAATCAGAGGTTGGATGAGTACTGGGAATCAGAGGTTGGTACACCTCTGATATACAGTGGTACCTCGAGTTAAGTACTTAATTTGTTCCGGAGGTCCATTCTTAACACGAAACTTTTCTTAACCTGAAGCATCACTTTAGCTAATGGGGCCTCCTGCTGCTGCTGCGCCGCTGGAGCACGATTTCTGTTCTCATCCTGAAGCAAAGTTCTTAACCCGAGGTACTATTTCTGGGTTAGCGGAGTCTGTAACCTGAAGCGTCTGTAACCTGAAGCGTATGTAACCCGAAGCGTATGTAACCCGAGGTACCACTGTATAGAGAGCCCTGCTACTAGTCCAGCATCCTGTTTTCTACAGAGGACAACAAAGTGCCTATGAGAAGCTCACAAACAGGACAGGAATGCAACAACACTCTCCCTACTTGTGCTCCCAGCAGCTGGTGTTCAGAGGCCTGGCCCCTTTGATCCTGGAGGTAGCATATAGCCATTATGACCAGAGTCACTGATAGCCTTATCCTCCACAAATCTGAATGATCCACTTTTAAAATTGTCTTAAACTGGTGGCATCATCGTCTCCTATGGAAGCAAATTCAATTGTTTAGCTAGGCAGTGTGAGAAACACTTCCTTTTGTCCATCCATAATCTCTCACTGGAGAGTATGATCTAGTGCTCACTGGAAGGACAGATCCTGAAGCTGAGGCTCCAATACTTGGGCCACCTCATGAGAAGAGAAGACTCCCTGGAAAAGACCCTGATGTTGGGAAAGACTGAGGGCACAAGGAGAAGGGGACGGCAGAGGATGAGATGGTTGGACAGTATTCTCGAAGCTACGAATATGAGTTTGACCAAGCTGTGGGAGGCAGTGGAAGACAGGAGTGCCTGGTGTGCTCTGGTCCATGGAGTCATGAAGAGTCGGACACGACTAACGGTGGCAGAGCTTCATGCTCTGACACCGGGGGCGCAGAGAAGGGGGCAGGGCTGGTGCGCATTCTGGGGGGCGGGGCGCACCGCCTACAGGGGCGGGGCGATCCCCGCGCCCCCCTCTTCCTCCGACAGTGACGACTAAATGACTAAACAACAACAATCTCTTACTGGTCAGCTTTATTGGATGACACTGGGTTCCAATGTTACAAGAGAAGGGGAAAAAAGTTCTCTCTCTCCTCTTTCTCCACATCAAGTATCAAGATATTAAATACTGAAAAGCTTATGGCATTAGGGTGCTGATCCTTAAAAATCACCCAATTTTAGGGTAAGCTGCAGGAATCGAGAGATCTGGAATTCATTGGTTCAAGCCCAATTCACCTCATCAATACTACACTTGGGGATTCTTACACCATCACATTTCCAAAACAAAAGGGGAAGGAAGCTAAATAGCCCATGGGTAAGCATTATAGCACATATATTTTAAAAATATTTGAATACTTTGGTTAAAATGCTATGTAACACTGCCAAAAATAAATGGACCTTCAATAATTGCGGCACAAATATCTTTATATAGGAAAAAACACATCACATGGGACAGAAACGGAAACACAGTTTTGCAAGCTCAGATTAGAAGATAACCATGCAAACATAAAAAGCAGATATCATATGCTTTAGTCTTTCAAGTGTCACAAGACTGTTTTACTTTCAATATTCATTCTTTATTATTTTCAGGAATTACCTTTGTTTTTAAGGCACATCTGCAGGAAATCTTTGATGTGCGAGAACATGGTCCACATTCTCCTTCATGGCAGAGGTTTTCGCATGTATGAACAGCATCTATGCATAATTAAGAGAATATGGTCAAGTGAAACTTTAATACACTGGGTCGTATTTAACTAACATGTCCTGTCAGCAAATGGGATTCCCCTTCCTCACCCTAGGTAAAGGTAAAGGTACCCCTGCCCGTACGGGCCAGTCTTGACAGACTCTGGGGTTGTGGGCCCATCTCACTCAAGAGGCCGGGGGCCAGCGCTGTCCGGAGACACTTCCGGGTCACGTGGCCAGCGTGACATCGCTGCTCTGGCGAGCCAGAGCCGCACACGGAAACGCCGTTTACCTTCCCGCTAGTAAGCGGTCCCTATTTATCTACTTGCACCCGGGAGTGCTTTCGAACTGCTAGGTTGGCAGGCGCTGGGACCAAACAACGGGAGCGCACCCCGCCGCGGGGATTCGAACCGCCGACCTTTCGATCGGCAAGCCCTAGGCGCTGAGGCTTTTACCCACAGCGCCACCCGCGTCCCTAACCTTCCTCACCCTACACCCTTACCAAATCTGCTCCAGAGGGTTGGGCAAATCCCTAGAACAGATTTAGAGGCCTGCTGGAGGAGGAGGGTGGGGGGGAAAGTATTGTGGCACAACCAGGTATTACTGCATTGATGGGGCATGGTAATGCTAATTTGGATACAACCCAGAGTAACTATGTATTCCCTGAGCAAAATAAGCAATCACAGATTCCATTCCTTACAGTAAACAATAACACTAGTTGTCCATGCTACCGCTTTTGCAACAAATTTTGAAACTTTTAACTTTATTGTGAATATATCATTCACTAGGTCCTGTGAGGTAGGTCAGACTGACAAATAACGGCTGACCCAAGCTCAGTCATGCAAGTATTTGAAAACAGGCGTTCCTAGCCCAAGTCTGGTGTTCTATTCATTACATCACACTAGGTCTATACATTACGAAGGTATGGTGCTCCATTCATTTGCTCTTGTGCGGGATTCACCAGCTTGGAAAAACTACCTTTCTTACAGCATTTAGATCCATTTTATCCTGGTGGCTGGAGGTGAGAGGCTGCGCAAAAGTACAACCATTTGGTAAAACACAGAGCAGCTTACAACCTCTTTTCCATCTTCCTCCCCGAAGAAAAGTTTCTTTTCTATATAGGCTTTTTCTATCAACTTGAACTGCCACCATAGAAATGCACTTTTATTTCATCTTTTTTTTTTTTAATCGTTCTGGAAGTGGCAATAAAATTCAACACAAATGAAGGTTACAGACACAAGCAAGCAACATTCTAATTACCAAAGCTACTACAAGGCAGAGGTTTTCCACATGTTCTTCCGCACGATGGGATGGGATCTGTGCAGAGTTTACGTTCTGTGCACCCCAGCTCTAATAATTTATTAAGGGGCGTTTGCCCACAAGGGCAACAGTGCACTATTTGTGGCAGCCGTGGACAAGGCTGGCAAGACTGGGGATGGCATACTTGTGCACAGTTGTGCATTCCACAGGATAGTTTTCTGAAATTAAAGAAATACAATTTATCCCACGTAAGGCTACGTTAATCCACAAACGATGACAAAACTGAGCTCAGGTTCTAAGCAGAACTTACTTGCCACAAGTTCTCAGACAAGAGAAATGGTCCTCACTTGTCCCACACAACACTTCTCGAGAGGTGCTCCCACAGTAACACACTGTACAGAAAAAGGCATTTGGGGAGAAAGAGAAACAGAAAGGGTTATCATAAAGTGAAAGGACAACACATGAGCCAAAATAAAGATTAGCCAGATCAATTGGATTGACCCACCCCACAAAAGGAGTAAATCCTACACCAATCCAGAGTGCAGTCCCTAAGACGGTTGGATGGCTCCTTGTACGCCTCCTTCTCGCAACTCCTGCAGCCAAGCTGGTGCCAAACGTACTGTTCTGCTTTCCTTTGGAGCACATCAGCAAGGCTGGGGGGGGGGGTCTTGTCGTCTGGCAGCCCAGGACTTCCATACACACTTGCCCAGGCTTGTGCCCTGGGGAGGTCACTTCAGTGCTGTTAATGCAGCAAAAGCAACGTGGGGGGCAGCAGTTACGAGTTACCAGTTTCTGCAGCCACACCAGAAATCGGCACAATTAAAACGCCATCCCCAATTGGAACCGTAAGAAATTGCACAGTGTATGATTGGATTGTTTCATCCTTCTCATGTAAGAGTGTGATTTTAAGTTACTAAGTTGAACCACTAGGAGTGTGTACAAATACTGTAGCCTTAAAAGAAGAAGAAAAATAGCAACCTTATGAACTGCATGCAGCTGTTTAGTGACTGGACATTTAACTTCAGAGGGGAAAAACATGTTTTGAGTCATTTTAGTGACCAGCTGCTCTTTTTAGTCTTCATCACTAACTTAAACTAAAGGGGAATGGGAGAGGGAGAGCACTATTCTTCTGATAATACTCCCAATTCCCTAGCTATGTTCTGTTTTCCTGATGGAACAATGGTGTCTCCAGCCCTGTTGCTGCGACATCATTTTGTTACTGTACTTCAGTAGCTCTTCTATTTCTTCATGTCAATCCATGAAAAGGTTCAGGAAAGCCTAGCATAATTCTGAAGCATGTTGGTCCTACATAATCAACAACTCCTGGAAGTTTTAGTACTATTTTATTAGAAATTTAATTTTACACACACACACACACACACACACACACACACACACACACACACACACCACTCACCTTGTTTTACAGTCAATTCACACGGCTGGCATTTTCCTGAATGGCATATCTGGGCACAGCTATGTGTACCACAATTCAAAACATTCCCACATATATTAGTACACTGAATTGCAGTAGAATGCCCACAGCGAACTGAATGGCTGTAGAAGAAAACTCAGTCAGTCATCAGTTGCAGCTGGCAAGATTAGAATACTGTGTTTATAGTTTAGGCTATCACCCACATTCCCTCTGAATGTGACTACATATATTTAGTAAAGGAGCTGTTAATATTAACAGGCAAGTCCCTTTAGGCTTTAATATATGCTCCATTGAGGGTTTTGCTAAATTAAAGGGAGAATAATTCCATAATAGTGAAAACCACAGAGATCTTTATTTAAACATGAAAAATGCTTCCAGCACCCGCAGTACCAGCGTGTCTTAAAGCATATACTTTTGCACCATTTGAAAATGCAAAACTATTCTTTGCAATTATACAGTTGTAGCAGCACACAGCAGGTTACACCAAAATGTAACTTTAAAGTGGCAGCTATTTTGTCTCAAATAAAATGCCCATGCACCCTTTCTCAAATGCAAATTTGATACAATTAGTCTGAGTTCTGTGTGTCTAAAGAAGCGTTCATCTGCTCACACAATTGGGCATATGCTATCTAAGAGAAAATACTTTGGGGGGGGGACCATTTCCATTTGGTTCTATTTGTCATCTGTGAAGTAGTTCAAATGGCTTTTATGCAAACAAAAGGAGATAATGTAGCATTTCTGTTAATTCATTTGTACCTATAACAAAGGGAGTCAGCTCAATCTGAGAAGGTATTTTGCAAACCTGACACAAAAGAATTAGAAATTCGTATGTACATGAAATCCATACAAATCATGGTGGTTGCAGTGGACAATAAGAAAACCTCTTAGAATGGTAAAACAGACGAGTTATCTAGCTTAGAAGTTATTTATTTAACTCCAAATGGGGAATATGTTGCCCTCCAGATGTCATTGAACTCCAATGCCCATCAGTCCCAGCCAACACTGGCCAGAGATCTGGGGTCAAAGTAGCTTTGAGTTCCTCTCCAAGCCCCTAACACATTCTCATTTAGCCCAAGTTTGGCTTAGCATGATGTGTAAACAAGGCTGAAATGGAACCTATGTTTTAGCTTACTCTTCTAAGCCTGCCCCTCAGAGGGTGCTATAGGAATATACCAATGAGATTTCAACTTGCCATCTTGCAAGTAGAAAAATTGGAGTGTTTTGCCCAGTACATATGTTAAAATTTAAGCCATGTTTTCCAAGCCAACTTCAAACCATTTTTTTCATATGCCAATTTGCAGCTAATTCGCAA
Organism: Podarcis muralis; assembly: GCF_964188315.1. Classification (NCBI taxonomy): domain Eukaryota; kingdom Metazoa; phylum Chordata; class Lepidosauria; order Squamata; family Lacertidae; genus Podarcis; species Podarcis muralis. Next base: position 80,192,431 of record NC_135662.1, read on the forward strand.
TTACTCACATACTGGCTGCACTGGAGGAATCAGCTATGGTTTACTGTGATGAGAAAGCAACACTGGCAATCACATTGAAAGCGTCTTCTTGCTCATGAGCAAAATGTCTCCTCAACAGACTTTACCACTAGCTCAAGAGGCAGGGTAGGCATCCCTGTCTCTCAGTGATTGGGGCTGCGATTCCCATCAGTCCAAGGCAGGTCTGCTAGCTGGAACATTCTGAAATAGCTATACACCTGGCCCTGACCTCATTTTGCAGTATTTGGTTTCTGTGTACCTGGGGAGATAGTGGCACTGCAGAGATCTCAAAGGTCAGATCATTTTGGCAGGGCTGCGTCCTCCAGCCAGGAGAGCCCTAAATAAAGTACTGGTGGTTCTCTCATCCCCACCCCAAACACCCTGCTTCTGATGCTGCAGGGGGAAATTGACCTGGCACTGTTTTAGTTCAGCTTTTTCTTCTTTAAGGCTGCTCTCAGTATCCATGCCGATTTATAATTCAAGTACCATTGTGCATGCCCTTTTCCATATAACCAAACAAAAGTCTATCCAGATAAGACTATTTTCAAAGTGAAGGGAAATTAAGACTAAAAAGGAAATTGGGGGGGGGGGGTGAGGGTTTAATGCAATTTCAACAGGACAATCTAATCTACAACTCTGAATTGTAATCATACACAAAATGATTATATAGCATACTATGATACACACAGAAGCAACACAAAACTGAAAACCTGAGCTTAGTGGGCCTTACTATATTTAACTTTCACTATTTTTCTTAGTTTTAATTCGTGGGACAACCTGAGAAAAAAACACCTTAAGAACAATAGCACCAAATATTGGCAACTTCATTTTTACATTAGCAGCAGCAATGAACAAAGAAAACTCGAGGGCCAGCCCATAAATCACGTTCCATTTATTTCAGATGTATCAAAATTATCTATGAATTGTCTGGAAATTCTTACTTGACAGGAATCTCACACAGCAGGGGCACGATTAGTCACAATAGGAAGAGTTATTTGTGGTGTACATCATAAAGACAGCAGGCAATTGCTAGGCAATCACAGCAGAGAGGGTGGCATCTATTTCTGATGCATTTTGCTGTACAGCCTGTGAGAGCTTGTCACTGTACATAGAGAGATCACGTACAGAAAGATTTGCTTATTGCAATATCCCATTGAAGCTTCCTATAATATTAGTATCTATGTCATGCTTTCCTTCTCAAGTAATTTTGTTTTTCTTCCCTAACAGCACCCTTCCATATTTTCAAATTTTGGTAAAAAGAATGATTGCCATTAAAAACACTGGCCACCAGCCAGAGGAGGGCACTGCAGTAGACGATCCAACTACACAGGCATCTACACATGGAAGAAGCATGTATACTAGGAGATACATGCCATTAAAACGGTAGCCAGCCAATTTCCTAATTATATGGACCATTTAAAAATATTATTTTAAATAAATACTGTATTATTTTAAATTTTTCAGATTCTTCGGAGACATTACAAAAAAAAATTACTAAATTATTCTTCTGTGACAGGCCGCAAATAAATCTTAAGCTTTTTGCAATAAAGTCTAAGTATGATCTCACCTTGTGCGTCCACATTCACATTTTTTGGTCATAAAAGCAGGACATGATGGGCAAGGTCCTGGATGGCAGAGTCTGAAAAATGGAAGTATTCAACAGAATTTAAGTTTTGTAACATTTTCATTTCAATCTGATTCACAAAAGTCAGCAGTTATCCTTGCACGCTGAAGTTAAGGCATCATCAGAACTTTACTACACGGAACGTAATTTAATAATTGCAGTGCTGGACACAATACTACCATGCCTAACACAACACAGAAGCCTAGTTAAGATATAATGATGAGGAACAAGTCCCCAGCTGTCTTTAGAATATCAGGAGCAGTTATTTATTTTAGAGCACAATCATTTGATATTCTAGTTAATGTCAATTTTCATTTAACACTCACCCATGGTGAAAGTTAACAGGGAAAGGGGAAAAGGATTTCACACCCTAAAAGGAAGCGGCTGGATGGGAAGGAAATATATGACCCTACATGCAACTAAGTGAACCCCACCATCAACGTTTGCACCATCCCAGCAAGCCCTGCTTACGATCTCAGCAGAACCACTGCTGTGTCCAAAATGCTGCCGTTCACACTGGCTAGGCAGGCAAACGGGGAGGCCAGTGAAGTTGTTCTTTTTCACTGCACAAGCTCCAGGCTGGTATAGCCAAGAGGCCCAGGTTGGGCCCATTAGCAGTAGCTGGACCAGCTTAGCACCCGGTGGATTCTTGGCCAGTCAAGCTCTGTGTTCTCCTCATCCGCTGACCCTGCAGCTCCATTTTGGGGAGTTGATACTAGCTACCACTAGTGGGGATACCACCAGTGATAGCTTCTGCCCATCATTTTGGCCAGTGCAGCAAAGACCTTCACAGTGGCAGCTGGAACAGTCAGCTGCATCCTAGCTTTCTTCAGTGCAATGGATCAAGGGTTAGGACTGTTCTAGCCACCACATGCTTTTGCAGAACAAAAGCAAAAAGCCCTGCTTATCTTTCAAGAGTTAAGGCATATAATCTAATGCGCTGGGAATATTGAAAAAATACTTACATATTACATAAATGTGGACAATCTTGAGCTGATCTTTTCTTTCTACAGAGTTCTCCACAGCTATGTGGAATTTCATTTCGATTCCATTCAGGATTTTTTACCCTACCTATAGGGGGGAAAAAACAATACAGAGAATGTTTGTTTTTAAAATCAATCAAAGACGGAACTATATTAAAGCTTTAAAAGATTTCCTTTTTTGTGATTCCTCTTTTACATTTTACAACAGGTTTTTAAACTTACCGTATTTTTCGCTCTATAACACGCACCTGACCATAACACGCACATCGTTTTTAGAGGAGGAAAACAAGGAAAAAAATTCTGAATGAAACAGTGGATGTATCATTTTTGTGCTTCATGCTGTGGCCACAGACATGTGATCTGATGGTGAATTTGGGGTAGCTCAATGCAAAGATCCTGAGGATCCATGTGGATCCATGCTTTTTAACCACATTTTTGCACCATTGCAGCCCCAGGCAACAGTGGGTGTGTGATTTTGGGGGGGCAGGCTGCTATGTGATCTGATGGTGAATTTGGGGTGGCCCAATGCAAAGATCCTGAGGATCCATGTGGATCCATGCTTTTTAACCACGTTTTTGCACCATTGCAGCCCCAGGCAACAGTGGGTGTGTGATTTTTGGGGGGCAGGCTGCTATGTGATCTGATGGTGAATTTGGGGTGGCCCAATGCAAAGATCCTGAGGATCCATGTGGATCCATGCTTTTTAACCACATTTTTGCACCATTGCAGCCCCAGGCAACAGTGGGTGTGTGATTTTGGGGGGGTAGGCTGCTATGTGATCTGATGGTGAATTTGGGGTGGCCCAATGCAAAGATCCTGAGGATCCATGTGGATCCATGCTTTGTAACTACATTTTAAGTGGGGAGTGAAGGAAAAACACAGAAGGGACAAGAGAGCGGTGTGCAGAGAAGCAGCTGGCTAAGAAAGCAGGAGAGGGATTTAACGGGAGGTAGGAAAAAAAGGCAAAAGTTTCCACAAACCGAAGCCAGCTTTCTCTCTCCTCCTGCATGTTTTCTGGCTGCCTGCGAGGAGCACGGAGAGGAATTAGAAGGAAAGACCTCTGCTTTCCCCTCTGCTTGCCTGGAGGGGAGGGGATTTGCCTGCTCTTTGTTCCGTTTGAGCAAACACAGCAACGAAACAGAGGAGGGTGGGCAGTAAGACCCTGAGGCAGAATGCAGGAAAGCAACCACTTCCTCTTTTCAGGTTTCCCTTCTCCGACACAACGCGCTTTGATTTTTGCTGATTTTTGTTCCTGCGCTCCCCTAATCGGCTCCAGGGACCCCCCCCCCCCACATTCGCTCCATAACACGCACAGACATTTCCCCTTCCTTTTTAGGAGAAAAAATCTGCGTGTAATAGAGAGAAAAATACAGTACATGAGGACAATATGACGAAATTCTTCCAGCACACATCACCCTTCTCTTCTGTCTCTAATCCATTCTTTGTCTATGTATATATGTGTGTTTGTGCATAATACGTATTACATCCATTCAAGAAGTATGCACAGAACTTCATTTCATGTACCTACAAATACAATTAAGGTTTCCATGCTCCTTGCAAGTTTAGCCCTACAACTTCATCCCCTCACCTCTCTCCTCACTACAGGCTCATTCAACACACCTGCCAGCTATTAAAAGAACTGGAAACAATCATCTACCACCATATAATCATTCACATCCTATTATAATTTTAAACATATGTGATTCAGTCTATGCTTTAAAAGATGGAGCTGAATGTTTCCATAGTGACAGCAAACTGTTCAGCAGCAGACAAGATGGCAGCATCCATACCACAAGGTGCAAACGGTATTTCTTAAAGATCTTTATGAAGACAAGCAAATGAAATGTGTGCTTGAGTCAGTATGTATGGGGGGTGTATATTTATGTATGTATATATTTAAAATGTTCAAATATATACTGTATATTAAATTTATATGCTACTCTTCAGTACTGCTTTTCTCAAGGCATGTAATACGTTGGGCAAATCCCCTAGTGTAAATTCCATCCTTTTTAGTTTATTAGGTGAAAACAGTAAACAAACAAACAAACAAACAACCCTAACATTAAAAATATTAGTTAACTTAAGGAAGTGCCCTTCTCTTTTGTGCAACTACCTGCCTTCTGAAAAGCCTCTTCAGAGAAGAGGGGCTTCTGAATAACATGGGATGGGAAGTAAGTGGAGTATAGATTATGTTTACTGTTGAAAAACAAAATGAAAACAATAGCCATATTGAGTTACAAATGCACTGGAAGGTTCGTTATGCCAAGCTGGAAAAATGCAATCAAAACGATCTTATATCAAAATGATGAAACTTTCAAAAACATTCAATATTCCTGACTCTGAAAGACACTTACCACAGAAACAGGTGTAAATATTAGGAACTTGGGATGAAACATTTTGACAAGCAGGGCACCGCCAGCCACTATTACCATCTGCAAAAAAAATGAGGGAGGTTTTATAATTCTCAATCAATTTCAGGATGTATTTGATCACCTGAAGTAATAAAATATAGGAAAAACAATTTCTTGGAAAAAAGTACCATACATTACTTCAATAAACTTGTTTTACATAAAGTTAACTGAGGCAGTCACACAAGATTATGTACAACTATCTAAAAGCAGTTAAGCACAGGGGGTCTTATCAATACATTTAGCAAGTTGGAGGAAATACTGACCTTCAGTCTGTGCTGCCGGTGATCTTGCCCACTTCTTAATGCAGCTCAAGTGGAACACATGATAGCAATTCTGACAGCTCCACACTGGGGCCACCACACGGATCACATCACAACATACCATACATTCATATTTTTCTGAGGTAAGCTGCTCTATCAGAGACCCTAAGGAAGATATTTTAGGACATATACAAACATTATTCCAACAACAAATAAGTCCTGCGGCATACTAAACAAATGTACAGCGGCATAACAATGCTTTTGCCTTCAGTTACCAATTTGTGAATGGTATTTCAGGACATATTCCTTTATTTTTTAGTCTTATCTTGCATAACCATCTCCCCACACTACTCAAGGCCCATACCTGTATTTAACATCAAACACCTTCACTAGCCACTCCAGCCATTTGATGAACAAAGGTATCCAACAGCTCCTCTGCCGTCTTCTCCCTCGCAACACTCAGTGTCATCCCACTACCAATCCCCGTGCTCTGAGCCTTCTTCCCTTGGTGGTTCCCCAGCTGGTTCCTCCCCCCATTCCTCTGCGTCCAACCAGTCCATGACAGTTGCTGACAGGTCTCCAAGGAATAAATTTTACACGCTACAGGCAAAGAGCAGCAAAATGAACAAATATTTTGTGGTGGTAGAGTTCAGATATACACGCTGACTGTAGATGCTCCTCTCCAACCCTGATCACCGAGTTACTGTATTTTTCGCTCCATAGGGCGCACCGGACCATAGGGCACACCTAGTTTTTAGGGGGGGGGGATCAAAAAAAAAAACTTCTTCCCCCCCTAGCCCCAAAGAGCAGCGTACAGGCTGCACAACCTCTCCCTTACGGAGGGGTTGCGCGGGGCTATGGCACAAGCCAAGGCAGCGAGCAGGATGGATCCCGCTCACTGTTTTGGCTTCCTTTTTAGCCCCACGCAACCTCTCCCTGCTGGGAGGGGTTGCGCAGGGCTAAAGAAGCCATAGCCCCGTGCAGCCTCTCCCTGCCGGAGGGGCTGTGCGCGGCTATCCCTGAAGCCTGGAGAGCGAGAGGGGTCGGTGCGCACCAACGCCTCTCGCTCTCCAGGCTTCAGCGAAAGCAATGCGAAGCCTCTGGAGCGCAGAGGGAGCGCTCCCTCTGCGCTTCGGAGGCTTAGTGTTGCTATCGCTGAAGCCAAGGAGCCTGCATTCACTCCATAGGACGCACACACATTTCCCCTCAATTTTTGGAGGGGAAAAAGTATGTCATATAGAGTGCAAAATACGGTACATTACGAGAAGCAAAAAGTGCCATATTCCCAATAGGCAAGGTGATGCTCCCTCAAGCACTGAATATCTTTTCATCTAAATATCAACACTATCTCATCAGTGCAGCAGGTGTCCTGATTCTCTGTAGGAACGACTTTGCAAATGCAGAGTGGCTGTAATTGCCATGGAACAGCAGGCAATTCCAAAACACCAGTCTGCTCAGCAGCACTACAAAGATGAGAGACTTTGCACAGCAAGCGCTGCTGACATTACAGTACTACTGGCACACCTTTCCAAGCAACATGATGTTGAACTTCAGGACATTATTTGTTTGTTACAAACAGAGCATGTCATTTATAACCTTAGTGGTTAAACGTGTTCTATCTTTAAGGAACACTTCACACACTGACTCAACTTCAGTGGTACCTCGGGTTACATATGCTTCAGGTTACATATGCTTCAGGTTACAGATTCCGCTAACCCAGAAATAGTACCTCGGGTTAAGAACTTTGCTTCAGGATGAGAACAGAAATCGTGCTCTGGCGGCGTGGCGGCGGCAGGAGGCTCCATTAGCTAAAGTGGTGCTTCAGGTTAAGCACAGTTTCAGGTTAAGAACGGACCTCCGGAACGAATTAAGTACTTAAACCAAGGTACCACTGTACTGCTGCAGATAATCTGAGGCAAATTCTAGTGCATCCATGTTAAGCCTCACCACTTTCCCACATGTGCACCAAAACACCCTGGTGGTTTGATAGTGCACAAATAATTGTTATGATGAGCAAGCTACGTTTCAGAAAAGCTTCTTACAGCACAATCCTAACCATGTCTACTTAGAGGTAAGCCCTACTGAATGCAATGGCGCTTACTGCCAGGTGCATGGGGCTAGGACTGCGAAATCAGCCATTGTTGGTCTTTCTCCTCTGAGGAACTCCTGAGGTGGTTCCAGGGAAACTTCCATAGCATTCCTCAAAATCACCAATATTCCATTTGGAGATCAATTAGGATCACTATTCAGATATCACACCCTATTCTAAACCCAGGAAATTAAAAGCTTGCCTGGTGCAATTATATACCACACAATTAATCAAGTTCACAACTGAAAACCGAGGAAGATATACAATCAACTGCAAATAAATAACAAGTACTGTAAGCAATTGACTCAGCAGCTGCACCAGCACACAATTAAGTGTAAAATCAACATAAAACATATGAAGCAGCGTAAGATCAAAACAAACTCTAACGTTATCCAACCAAGGGGAAACAGTTTAGGGATAAGGATGTTTTTGCTCTCCAGATTTTTCTAGACTACCAACTCCCATTTTACCGATGGCCATAATGGCTGGGGCTAATAGGAATTGGAATCCAACATCTGGAGATCCACAAGTTTCCTATCTTTGAAAAGTTCAAGCAACAACAAAAAGTTTCAGAGGCCAGAAACAATGAAGGCCTTCACCTGCTGCTGAAAAGTTCCAATTGTAGACACTATATCCACCCATCTTTCTGACATGCATTCATTTTTTTTGCCCTGCTCCAACATTGCAATCATAAGGCATGTACCCTAACTTATTTATTCTCAGATGTTTCCTACATATACATCCAGAGCACTCATCCATACAGCCAGCTTCTAGCATTTTGAATAACAAAACAGAGCACCAAGAAAAACCACTTTTGTAAAGGCTAAAGGAAAGCAACAACTGGGCTTTCAGGTCCTCAAATGGATGAAGAATGGAGAAATTTACCTGTATGAGTTTCCTTGCTCTTTGGTGCATCATTTTGCTTTTTCCAGCGCCTACTTTTATATCCATCTTGAAGGACAGGTTTTCTCCCATCACGTGTACCTGATTCCTGCACTGGCTGTGCCTGTGCCACACTCACCAAGTTTGAACCCCTTTCACGCAGCACAGATTCTCTCTTCTCACTGGTGCGTTCTTTGGGAGGATGCGGAAGGGACGCATTCTTAACATGTTTTACATGTTTGCTCCTAGATGTATCTTGCCTTTTGCCAGTCTCTTTATTCCACATAGGCTCCCTAAAATATCTGTTTGCAAAGGGGTACTTTCTCCGGGCAATGCTATTGTCAGAAAAGCCATCAGATATTGCTTTTCCAAGTGATGCGTCAGAAGAGTCCGACTGTGTAAGATCTATTGCTGGTATATTTTCAAAGGGCTTGTCCCTCCATTTAGAAACTAATCTTTTATCCCTTTCAGGAGGATGTTTCTCCTTTTCCTTCAATCCTCTTCCACGTGAATGCATCAAATATGTCTTCTTTGGCTTTGCTCCTCTATTATCTGCAGTAGCAGCCTCCTTTTCACTGTCTGAAGAAAAATCACTGTATTCTCTTGGATTCATCCTTCGTCCTGGAATCAATCTGCTATCTAAACATTGAGGATCTTCTGAATTCCCTGCATTTGTCTGCTTTGCCTGATTTTTGCCATGTGTTCTATCATTCCTTGATCTCAGCCATCGCTGACTCTGTAAGTTGCGGCCCTTTGTTTTACCCATACTGTTGAACAATGAAGAATCTGGTTGGCTTCTATGCTGACTCTCTAGACTATAAAAAGTATGCTGATCTACAGGAGAATTTTCATATTTACTGTGTCTAGGGTGAGCAGAAGGTGGTATAGCATTTCTGTCCCGATTTGATTCCAATCTGGATTGACTGTTCCAGTTCAGACTGAAAGTTTGCCTGTCTCTTGGAATGAAGTCAGTTGCATCTGGATTTAACACACCTAGGAAAAAGGAATATATATTGAAAAAAAGCATTTTGCTGTTCAGCAAAACCCAGAATGAACTAACTGGCCAAGTGATGCCAAAATACTGTAGCCTCTTTTGGGTACCTTTCAGGTTTTGGGGGAGAAATTGCTGGGAAACAATGCAGAACACACTGGCATGTTTTTGTTTCATTTTGTTTCTTTGGTAAAAAGATCAAGACCACAGTACTACATTTATCACAATTAACTGATTGATTGCAGTATTAAGCCAAAGCCAAATAACTACAAGCACTGAGTTATATGTGCTTTTCTCATGCAGTATACCATTATGACATTCTATATATTGTCAGGGTATTTTATATGAATCGCCCTGAGACCCTCAGGTACAGGGCAGTATATAAATTCAATAAATAATAACAATAATAATAATTTATCAGCTACATTTTATAAGCAAATATCCTTTGGTGTGCATGACTTATACTGCTTGTTGTGCAGCAACCAAGAGTCTCAACACACATCTTGCTGTTACTATTACAGATAGGAATTTATTTGCTTCAGCAATAAAAAAAAATCAGCAGCTCATCTCCGTACCCTACTCAGGAAATAACATTTTGCAAACAAATTACGTTCTATAAGATGCCTATTTCAAATAACCTTACCGTAAAGGTCAACTACAAAAGTGGACGGCGGGGGGGGGAGGGGAGAAGGGGGAGAGAGAAAAACGACTCTCGCAACAGCCCTTGCACACAAACAAACACTTCTGCTAAAATTAAATTCTACCGCTGTCCCCCCCCCGCCCCAAACTGCATCCCGCAGTACATACTGGCAAGCCAAAAGAATCAACGTCTCAGTGCTGCATTGCAACCACGGGTAATCATATTCGGCTTCACGGTATTTCGGGATGATCTGCCCCCGCGTGGGGCATTTCAACGGAGCCCTTTCCCGAGCTCCGGCGTTTCCCTGCTCCCTCCTGCACCGAGGGGCTCCTGCAGCTGTGTGGATGCTCCTTTCCGCGCTTTTTGCATGAGCGTCACGACATCTGTTGATGCGAGATGCACTGCAGCAGCGGCGGCGGAGAAAGCTGAGGAATGAGGACCGCCACCACCATGCAATATTGCAGACTTCTTCCAGGCTCGCCGCCTCGGGAATCACGGATGGTGCGCCCTCCCTCCAAGCTGCTCCGAGAGCCCGGCGTACAAGTAGCAAGAGCAGCGCGTTTATGCAACCGATGCTACTGCCGCCTGTATAACCCCCCCCCCGGCCCGCACACACACGCCGCCGCCGCCGCTCCTCCCCGGTTGCACTCACGGAAGCAAGGCGAAAACTCGCCCTTCCGACCTTTCCCGTCCGAGGCCTTGTGCCCGGCGGAGGGGCTAACCCGGGTGGAGGCGAGGAGTTCCCCTCAGGAGCGGGAAGCGAGGCGGCGCCTTCGCCCCCCCTTTCCCCACCCCTCCGGCCTCCCAAGTCGGGTCCTGTCACACACGAGGCTCGCATTTTTTCATTTCCCCCACCACCACCATCCAGGCCCGGCGGCGGCTTCGGCCTCCCGCCCGCCCGCTCTAGCCATTCCTTACCTGAGCCTGGCAACGCCGCCTCCGCCATGCCGCCCGCGCCACGCCGGCCAAAGCAGCCGGCCAAGCCACAACTCCGCGCTCTCCCTTCCGCGACGCTGCCCCGAGGAGCTCCCGCTTGCCCCGCTGTGGAAGAAGGCGCGCAGGCGCCGCGCTCCGACCGACCGCCCGACCGCCCACTGCCTCCGCCTGGCGCCGCCCCACGGGCGATGGCGCCCCCTTCTTCTTCTTCCTCTTGCCACAACTACCTGATGCAGGCCGGCCCAGGCGGGAGGAGGCCGCGTCAGGACAGCGCTGACGAGAAAGCGCAGGCCCTGCTGAGGCTCCCGCGCCCAAAATCCAAGTCGGCGGCCGACTTTTCCTCCCTGAATATTACCCACGTAGAAACAATAGGAATCAATAATAGGCACCAGCAGTGCTTTTTCCCGCGAGGGGACGCATACCCCTAAACATTTTGTGACTCTTAAGTTTGGCCTCATTGAGGGGCCAATATGAGTAAGAAATGAGAGTATCCTTAAAAAAAAGAGAAAAAGCTCTGGGCACCAGTATATATTTAATACAGTCTCCCTCAGAAAATAGACGGGGAAGATGGAGAGGGAGCATTTCAGTGCAATGATGGTTGCTCCTCAGGAGAACTTATAGTCCCTGCTTCGTCATTGAGGTTGGAGCAACCAAAATAAATTATGCTCTTAAAAATACACACACATTGTTTTAAGTAGCTGGTATTCAGGTCTGAAAGCAAAAGTCATGGCAGTTGTCATTTCTTGCCTGCCTTTCATTAAAAAAAAAAGGGGGGGGTGTCCCCGAGTCATATGAAAACACAACACAGAACATACAACAATCCTCCAAAACAATAATTCCATACAACACATTACAGGATAGTAAGATCAGTTCTTCGGTTTTTAAAGGTCAAGGTAAAGATGTATGTCTCCATCCAGTGCTTTTTTTCTGGGGTACACATACCCCTAAACATTTTGTGAGTCTTTGTACATTTGTCCATTTGCTGTATTTATTTTTCCCAATTTGAACTATAAAATGGTGATTTTCTTGAGTCAAAATGAGAGTACCCCTAAACATTTTTTAAGGAAGAAAGCACTGTCTTCATCAATCAACAAGCTACAATCACATGGTGCCAGAGACACTTTCGAAAATTATTTCTTTATTAAATTTGTCAGTCGCTTTATCTTGCCCAGGATAACCCAAAGCGATCTACAGCTAAGCAAACAGACAACAAACCCCACACAGATATATTAAAAGGAAGAGGAAAGAGAAAATACGCATTAAAAATATCGCACCCTTTTCTAAAAAGCCACTGCTAGTTAAAAGGCCAAAGGCCTGGTTACAGAGGAAAGTTTTTGCCTGGCTTTCCCCACCCCTCATTATTTATTTGTTTTATTTTGTAATTTCATCTTGAGTATATTGGAGAGGAGGCCGTTCAGCTTTTATCATGCCATTCGTCCTAAGGACAAAAGGTTTAATGTCTGAGCAAAGGTGGAATGTATTTATAATGCCAGGACCATTACAATTTATACGTTGTATCAATTCTGCCCCTTCTGCTCCTTACTACCTGCATGACCAGCAAAAATTTAATCAGTAAAGCTTCTCTTGGAAATGGAAGATGTGTCACCTGGTGGACATTTTACTTTCATGCAGCTGTCCACAGCATTTAGCCCTAGGATTCAGGAGTCTTAGATATGTTGAAGTAATGAGGAAGAGTGTTATCTCTCAGCCTGTACAAGTTTGGATCCAGTATCTGGCTCCCCAGTTGTCATATCACACCAACAACTTAAGACTGCAGTCGTATACCCACTTGCCTGGGAGTAAGCTCCACTGATTTCAGTGGGACTTCCTTCGAACTGTGTCCAATTTAGTGTGGTGTGGGCAGTCCCCCTGCACAGGGTCCCAAGTCAAGGTCAAGTATTATTCAAAATAAGAATAATAATAAAAGCCTTATATTTATGTGGGTACCTTACTGAGAATATCCACAAAAAAGCAACTGTACCAAAAGGAATTGTGAAAAGAATAAATATTAGGGGGAACCATATTTTGCCCTCAGGGCTTCATATTACCAAAGTCTGTGGCAGTGTGAGCAGTAATCAACTGCTCAAGTAAAAACCCTTCTTTCTAAAAGCTGCATACTACATTCACCCACACAAAATCTTTTGTTTTGAGTGAAAAATCTCTGGCCTCCCAAATACTAAGGTCTGTGTTTTAATAACAACATATCAGGAGATGTATTCAGCCAAGACAACTTCCGTATTCTGTCTACAGAATTAGGAGCAGATTGCTGCAAAGATGGCACTAACAGTTTCCCTCATCCTAATTGTACCAGGATGTCAATACATTTTCACCAGAAGAAGACAATGAAAGCTTACGAGTATGAACAAACTCAAATTGAATGCAGACAAGATGGAGGTCACGACAATGAAGCAGTCCACAGCAAAGGGCCATTCTCATGTTCCACCATCCGGACCTCAGGCACACAAAGTAGGGCCTCAGATGATGATCGCAGGGTCTGGGTAGATTCATATGGGGAGAGATGGTCCTTGAAATATTGTGGTCCTGAACTGATTAAGACTTTATAGGTCCAAACCAGCACTTTGAATTGGGCCCAGAAACTAACTGGCAGCCAGTGCAGTCAGGCCAGCACACAATGTTATATGCTCAACCTGTTTGCTGAATTCTGCACCAGCTTAAGTTTCCGAAACATCTTCAAAGGCAGCCCTACAGATAACATATTGCAGGATTCTAATCTGGAGGTTACCAGGGCATGGACGGCAGAAGTTAGGCAATCCCTGCCCTGATAGGGATGCTGATGGCACTCAGCACCATTGAAGCAAACTGAGCCTCAGACGACAGCAATGGACCCTGAAGGACCCCCAAGCTGTGTACCGGCTTCTTCAGAAGCAGCGTAATCCCATCAAGAGCAGGCAGCTTCCCAGCAATCTGGTCCAGGGAACTACCATCTAACAGTGCCTCTGTCTTGAGCTTGATTATTGGCTCTCATCCAGTACCTTATCAACGCAAGACAACAGTCCAGCACATTTGCTGCCACACCTGCAGATGCAAAGGAGAAGAGCTGTGTATCATCAGCATATTGCTGACCATGTACTTCAAAACTCTGGATGACCCCACTCTGCGGGTTCAGGTAGATGTTAAACAGCATGAGGGATAAAACCAAACCCACAGTGAAGGCTCCACAGGGCCGGAGAGCACTCTCCAAGCGTCATCCTCTGGAAATGACCATCCAAGTGGGCCAGAACCACCTCAAAGCTGTGACACCAACCCCCAACCAAGACAGCCACTCCAGAAGGATACCATGGTTGATGGTATTGAAAGTCACTGAGAGATCAAGGAGAATTAACAAGGACATATTTCCTCGCCTCTCTCCCAACACTGAGCCAGTGTGGTGTAGTGGTTAAGAGCGGTGGACTCGTAATCTGGTGAACCGGGTTCGCTTCCTCTCTCAGCCCCACTCACCTCACAGAGTGTTTGTTGTGGGGGAGGAAGGGAAAGGAGAATGTTAGCCGCTTTGAGACTCCTTCGGGTAGTGATAAAGCGGGATATCAAATCCAAACTCTTCTTCTTCTTCAACAGGGCGACCAACACAGTTTCTGTGTCAAAACTGGGCCTAAACTCCAATTGAAATGGACCTAGAAAATCAATTTTCTCCAAGAGCGCCTGGATCTGGTCTGCGACTACCTGCTGAATAATTTTGCCCAAGAAGGGGTGATCGGCAACTGGTCAGTAGTTATTTAGATTTTATTGAGGGTTTATTGAGGAATGTTTTTACCACTGCCCACTTCAAGCAGGCAGGGACCAAGCCCTCTTGCAAGGCAGCATTAATCACCTCCATGGCCCAGCAAGCTGTCCCCTCCCTGCTAGTTTTTATCAGCCAGGAGGCGCAAGGGTCCAGAGTGCAAGTGGCTGCCCTGACTGATCCAAGCATTATTGGGGCCACAACTGATAAGACTTTCTCACAAGCTACCCCGCCTTGAACCTCTGAGAGTAGAGAGGTAGAAAGACCAAGCCTTCCTTCATTTTCCTGCTTAACTTTCCCACCTGGCGTGTATGGCCTACTGGTTAAGCACTTTAGAAAACACTATAAAGAATTCCATTTATTAATTGAAACAATCATATATTGATACATATTGCTGTGTAAGATTAATTCCTGCAGTGAAACCAATAGAGCAGGTGCATCACAACTAAAGTATCGTGGCTGTCAGTAAGATTTAATGCGGCTATACATTATAATTGTTTATTTAAAGCATTTTGTCCCAATCTTTAAATGAACTTACAAAGGGTCAATAAGAATTCTATGTGTCACCTCAGAAGTAAGCACCACTGAGTTCACCGGGAGTTATTCCTAGGTGACAGGGAAAACAGGACTGCATCCTTAGTCACACAACTAAGTTTATAAAATAATTATAATTTAGCTGGATTGTGGCCTGGTTGTTTAAGAGAGCCTCCTTATTTCATAGGGGTAGTAGACTGGCCATGTGAGAAAATCAGCACCTTTTTAATTCAATTAAAGAAGAGTAAGGGAGCATAGCACAAAATCACTTTTTTTACCCTGTTCCCCTGATTAAAAACCATTGTGTGTGGCAAGAGCTCCACACAGTGGTCACACTGTGTGAGAACTGCTCACAATGCATGATGGGTGTGTGGAATTCATGCAATTATTAGCTCTGTGTATTTTATAGCTTCCACCGTCATTTCTACTGGCTATTAGTATGAAATGGGGCTAAGGGTGAATTCAATTCCAAGAGGATAGCCATTTGTAATGGAAGGAAACAATAAAAAAAAATTGCAAGAACAAATGAGCCCTATATTCTAAACAAAATGCTTGTTTAACATGGAGGTAGGCTGTATGAATTGTGTATTGATTTGTAATGATTTGTTGGGTCTCTGGACCGTAATAAAGATTGATTGAAGATTGATTGATAAAAAAAAAAGTATTTCAATTCAGCAGAACAGTTTCCCTTAGTAAAGTGATAGGGAACCTCCAACCATCAGGCCTGCCAGGCCCCTTCAAATGGTCAACAAAGCCGTTTCCGGCAAAGTCCTCTCAGCTGCCAATCACTTGATGTCATCTGACATCTGTCAGTCATAGGGTTAGACATAAAATTTTACATCTCATATAAGGTAAAGGTAAAGGTACCCCTGCCCGTAAGGGCCAGTCGTGTCCGACTCTAGGGTTGTGCGCCCATCTCACTTAAGAGGCCGGGGGCCAGCGCTGTCCGGAGACACTTCCGGGTCACGTGGCCAGTGTGACAAAGCTGCATCTGGCGAGCCACCGCAGCACACGGAAACGCCGTTTACCTTCCCGCCAGTAAGCGGTCCCTATTTATCTACTTGCACTTAGGGGTGCTTTCGAACTGCTAGGTGGGCAGGAGCTGGGACCGAAAGATGGGAGCTCACCCCACCGCAGGGATTCGAACTGCTGACCATGCGATCAGCAAGACCTAGGCGCTGAGGTTTTACCCACAGCGCCACCCGCGTCCCGTACATCTCATATATATTTCACTTATTCTCTATACAATTCCTCCAAAGAATAAGGGGGAACCGAATGTAAAATATATAAATATATATGTAAGATCCATACAATTTTGTGCAATATTTTTATTTTGTTCATGTTGGAATCCACTTTTACCCTGTGTGTTTTTTTGTGTGTGTGGTTTTTTGTTGTTGTTTTTTTGCCTCTGGCTCCACCTACCACCCAAATGCAGCCCCCAGAAAGTTGGCAAGGTATGAATCTGGCTATAGGTCTAAAAGAGGCTCACTAACACCTCTTTAGCATATAATGTATTTTTATGTGAAGTATGTATCCCTTCCACTTGTCAACATGATGTTTTATTTTGGGAGATGGGTGAGAAATAGACACTGTCTATTTCAAATAACAGGAAGCAAGTAACAGCTACCTACATGATGCTGAATGTGGTCTTAAAACAAAGTAATGTCAGTAGTTGCAAGGTATACCCAAATCAAAATTAATGACGTATTCCTCCCATCAATGCTGTCAACCTGGCCAAGACTTTTGCTCCCAAATCCTTTCCAACCATGGATATTTGGCTGTAATCTTCTTCAAGACATATTCTTCTGTTTCATGCAGCTTTCATTCAAAGAACTGGCCAGATTCACACCTGCTAGCTCCAGTAATGTTGCAGTCTCTAAGGTTGCCTCCCAGTCAATTTACTGAGCCCTGGTCTTGGGTTTTAGTCCTAAGCATATTTACATGGAAATAGGTCCAACTCAAGTAGAGCTGTTGCTTGCTTAAACTGCAGAGTCTACAATCATGTTCTTTCCAGGTATGCTAGCTTTACAAACTATACTTTCTGTCTTCTGCCTGCCACTGCCAGTTTCTACCTACTGTCATGTATAGACTAGTAATTTCTCTCAATCCCTGTGGGCAAGATTCCATATTTGCCTCTAGAACAGCATCTAACACTGCATGTCTACTCAATGAATCAGTGGGAACTATAATCCTATATACACTCACCTGGAAGTACAGTCATACCTCGAGTTGAATGTGCTTCAGGTTGAGCGCTTTCGGGTTGCGCTCTGCAACAACCCGGAAGTAACGGAGTGTGTTACTTCCGGGTTTCGCTGCTCGTGCATGCGCAGACGCTCAAAATGACGTCACACGCATGCGCAGAAACGGCGGAACGCGACCCGCACAGACGCATTTTACGTTCCGTTCAGGATGCGAAGGGGGCTCCGGAACAGATCCTGTTCGCATCCCGAGGTACCACTGTAAGTCCTACTAAACTCAATGGGGCTTTCTTCTGAATGTTGTTGTTGTTGTAGTTTAGTCGTTTAGTCGTGTCCGACTCTTCGTGACCCCATGGACCAGAGCATGCCAGGCACTCCTGTCTTCTTCTGAATAGAAATAAGATAAGCTGCAGCCCTATACACACTAACCTAAGTTTAAAAGGTAAGAACTATTTTTTTAAAAATGTGGCAAGTGATCTCCCCCACCCCCTTGGGCTTCAATGGGCCTCCTACTGGCAGGGGGGGAAATGGTGTGTTCACTTATGTACAATATTTTGGTACGTAAACTTCAGTAAGCACACAGCACTATCACCACCACCATCATCATCACACCTTTTCTCCAAGGAGCTTAGAGCAGCATTTCGATTTCAAGATGCATTTGTCCCTAGACTTTGTCTACAACAGATGTGTTGGAAGTTGTGAATAATGTGTACGCAAGCCCGGCACCCTCAAACACCAACTTCCCAAGCATGAATACAAAAGGCTGGTTACAAATCATAAGTGTTCTTTAGTTAGAAAAAAAATCTTATTTAAATGTTCATCAATACAAATTGTGTTTGGTGCTTCACAAAAACACGCCTTGGGCACACGTCAGTGCACTTGACTCCTTACAAAACACTTGCAGTTTCTTTTAACTTTAGATGCCTGCATTATCACAATATGCACAGTCAAGTCTCAGGTGACTATGGCAGACTCCAGTAAGTTGCAGTTACTTTGTTGTGTCCTTCCTAAACACACTATTTTTTTTGCTGAAGCCACAGAGGTTTGGTTCAGATTCTCATTCCTGCACTTCTGTGAAATGACCCATACATGTTCTTGCATTACAGTTCACTTTTGAAAGTCTTTCACGGCCTTCAAAGTATCAAACTACCTAATGTGTAGTTTCAGCTTTGGGAACAGCTACTTAGCAGAATGAAGGGTTTTTTTAAAGTTGTTAAACAATCCTTCCTGCGCATTCTGTGAAAAGATGTTGCTGTAACAGGTACACATGATACTTTTTCTTCAGGGCACTGTGGCGAGGTAGTGGGACACCTTGGTTCAAAAGCTACCTCTTAGTAGGAGAAGGTTCTTGTGGCCTCACCCAGCATCCAGGTGCTGCAAACAGAAAGGAATTCATCATTAATTGTTTTGTTTTAAAATGCAGAAGCTGCTAGATATGCATAAAGTATCTATGCAGGAAGTGCTAGATTTAAAACAAATATTTACAAATATATTTTGGAAAGTGGTCTGTCCATTTGTTCTCTATGGGTTTGGCCATTAAGGATGGGCGATACCTGGTTTTCAACATTGTGATATATCAGCAGCTAAATACTGTGATATACTGGTATGTCTGGAATGTATCTCAGCTGCTTCTTCCTCCCCACCATAGTCGAGGAACAAGCAGCCAAGATACATTTTCCAGCCCTACCGCTCAGCCAGCCCCAAAACAGCAAACCCCACTTAGTACACCAGATCTGGAATGTTCAGGATGCTGGCATGGGGATGGTTCCAAGGGGAAGGTTTGAGTATATGGGGTTTCATGTATATGTGGAAGCCTTGGAAGTGAACTGTCATGTAAGATGTGATCGTACTGTATCTCCATATATCAATAATATTTCCTGGTTATAATTTTTTTTTAAATGACAATTTTTTTCTTATTCCCCTTAAAGATGACCATGGGGGCGGGGATTAACCAAGCCATTGAATTCTCCCTTGATAAGAATTTATCTGTCCATGATTGTTTTATGGTTTTTAATTCATTCAATTTCAGTCATAGAATTGTAGAGTTGTAAAGATGACCTAAGGGTCATCTAGTTCAACCTCCTGCAATGCAGAAATCTCAACACATTGTCCCTTATCCAATTAGAGAAATTTCCCCTATTTGTAAGGGAGACAGAAAATATATAAGATATAATGCTATGCAATATCTCCTTTGAAGAGTGAGTTATCAGATGGAAAACAGTTTGCACATACGGGGCTGTCTTTCAAAGACAAACCCCACCATGATCACACCTGTTTTCAAGGAGACTAGCAAATATGTAAAACCCAACTCAAAGCACAATTTCCTTTGAAAATAAGATATTGGCATGAAATTTGACCTGTGTGTTCTGGATAAAGATGTGTTCTGGATTTCAAATTTGTGTTCCGGATTTCAAATTTAAACCCATCTTCAGCTCTAGATTCAGTTTCAAGAGGGCCAGGAGTCAGGTCTCTAAAATAATGTTTTATTAGTAACTATCAGCTTCATCCCCAGTGTTGATCAGGAAAATTGTAAGAAACAAAATAATAATAATCCGCAGTTTTGAAACCAGTTTTGAAAAGTTCAGTCCACCATTTTGATTCAAAATGGTGTCTAATTGAACCCAAACACAGAAGAAAACTGTTCCTTCATCTCAAGAACCATCATGCAAAATTTGGTTATGATATCGTAAGAGGTGTCCAAATGCAGAGCGAACAGACAAACAACGTTCCAAAATATATAGCAGATAAATAAATCATCAATTATACTTACACTGAGGTTTTCCAGGGCTAGTGTTGCTAACACTGCTTTCAAAGGAAGAGTGAAAGTTGTGTATGGTCTCCTGTAAAATTTTTCTTTCTCGGCCCTGTAGAAAACCATAGTTAGAGCAAGAACCAAATGCATAGTCCATGTTTAAATCTATCAATGCAATCATTACTAAGAGAAACTTCAGCTTAGTTCTTTAGGAACGCATGCCAAGAAAGGCGTTCATGTTTGCTGGTAATGGTGTCAATGAAATAACCTTGTTTGCTCCAGTCTGCTTCTGGCACAAGGTACTCTGGTTTGGGACTGTACAACTTTGTGACCCAGCAAGCTAAACACAGCCCACTGGTTATATATTATACTGTGATGCATCTGCTACCCTCTATAGTAACATTTTGGCAGAATTTTAAAGCATTCATACTCATCCATGCACTTGATGGCTGAAAGATGCTGTTTTAGACGACCTTGAATAATTTACCTGCAGGGATAATTACCGTATTTTTTGCTCTATAAGACTCACTTTTTCCCTCCTAAAAAGTAAGGAGAAATGTGTGTGTGTCTTATGGAGTGAATGCAGGCTGCACAGCTATCACAGAAGCCAGAACAGAACTTATAGAGCGAAAAATACGGTAATTGCTTTCAAATGTTTACTATTGCTTTGGTGTTTGCTGCCCGGTTCTCCTTTGGGAGGAAAAATCTAAACAACAGCAGTCTTGTTCTGCAGTGGCAGATTCATGTTAATAGGGCAAACTGTTGACCTGGAGAGAACACTTTCCATACACTTTGTTGCCCAGCAGGAACTGAGAGTAACGACTGGGTGGCAAGGACTTCTGTAACTGGCCCTGCCCACATAGTAATGAGCCTTGAAACATTGCAGAAGCTTCAAATCTGGATTTCCAATAGGCCAAACTAACCCTAGTAATATGCAAATTGTTGGCAATGAAGGCTGGAGTCAGAAGAACTGTAAAGTCCCTGAGCCAGCCCACTAGGGCAAAACTCTTTGGCGTTAAAGAAAAGGAGCTGTGCAGTCCTGAAGCCAACATCCTATTCTCTGAGCACTCTCTATCAGATGTTGAAAAATCAAATTCTTAAAAGCAGAGAAAAACAACACTTTGAAAGTAAAATATATTCTGAAATACCTTTCCTGCATTCAGCTCAGAAATAGCTGCCAGAATTTGTTGTCGAGAACCATCAGTTTTAATTCCCAGTTCCTTCAAATCACCATCCGTGAGGGTGAGGAAAGCCTCCATATCCACCTGCGAAACAGAAATCCGTAAATGCATTTTCTCTCTTCTAATTTATGAAGGAGACGCTGAGCTAAGAGGCAGAGAGAGCATTTTACACTCTCCCCTCCATTTTGGCTCCAGCAAGACCTAAGTCCCCTTAACAGTCTGAGGAACTGCTGCTACTAATTTTAGCACTGTGTGAAGTGTTAGTCTGAAGACCTTGCAAAATAGCAAAGGAATCTCTGGATCAAAACTTGTCTCTGCTATTCATTACATAGGTGGCTTCATGGAAGTCATTCTCGGCCTCAGCCGGAGTTAATAACCCTGTTACAGAGATATTATAAGGGTCATGGATAATGTATGTGAAATACTTTAAACACCCTAAAGCACTATATCACTATTATTATCTACACTAGTGGCCAAAATTGTGGAAACCATTTTTTATTTTTAGTAACACCATAAAATTATACATCAATGGAAAGATAATTTAATGAAGAATGTAATGCAACATGGTTGGAGGATGGATGGCGGCAAACAGATTGAGATTGAATCCTGACAAGACAGAAGTACTGTTTCTGGGGGACAGGAGGCGGGCAGGTGTGGAGGATTCCCTGGTCCTGAATGGGGTAACCGTGCCCCTGAAGGACCAGGTGCGCAGCCTGGGAGTCATTTTGGACTCACAGCTGTCCATGGAGGCACAGGTTAAATCCGTGTCCAGGGCAGCTGTGTACCAGCTCCATCTGGTACGTAGGCTGAGACTGACCGCGGACTGCCTCGCCAGAGTGGTGCATGCTCTGGTTATCTCCCGCTTGGACTACTGCAATGCGCTCTACGTGGGGCTACCTTTGAAGGTGACCTGGAAACTACAACTAATCCAGAATGCAGCAGCCAGACTGGTGACTGGGAACGGCCGCCGAGACCATATAACACCGGTCTTGAAAGACCTACATTGGCTCCCAGTACGTTTCCGAGCACAATTCAAAGTGTTGGTGCTGACCTTTAAAGCCCTAAACGGCCTCGGTCCAGTATACCTGAAGGAGCGTCTCCACCTCCATCGTTCTACCCGGACACTGAGGTCCAGCAGCGAGGGCCTTCTGGCGGTTCCCTCACTGCGAGAAGCCAAGTTACAGGGAACCAGGCAGAGGGCCTTCTCGGTAGTGGCGCCCTCCCTGTGGAACGCCCTCCCACCAGATGTCAAAGAGAACAACAACTACCAGACTTTTAGAAGACATCTGAAAGCAGCCCTGTTTAGGGAAGCTTTTAATGTTTGATGTATCACAGTATTTTAATATTCTTTTGGAAGCCGCCCAGAGTGGCTGGGGAAGCCCAGCCAGATGGGCGGGGTATAAATAATAAATTATTATTATTATTATTATTATTATTATTATTATTATTATTATTATAACAAAGTTGGTTCAATTATCTGTATTCTATCAAAAGTTATAGCCAAATAACCAGAAAAAGAAAGCACAACTTGTTTAGGTTGATATATGCAGTAGCTTTCCTACAATGTAGCCAATGAGCATGAGTGTTTAGAGAGCCAATCAGGTGTTATGAGCTGTCAAACCTTGGAACTACATCTGGTCTGACTCAATATAAGGCAGCTTTCTAAGTCGCTACAGTCAATACGTTTCTGCCATTTGTATCGAGACACTTAAAAACTAGGAACATACATCAAAAAGTTATATTGACTGAATGTTTAAACGCCATTGCATGTCTGTGGCTCACTGAAATAGTTAGAGAACAGGTTCTACTTTTGACTAGCTTTCAAGATTTGCATGAAAAGATATCACAACTGTAGCAGCGGGCAAAATAGCAAAACACAACTGTATTTCTAAGTAATTCTAAAAGGTTTACACAGCAGTGGAATATGCTTAAATGAACACTAAATTGTTATTCTATCTGAGCTCAAAGGCAGAAAGCAACTTATGCCCAAAGCTTTTGCACTTTCATATTGGGGGCACTGACCCATAATATATATATTATGTTTTCCTCCTTTATGTTCATGAAATATCACTTCCAGTCAATAGAAATCACTCAAGCAAATGGGTGTAATTCTTTATGTAAGTTTTGAAAAGCCACTTCCCTTTGCTATGTGGTGAAAATGGAGCGTTACCAAAGACAGCTGGACCAGAAATACTGGGTAGTTTGCTTTTGCTGTTGAAGCTGTGGAATCTGGAGACTGCCAATGATATTATTGTCCTTTACCTCTCAGGAGGCCTAGTTGTCCAATCACAAAAATAATAGCAGATTTGAATTCCTCACACCGAAAAAACATATTTTAAAGCTACCTTACTGAAGAAATTTGCAAAAATTAAGTTTCACTCCCTAAAATGACAAGCCCTAATCAATGAAACTAAGAGAAGAGCCTGAATAATCCTGGTTTCATGCGGTCATGATGTAATTTTTGTTCTTATACCAAATTTGAGTGTGATTCCATTTTGAGAATCTCTTCTAAGCTGCCTTAAAAGCTTCTCTGGGCTATAAGGAAGATATAAGTATTCTTAACAAATAAATATTCAAAAATACAGCCTTGCATTCTTGGTGACTGCTCTGTGTTCCCTTTTAAGAACACTGTTTCTGAAAAGCCAGATAATAAAAATCTGAGATCATAATTCTGTAAATAAATTTCCTTATTGACCTCCATGGCCTAATGATTCTTCATGATTTGAAAGTTTCAGCCATTCGCACAGAAAGCATTAAGGAAAAGAACAAATAAAAAGTTGATACAAAACTTTACCTCCTGCTCTTCAAAAATAGGCTGATACTTCTCCAGTGAGAGTTTTTTAAGGATGCCTGTGAGTTCATCTTTAAATAAAAAAAGGAAATAATTTTAATCATTTTGACAAAGGGCAGAGAATACATATCTTTATCGATATTTCAAACTAATCATGCAGATGCAAAGATCATATCAAGTAGTCTGAACAGCGATTTGTCCCTGAACTTTTCCTGTAACCCTGAAAATATTCAGCCATGCAAAACCTTCTATGCAATGCAGAGCATAATGGGTCTTGTGATTGTTCTTTCTCATACATACACATAAACAGAGTATTTATAGAAGAAAGGCCAGTCTGAAGATTTTAGTTTACCCCTGAAATTACTGGGGCCTGCTCCAAGTACTAACACTTTTGGGAAAGGCAGTAGGGTGTCACGGCTGAGAGCCGGGGAGGGTGATCTTTCCCCAAGTCTGTAGCAGCACTGCCCCAGTTCTTTCAGAGCTAAACTAGGCTTCCTGAGAGGTAAAGTGAAATATACTCAGAGTCGAGAGTGGATTTCATGCTCTTTATTCAGCTCACAGTGGTGAGGAGGAATGGAATGTCTGCTTTATATACATTATTTACACAATGTCTGCTTTATATACATTATTTACACAATGGGCCCCACGTGATTGGCTAATTCCGGGATTCTCCTGTAGGCCAATCAGGTTGCGGATTCATTTCCACCTAGAGCTGGATTGGGTGGCTCCTGTGGACCAATCAGACTGCTGCATTCTGGATCCTATTGTTCTAGGACCAAGCAGACTGCTGCATTCTGAATCCTATTCTTCTAGGACCAATCAGACTGCTGCATTTTGGATCCTATTCAACTCAGTACATAACAAAGGATAGACGAGTAGGAGATAACCACACAGCAATTACTGCATAGCTGTCTTCCCCTCTGCCTTCCTTTTGCTGGATGGGAAAGTCCTACCTACTTACTTCAGGATGTGCATGTTTGAAAGCAAACCAGTATTTTAAAAAAACGGCTCCTATATACTGAAAGGGACGCGGGTGGCGCTGTGGGTTAAACCACAGAGTCTAGGACTTGCCAATCAGAAGGTTGGCGGTTCGAATCCCCACGACAGGGTGAGCTCCCGTTGCTCGGTCCCTGCTCCTGCCAACCTAGCAGTTCGAAAGCACGTCAAAGTGCAAGTAGATAAATAGGTACTGCTCCAGCGGGAAGGTAAATGGCGTTTCCATGTGCTGCTCTGGTTCGCCAGAAGCGGCTTAGTCATGCCACATGACCCAGAAGCTATACGCCAGCTCCCTCGGCCAATAAAGCGAGAAGAGCGCCGCAACCCCAGAGTCGGTCACGACTGGACCTAATGGTCAGGGGTCCTTTTACCTTTACCTATATACTGAAAACTTGCACGTTTCTGTGACAACCCTTCTGCTGCAGCAGTTCCTTGCCCCATACGTGCTGGTTTCTATTTGCAGAGTGTTTTCAACACAGGAGGACATCCAAATGCACAATTCACATTCTAAGTACTGTAGTACAGTCCAGGGAGATCCTGCTGATGGTGTAGCTGGGGACTGCTTACCTTCATCTGTCAAAGTTCCACTGCTGGAGCCACCGCTACTTTTCCCTTGCCTGTGAGAAGAGGAGAGAGAGGACTCTGCACTTTGAACCTTGGGGGATGCAGATGGTGATGGTGACGGCGTAAGAGTTGGGGATGTGCTTTTAGAAGTAGACGAATTTTCAGATGGAGGCTTTTTGTTCACATCCAACTTCTGTTTTTGTTAACAATGAACAGAAGAATAAATAATCATGTGGTTAATAATAATAATAATAATAATAATAATAATAATAATTCATTACTTATACCCTCTCCATTTAGCCGGGTCCCCCCAGTCACTCTGGGTGGCTTCTAACAGAATATTAAAAACACAATAAAACATCAGTGGTAGGCTTTGGTAGCAGGAATGTTCCTCTGTTTTATTTTAATGTTCACATGAAGTACAAGGACTTTAGCACATGTTTACTTGGGTATTTTTATCTCCTTACATAAGCAGACTCCGTGGTAATTAAAATGTTCCTCCTGACAAAAATATATTTGGCAATTGGCCTTACCGACGGCGTATTGGGGTGATTCACACGGTTGGAATATGAAGACATCTGGTTATAACCTTTCACAGAAAAAGCTGTGTGTGCTTTAAAGCAGAGGTTGTGTTCCACAACATGCATGTATGTTGTCTTGCAAGCATCTTGCCACTTCCCTCTAATGACCCACACAGTTTTCCTTCTAGACTAGTGCCAGAAACACCCATATAAATTACTCTAAGGGTCTCAAGGAGTTGGCCAAATTGAATTCAGTGAATCCAATGCATTTACGAATGGAAAACACACCATTTCTAACATTGGAAAGCTTTTGACCTGTCTAAACTTTTTACCAGTAAATCAGCTGCCTGAGAGGGTAGCTCTAGATCTATACTTGACCCTGAAATAACAGTGGATTTCCCATGTTGAGATACCCCCTTCTTCTAGTAATATCTAAGCACTATGCCCTTTTATGACATCATCACATCATGAATTTCCCTACTTCCACTCCAGATCATTGCTTACTGCTGTTGGCTAAGGCTTAGAATAGGCTAACTGAAATCAATGGGGCTTAAAATTAATCATGACTAACCTGTCCTATTAATTTCAAAGGGTCTACTCTAAACACAATTTAATCTGGATCCAACAAAAGTGGCTAAATGTGCCTAAATGTTATCTGGAGGGGTGTTCAGTTGGGCCAAATTCAGAATGGTGCTTCAGTTTGCAGTATAAGCCTCAGAACATGCTTGCTACTCTTGCCTGAGAAATTCATCTCCATGGTGGGACTTGTATCCTTTTTCTGCTGGGCATGAAGTAGTCTCAAAGACAAATAGCCCATAGGGGGGAAAACGCAACATGCTGTCCCCATTCTTCTGCAGCTTCTTGTAGCCACTTTGGGTAAAATAAGCTAATAATAATAATACTAATTTATTATTTATAGCCCGCCGATCTGGCTGGGTTTCCCCAGCCACTCTGGGTGGCTTCCAACAAAATATTAAAATACAATAGTCTGTAAAACATTAAAAGTTTCCCTAAACAGGGCTGCCTTCAGATGTCTTCTAAAAGTCTGGTAGTTGTTTTTCTCTTTGACATCTGGTGGGAGGGCGTTCCACAGGGCGGGTGCCACTACCGAGAAGGCCCTCTGCCTGGTTCCCTGTAACTTGGCTTCTCGCAGCGAGGGAACCGCCAGAAGGCCCTCGGCGCTGGACATCAGTGTCCAGGGAGAATGATGGGGGTGGAGACGCTCCTTCAGGTATCCTTCACATTTAGTTTGACTCTTAGTAACTGGATAACTGGCAGCCCTTCCAAGGGTGTTCCACTGGTTGTGTTGATGAACCCAGGTCACAATCCAGCTGATATCGCTGAGTTCACGATCCTGGATTACATCCTTAGTTTGCATCCTGATGTAACTGTTGGCATAATCAATTTGCTTAAAATGCTAAAACTCAAATGTTATTTGTTCCTTCTTCCCTATATTCATTTTGAGGACATTATCACAAATAGATATTAGCTTTGTGTCTACAGGCCAAAGGACTTCAGTAATCGTAGCAATATACATATATGCCGTGTGACTGAGACGGGAAGTCTGCAAATCAAGCATGCTTCACTACTTCAGCTCTAAGCTACGAGAAATTTAAAAGACCCAAAAACCTTTAAAATGTGTCCATTGCCAATGGTCTGTGCACTTTCCATGTCAGGAGGGCAGGGTGAAGGAGCTGGGCCTATTGGCACTTGCTGTTGGCTTGGTTTATGTTCAGGAATACCAGCAGCTTTCTTCCTCTGAGCAGCAATTTGAGACAAAACACTATCGGCACTGCCACCTAACGAAAACACAAACCCCAATCTTACATAAGTCAAGAATGTAATAGCAATTTTATTATTCTAGACGGAGAACAATCTCATTTCAACATTTTCAAGCAACATTAAAAGCATCTGTTTACAAAGGAAGTGTCATTAAAAAGAAGAAGAGGTTTTCTCTCTATACTGTATTTGTTCCAGTCTGTCGTCACGCTGATGATGAACTGTGCAATGTGAAGGAAGCATAGGAGACAGGCAGGCAGTGAGGTCAGTGAGTGGCAGGGTGATGCAAGCAAGAAGGGCTTCCTGTGAAATGACAAGCAATGTGGGGGGGCAGAGGAGGCAGTGGTGGAGCAGAGCAGGAATGGAAGATTAGGCTGAGAGCCAATGACTGGTCAGTCAGTGAATGGGGATTTGAACCCCAGTCTTCTAAGTCCAACACTCTAGCCACAACACCACACTAGCTTGTTAACAATATATCAGAAAAGACACATCATGTTATTGCGAGGACAATAACCTTCTAAGTCATCAATGTTGAGAACAGAGGCCTTGTTGAATTTGAAAAGACTTGCTTCTGAGTAAGCGTGGTTAGGATTTCACTGTTAGTCTGAGACCGTTCATAATGTGTACTGAATAAAATACCATGTAAAAGTTATTCACCCTTTACGCTTCTGTGCAACGATCGCCTCTCAAAGTCATCCTAGGGCATTCAACAGTTTAAAGCAGTGCTTTTTTATTTTTACTATTGCCATCTGGCTAGCTCCTGTAAACAGCCCGACAGCTTGTTTCATAAAGCTAATGAGAATCTATTGATGTCATCACATTTGCGTGATTCTGTGCTTGGGATTTGAAAAGAATGCAGACATGCAGAGCTTTGGAGACGTGAGATTAGGCAATAGAAGAGGGACCTGCAAAAGAAGATGAGAATGTATTCCTACTAGGTGGTTCGGGGTATCCAGCCAGTCAACCACCAATACTTTCCTTCATCAGGCCATTCCATCCTTTCCACTAATAGTCAACATGTGCATGCTCTGAGCATGCTCAGTCTTCACTGGGGTATTTAGGGAGTGTTTGTTTGTTTGTTTATAAAATGTACTTTTGCAAATCTTGCTGTTACCCCTATCCTGTTTCTCAGCGACTCTGTTTTGGCTACAATCCTGTTAGCACTAAGAACCTTAGTTTGCTAAAGAGTGATCAAATCTGAGCTCTTAAAAAAACAACAACCAGAAAATAAATATCAAATTACTTTGAGGATGAGAAGGACAGAGGCACTGGGGCTAATAAGAGCCTGATACATGTAATTTTTGAAATGCTGTGTTCACGTTAACTGAATAACTTTATTCAACAAGCATGGTGGTATGTACAGCACATTCACAGTTCTATCACTACTCCCTGATTAGCTACCCTCCTTTAGTTTTCTTGCACAATTTCTGACCAAGTTCAGACCTTGAAGGCATGTTCGACAGTTAGGGCTCACAGACAGCATTCTAGTAATAGCATCATCACCCATCAATAGCTCGACAGCTGTGAAAAGGATGCCACCACAGCTTTTCTTGTTCTGACCCTTCCTCGGCCCAGATCCCATCATCCACCTTCCTCACCCTCCTACCTGTTGAAGCAAACGGCGCTTATGTTTTACATCACAGAAGATGGGAGAGCTTTGGGCAAAAGCGATCAGGAATGAAGAAGGTGGAAAAAGTTGCTGCAGTGTAATGATCTAGGAAGCCTCACTACTCATAATGTTCCCTTGCTACCTGATATCTTCCACACCCTTCCGCAATTATATCTGAGACTTCTCAGGTTTCCTTGGTCTTCAAGTCCTGCCTGAGCAGAATGACGTTGCCAAGCTGTTTTGGTTGGGAAGTGTGTGTGTGTGCACCTTTAAACAGGCACAAAGCTGGCAAGTAAAGCTTTGTCTAACATGTGCATGGAAAAGTTTTACAAGCACGACTTTCAGCAGGTGAGGTTCTGGGGAAAGCTTTACCAGCCGGCCTTCTACTTATTCTGAAGTTCTTAAATACAAAGAAACTCTACCATGTCCAGTACCAAGGGCCTTCTGGCGATTCCCTCACTGTGAGAAGCCAAATTACAGGGAACCAGGCAGAGGGCCTTCTCAGTAGTGGCGCCTTCCCTGTGGAACGCCCTCCCACCAGATGTCAAAGAGAACAACAACTACCAGACTTTTAGAAGACATCTGAAGGCAGCCCTGTTTAGGGAAGCTTTTAATGTTTGATGTATTACAGTATTTTAATATTTTTTTGGAAGCCGCCCAGAGTGGCTGGGGAAGCCCAGCCAGATGGGCGGGGTATAAATAATAAATTATTAGTAGTAGTAGTACTTATCCACCTAGATAATGATGGGTCTGTTTATGGGCATGACGAAACAAGTGCACAATAATTTCATGTTCATTTACAGGCTTTGAACAAAAACTTGTCGGGCAAAGAGATAAGAATCAAATATATAATATAAGCACCTGATTTATTATGCATTTCTCCACCATGTCTGCTTACTCCGGCTATGCTGTTAGATCCACCAGAAGAGTGGGGGGAATGGTTGAAGTTGCTCGAGGTGGAGGGAGTAGGAGGTCTTCTTGCAAAGGCTGATAGTTTAATGGGTCTCGTTCCTCTACTTAAGGACGCCTAGAAAAAGAAATGAGATGCAGCTTTAACTAAAGCGGTTCACTAATATCTGAAAAATAGAATTACCCACTCTATGTCACTTCCATGTACATTCGGGCAAGCCTAAATCCCTACATTTAATTAAGCAGAAGAAAAGCATTTTGTTTTTAAAAATCTCAAGCGCACTACAAAACATCAACAGGCCCTCTGGTTTAAAGGAGAACAAAACAATGTGTTTGAACAACTCTTTATGATTAAATGAAACCAGGTAAGGTATTATTTTACTTCTCTTCCTTTGTCGGAACTTCCGCCGCCATTATTGTCAGGACTGGTCGCTCGGTGTGGAAGGCCAAGCCTTGTCTGCTCTCTGCTACCATCCTTGCTTGGTTGCGTCCTGTCAGAATTCCACAGCTCAAAACTTGATGGGGGCAAGAAAGGTGGAATGACAGCTTTCAGTTTGTCGTTAGGCAGCCTTGTAAATGGAGCCCCACTTCTTAGCTAAGCCGGAGGTGTGGGGTGGAGGAATAAAGAAAGCAGGGATTTTTTTAAATAGCAAGAAAAATAAGGCAATCACAAAGAAGGCAATTCTGTGTACTTTTGTTTACAACAAAAATAGAGAGAAATAAACTTTAAATCAAGCATTTACATCCAATAAATTAGAATTTAGGCTGCAATCCCGTACACAACATTCCATTTACCTGGAAGTAAATTCCACTGAATTCAATGGAACTGACTTCTGAGCAGGCAGGCATAGGATTGCATTCTTAGCTATATATGCTGTTCATAAACATAGGTATTAATCAACTTCAGTAGACCCAGCAACATAAACACCGAACCAATGAAACTGAACACCATTTTATCACTTTTACCAATCCTTTAAGGTGGCAGGACCTCCATTTTGGAACTTAATGCCCGTTGAATCAGACAGATGCCTTCATTGTACATTTTTCGGCACCTACTGATTTTTTTTTCCTTCTGGGAAGCCCACTCAGGTGTGTAACTTTAACATGTAATCTTGATACATGGTTTTAATAAGCGTGTCTTTTTCATTACAGATTTCATTTTATATATTCATGTTTATGTGACTTGTCTGTAATGGTTTTTTCTTATTGGTATTTTAAATGACTGTTTTCGACTCTTTATTGCAAACTGCCTAGAGGTCTTTTGCTCTAGTAAGCGGTATATAAAGGTAAAGGTAAAGGGACCCCTGACCATTAGGTCCAGTCGTGGCCAACTCTGGGGTTGCAGCGCTCATCTCGATTTATTGGCCGAGGGAGCCGGCTTACAGCTTCCGGGTCATGTGGCCAGCATGACAAAGCTGCTTCTGGCGAACCAGAGCAGTGCACAGAAACGCCGTTTACCTTCCCGCCAGAGTGGAACCTATTTATCTACTTGTACTTTGACGTGCTTTCGAACTGCTAGGTTGGCAGGAGCAGGGACCGAGCAATGGGAGCTCACCCCGTCGCGGGGATTCAAACTGCCGACCTTCTGATGTACATTTTGTTAAATAAACAAAAATGAAAATACTCAGAGAATACTGATCAGCGCTGTGGCTTCTTTTTGGGGTGAGGTCTATATAGTGTATCTGACAATAAAGTAATTGTTAATAATAGCAGAGAGAAGGACATTCTTGATTCCTTTTGGTTCAAATTTGTTTTAGGGCAAGAGTTGCTAGAAAATACACCAAGAACTTGGTGCACCAGCAATACTCTGACTTACCACTGTTGTCAGCAATTCGTCATCCTTTCCTCCCTTTGTGCTTCCTATACCTGAATAAGGGGAAAAGCCTCACATATAAACAATGCTATTTTGAATCTAATGACTAAACCATGCAAAGTTTAGCATTTCTGAATAAGCCAGCATTTGGAAGTATTTGAACTACAGTATGGTTAGCTGGAAATCAAGAGCTTCTAATCTGCCACTTGTGGATGTGAAAAAGGAGAATGCATCTCTGCTTGTAGTTCATTCACACAGTGAGAAACCATGTTGTCCGTTACAAATTAACTGGGGCAGTGTGATAGCTTAATAGTAAATATACACTTTCAACCCGTGTCTCTCGACACCAAACAAAAAAAATATTTTTAACAGGCTTTCTCAAAAACATCCCTTAAAAAGTTTCCGAAACCTTCCCTTAGTTTTGGACAACTTCACATCTGTTTGAAAAGAATGTTGAATAATCTTTACCATTAGCCTTGCTCTTTGTGGCCCAAGCTGTAATGGCATCGTAATTTACAGCGTTATCACTTGGTAACGTGGCCTTCATTGTGCAATCAAATGGCGATGCTGACTCTTCTGGAAAAGGTACAGCTGGATTGATGGAGAATCCATGATTTAAAGTTTGAGTCAACTTCAGCTTGCGAAATCTATTGGACATCCTGTTCCACCATGACTAGATAATAAAATATAATGATATGGGTGTTTTTTTAAAAGACAAATAATTATGCATAATGATATATTTTAAACACTGATAAATAATGTGCTAAATGACCTGGAATTTATTGGTGTTGATTTTTTTAAAAAAAAATTAAACTCCAAAAGGTCTAGACATATCCACATCCCTTTTTCCTGCTGTGTAAATCTAATGCAAGAGTTTGTTGCAGAGTCCCTTCTTTGGACTAGCGCTCATGAAGAGGAAGAGGAGACTTTCCCTAGGAGCCAAGAACAATGAATAACCACAACATTGTTCAGGAAGCACTTGTGACAGTCATCAGTTCTAGGGTGGTTTCATCTAAAGGTAAAGTTAGAGGGACCCCTGACCATTAGGTCCAGTCATGACTGACTCTGGGGTTGCGGCGCTCATCTCGCTTTATTGGCCGAGGGAGCCGGCGTACAGCTTCCGGGTCATGTGGCCAGCATGACTAAGCCGCTTCTGGCGAACCAGAACAGCACACGGAAATGCCGTTTACCTTCCCACTGGAGTGGTACCTATTTATCGACGTGCTTTTGAACTGCTAGGTTGGCAGGAGCAGGGACTGAGTAACAGAAGCTCACCCCATTGCGGAGATTCGAACCGCCGACCTTCTGATTGCCAAGTCCTAGGCTCTGTGGTATTTAACCCACAGCGCCACCCGCATGTTAACAAATTGTTCAGGATGAGGACTGCAGCTTTATAGGAGCAGGTGGAACCCAACTGGCACTTTGTGAAACCTGATCTTTGGCCACTCTCATGCCACCCTCAGTGGTGCTGCTACCATGTAGCAGAGAGTAGGTCAACAGATTTCTCATCAAACAAATTTCCACAATGGGCAAAAGTAAGGCAGCAGCTAGATTCTCCCAGCTGAAGACAATGCCTTACTGAAATAAACAAAATCTGCATACCCTCAGTCCTCCCTTGTCATCAGGCAACACTGGAATATCTACAGTTTGCTTATTTCTTGAAGAAGTCACAGCTGATTTGTTGTTCTGCTTGCTCTTTTCCTTATCAACTTGCATGCAGGCTGAGGCTAGCAACCGCACGAGTTCCGCATCTGGGGAAAAAAAACCACACACAAGTTTCCTGGAAAGAATTATCTACGCCACAAGTGCATCAGCAAAAAACCAGGCTCTTATCTTATGGGAAGTACTCCACCCAAAAGACTCTCTGTTGTTTTTGCTGCAAGACTCCAAGAAGGATACCCCACTAGAAAAAGAAGTACCTGGATCGTTCAGCAGCATTATCAGGTCAAAGGCTGTATATCCATTTTTGGCACGCAGGTTGACATCAGCTCCTTGATTTAATAAATACTTAACAACTTCTTTATTTCTTCAAAGAAAAAAGAAGGTAAGTTACATATATATATTAGGCTTGGTTAGACAAGGGTACTAGAAAGGTCTGAGAATTGCCTGTGTGCCTCTTCCCTCTAATCTCTCCTAAACATTTGCGTGTGTTCTATTAACAACTGTTTCTTGTGCTAAGGCCACCTTATATGGCCCAGCTACTTACCAACTAATCTAGCCCTGATCAGTTTGCAATTCAGCTCAAGAGTTGTCACCAGGATTTTAGGTACTTTTGCAACACACTCAGTATCCAAACATTGCTGTCTCCTGACCAGATTTGTTGTCCTAGTACCTGTACTGTTTGGTTGAGACAAGAACCCTTATCTACACCTGAAGTTTTCCAACAACCGCTCTTGTTAACTTTCTGGCATCACCCACAGATCATTGTGAGTTCCATCTTCTGGAGGTAACAACCCTGGCACTATGTACCTGATTGCTTATACCAGGATAAGAGAGAGAAGAGTGAAGAACTCCTAATATTGGCATAAGTTAGTGACCCTCCGTGATTTCACCCCAATCCATTCCTTTAAAAATATTTATCTCAAAAGTAAGATCAGGGTTTCTAGCAGAAAAGAACAGATTGAGTAAAGAAGACTGAACAGAGTGATGAATTTTTGGTTTTAGGCAATGCACCTTGACATGGCCTAAACCAGAGATGGGACATCTATAGCCCCCAAAATTGTTGGACTCCAATGCCCATCAGGCTCAGGCAGCATGACCAATGGTCAGGAATAATGCAAACTGATAAACGTTGGCTTTGCTAGGGAAAGTGTCTAAAATTAACTGTTGGTTAAATTGATTTGCTCTTATGGGTGACTACCTAAACAGTAATAATATTGTCTCTTCCTAAAACCGTTTTGTCTAAAACTGGTAACATGCTATATTACTAAAACGTTAAGTAAGAGCATTGCTGGTTTTGGGGGGAGAAACTGGTCTGAGGCCCAGTTATTTACCCCACAAGCAGATGCCCCAACACTCTGCTCCCTACATAAGAACGATAGGTTGGGTTAGTAAAAGTTCAAAATGTTAAAAGGGCTGTTCAGTGGAGGCAGACAGAGAGAGAAAATATATCCATTGGGTGGCAGGGATGAGGAAGGGTTGGTTGGTTGGCTGGCTGGCTGGCTGGCTAAGCTTCATTCCCCAAGCCATCACAACCTTACAGTTCCTGCCTACATGCTTTCAAATGTCATAATAATGTTATGTCCACTGCACGGCCATAGATAGGTGGGACAGGAAAAGACCCCCAGTTCTTGGCCCACCTACTCCTAGTCATTTTCAGGGGCTGTAATATTAGACCTAAACATGGGCAGGAAATAAAAAACCAGAACGCAAATACACCTCCTTGGCAGTGGTAACAAGGCTTATCTTACTCCACACTGGGAGGGGGTGAGAGAAGGATATTTACCCATGATATGTGGCCTGCATAAGTGCTGTCCAGCCATGGATAGTATCTTGCTTGTCAATATCCACGTTTCTTGAAACAAGCAGCTGTACAAGAGGCAACTGTCCAGTTACAGCTGCAATCATCAGTGGAGAAGCACCATCATCATTAATTACATTGGCTTGTGCAGGGTCTTCGTCTGTAATCTCTTTAACCAGCTGAAAATTCCCTGTGGAGATGGTTAACATGGTTAACAAAGGAAGAGCTCAGGAAGTTAAAAGGTTTATTTTTTAAGTGCCGAAGGGATTAATTCTAACTGTATGGGTGAGACTGAACTAAGCTGCTTCGTGCACCTGAAAGAAGTCGACTGAGCTACAGCAATATGAGCGGTCATTTGAAATAGCCAAACCTTTGGGCTCTTCCCTACTAGAATGCCTCTAGTTACTACACCCAGGAATACATCAGATGTGATAGAATATTTTTAAGGACCTTACCCATTTTCAAGGCATGGAAGATATCTGGTTGCCTCTTCTGTTTATCTGGGGGTGGGGAGAAAAGTATAAAGTTTATAGAACAACTGCAGTTGATGCTACAACAGCAAATAATGTGATGTGTTTTAAGGACAGTGGTACCTTGGGTTACATATGCTTCAGATTACATACGCTTCAGGTTATAGACTCTGCTAACCCAGAAATAGCTTCAGGTTAAGACAGTGGCGTAGCGTGGGTTGTCAGCACCCGGGGCAAGGCAAGTAATTTCCGCCCCCTAACCCGTGGATTTGCCCCCCCTAACCTGCACCACACGCCTGGCACCCCCCCCCCTCCACAGTGGGTGGCGACCCGGCGGCTCGGATCGGATTCGCACAGCCAGCACTGCAATGAGAGTGAGTGAGCCAGGTAGGGGCAGAGAGCTGCGAGTGCGAGCGCCCCCCCCCCAGATGTTGCGCCCGGTGCGGCCAGCCCCCCCTGCACCCCCCACGCTACGCCACTGGGTTAAGAACTTTGCTTCAGGATGAGAACAGAAATCGTGCTCCGGCGGTGTGGCAGCAGGAGGGGGCCCCATTAGCTAAAGTGGTGCTTCAGGTTAAGAACAGTTTCAGGTTAAGTACGGACCTCCGGAACAAATTAAATACTAAACCCGAGGTACCACTGTAAATCGTTTGACTTCAAAATTTGTGTTTTGATTTATAAATGGTTAAAAAACAACAACCCAAATTAATGAAAAAATACTTGGGATCGTGTCCTGTGATGCTGCTCATCTCTTGAAGCCAGAAGGTTTGTTGAGGTACCATTACCCTCCTCTCGCCCCTGGTCTCTTGGGGCTGTGATTGTTTGCTATGTGAAAAGCTGTTGCGATTTTCATTTGACCCAAAGGAGCACTGGGGTACCATTTCCCAAAACATAAGGTGAAAAGTCACAAGAACAAGAAAATTAATAATGTGCAGCTATCAAATAGTGATAGCTGCGTATTATTGGCATTGCAGCTACAGCAATGGCTTGCCTCTCTCCAAAAGGGTATGGGAGAATGGGATGCTAACGTCCAATACCAAGATGAAGGTCTACCAGATTTGCATGCTGCTTTATGGAAGGAAGTCATAGGCAACGTACACCCGCCAGGAGTGAAACCTCAATGCCTTCCACAAGATTTTAGGCATCCCATGGCAGGACAGAGTCTCAAACAAAGACGCACTCTCCCAAATCCACATTCCCAGCATGTTCACACTCATGCCTCAGTGACTAGTAGCAGCATCAACCCTGCCATCAATCCCTTGCAGACAACCACAGTGCCTGGAGACAGGCATTCGGGTCGTGCATCTATAGCAGTGACTGGTGGAGGAATGATTGCTGGGAGGAGCACAGAGGGAAGAAACGCCATGGCGCATCTGCAGCAGCACAACCAGACGCCTTCATCTGCCCCAGCTGCAACAAAACATGACTCTCCTGCATCGACCTTTACGGCCACAGCAGGCACTGTAACCTTCCAACAGTTTGACCCCATCCACAAAGGCGCACTCCTCACTGTCTCCCCAGAAAGATATTTGTAGCCTTGAACAACAGAACCTTAGGACATGATTCAGCCCTTCACATGCCAGGGGAAATAGCACAGGTATGTTTGTACATTCTGGACTCCATGCTAGGCTATACCAGATCATTCAGTGCACCCTGAGTGTACAAACACCCTCAAGTTGTATGTTGTGAGGCAGGCAGGCGGGGAGGGAGGATCCAGCAGAATGGCATGCTCTGGCCACCGCCATCCAAGTGTTGAGGATCCAGGAGGCCTGAGCACCCATTTTAGCCAGCTCCTTTCTCCTATAATCCTGTCCCCAACCCTACTAAGTACAGAAGGCTTGGGAGGAGCTTTAAGGCTGACTCCAGTCTCAGCTCCCCCACCACTGCAGCCTTGCGTATGGCAGCATCCTATATGCAGCCTGTCCCAGAGCAATTTGTGGGTCTAAGCCAACAAGGACTCACAGGGGTGTGGATGCTCTATGGCAGGGTACAGAGCGACACTCTGAATTTAGTAGCGACGTTCCTTTTCCCAAGGCATAACAAGCCTTACCAGAAACCAGCACAGCAAGCCTGCAGCCCATGTAGAACTTTGGTCCTATACTCCTGAGAGACATCTTTTGTACTAATGAAGCCCGTGAGACGTCAGACTTGCTGGATCAGGGAAAAGACAGGAGAAAAGGAGAGGAAATGCCAGTATTGAAGAAGGCAGAAATTCTGATTGTAGAGATGGAAAGAATGAAAGAGCTAGCTGGAAGAGA
The DNA here is from genome assembly GCF_964188315.1 of Podarcis muralis. NCBI lineage: Eukaryota > Metazoa > Chordata > Lepidosauria > Squamata > Lacertidae > Podarcis > Podarcis muralis. The sequence continues at coordinate 80,230,839 of NC_135662.1, forward strand.
AAAAGAAATAAAAGGTTAAAAATATATTGGCTACCAGCACCCTTCTGAAGGAGGGAGGAGAAAAAGATGGAGGGTGGTGCTTATTATTGTATGCTAAGATTTGATTATTTACATCACCGGTCTTTCCCAAACTACTGCCCTCCAGATGTTTTGGGCTCCAACACACACGCACCCCAGCCAGCATGGTTAACTGTAAAGGATGATGAGAGTTAGTGTCTAAACCATCTGCAGAGTGCTAGCTTTGGAAAGGCTGTTCTACATAAATCAGGTTGGTACAGTTTTTCTCCACCTTAAGTCGTTGTCCAGATTCTGCTGTCAGAAACACAAGAAGCTGCACTATAGTGAATGACACACATCTTGTTCAGTATTGTCACACTGGCTAACAGTTGTTGTCCAGGGTTTTGGACAGATGTCTTTTCAAGCCCCACATGGTAATGTCACAGGTTTAACCTGGTGCATTTTGCATGCAAAGCACTGCATCACGGTTGCATCCTTACATCACGGTTTGGATCGAATCATATCTTGTTTACTGCTTATGTACATTCCTACAGATGCAGTCCCAGGACAACTACTCCCTTGGCGTAACACTACTACGCCCTCCGTTAAAGTTCATTCAAGAAATTCTCAAGTTCTTCTGCCATGGAAAAAAGTTGGGTTAAAAAAAAAAAAAAGAGTATGAGGATTTTGAAAAGAGACAGGTTGCTAAAATACAGAAAAGAACAAAAGGGAAATGAAATAAAAGCAAAGACTGGAAGCTGAAAGCAACAATTGAAGTCCATCAGTTATGGACTTAAATAAACTCCATGCCCAAGTCCTCTGATCCAGCAATTCCTTGCAAGTGTGGGAGCTCTGAAGCTCACATGGTGCTTCCCTTTTTCCAGAAGCATCATCATATATTTTAAGGGAGGGGACTCAACTGATCATAAAATGGCCCCCTCCATTATAGTGAGTGACAAAGCCTCCTCATGAATAAGCACTTTGTGTACAAAAACTGCGGTCATTTCTACAAAAGGAAAATAACTATCTAGTTGATTGTACATCATGTAAGCATACTTCAAATGAATGGATTAATCCATCAATCAATAATATTTGCTGGCTCTCCAATCAACAATCTCCTCTGGGCAGTTTGCACAGAATTCCAACAACTAAAATATTAAAGCATCTAAAATATTAAGAATCAATCAAGTCAATTTATTGCCTTAAAAGTAGCATAACAGCATTTAAAAACTGGCAGCAATAATCTGTTCCAAGGGCCGAAACATAGATCTGAAAGTCCAGGGAGAATATAAAGGTATTCAGCTGGTACAAAAAGGTTGACAACCAGAATCTTGTTTGTTTTCTATTAGGAATAACAAATTATGTATCACACAGGAGCACCAGATGGTCCCATAAAGAGAGGCCAAGGTTTCTTCGAGCCTGAGAAACTGGACCGCTAGTATTCCTCTTCATAAACTTTATTATTTGAACTGACTGCTTACCCCTTGTATTACAATGTCTTGACAGCTAAACACCCCTTTCCTGACATTATTAGTGGGCATAATATGGCCATAAGGACAAGACCTAAGAGACTCTTTGCTATCAGCCATCAGTCCTGCCAAGAAAACCATCCTTGTTTTTCCTTTTTTTTGTAGTCAGGGAGTTTCCCAATCAAGAAAATAACTACAGCGAGACCCATAACTGCAAAGCAGCTCATACCTGTTTGAGGTCTAACTGTTGTTAAAGGTGCCAAATAATCCATCATATCTTCATGTTTGAAGTCAACAGATATTTCATATGGTGTTTTATGCAGTGTGTTCAGATGATCGGGATTGGCTCCTTTGTTCATAAGCTGCTGAGCCAAGCTCACTCTTCCACTAACAGCCGCCAACATTAGGGGAGTCCAACCCATAGTTTTCACGGTATAATTACAATCCGCTCCCCAGTCTAACAGAAGATGGACCACTGCCTCATGCCCGTGCTGGACAGCTGCCATAAGGGGGGTGATAGCTGGCAATTCCTCTTTGTTGTTATCCCAGCTAGTACTCAAGTGGTCGTAATTATCAACGTAAGCGCCCGATTCCAGCAACAACTTCACCACACTGACGTGACCACCTCTAGAAGCCATTGTAAGTACGCTAGCTCCCAGTTTGTTCTGTGCATTAAGGTCAGCGCCGTTTTCTAGCAAGATGCGAGCCACAGTCAGATGTCCAAACCTTTGATTGGGGGGAAAAACGAGAGAGAGAAAACGTTATGATACCCAGTAGGATGAAATGGCATTGTTTGGATTTAAGGCACTCTTGCCTTAACAATGCAGAGAAACAGTGTGGTGTCATGGTCAGAGAATGGGATTTGAGCAGATAATTGCTCAGTTCAAATCTCCTTCGGACCTCTTAAGTGAGGCAAACCTCTCGTTATGGTCTGCACTTACAATTTTTTCAGGGGGTTGAACCAGATGACCCTTGTGGTTCCTTCTAACTCTACAATTCTCCGCTTCTCTGATCCTAAACCTCCGCTGCCTTGTGGGACATATTTGGGAAAAGAAAAGGCTAAGCTAAGGTTACCAGATTTTTGTCATTGAATCCGGGGACACTTTTCAACTTCAATGGATTTTGTATGGGGACTGATTTGTAAATCCGGGGACGTCTGGTAACCTTAGGCTAAGTGCTAAACGCTACACAAATCCAGAGCAGAGTCCCTAAGACAGTTGGATGGCGAGTTGTACACCTCCTTCGGGCAAACTCCTGCAGCCACGCTGGTGCCAAACGTACTGCTCTGCTTTTCTTCATCCCTTTGGCATCAGCGAGGCCAAGAGGAGGGTCCTGTTGTCTGGCCCATCCAGGATCTCCATACACATTGCCTAGGCTTGCGCCTCAGGGAGGTCACTTTGGTGCTGTGCACACAGCAGTTTTGATTTCACTTTCGGAGGTGCATTCCGCCGTCTTTCGAGACAGAAGGATGCCGACAACAGGGGTTGGACTAGATGACCCTCGTGCACCTTCCATACAGTTCTCTGATCCTTCTAACCCACACGATGCACCCAAGCAGGAGTGCCATGCAACGTGCAAGGCCCTGGCACCAAAATCTGGGGGTGCCCAGCCCCATCACTGGAGAATTTTGTGGGTGCCCGGACACCCAGGGAGCTGGGACCTATGTTCACAAGGGTCGGGAAACCCGGCCAGCATCTTCCCTCGCATCCCGACGTTGCACATGACCCCGGCCTGGCTTTGCCCTCGCCCCTGACCTGGCCGCCTGCATGAGCGGGCTCCAGCCGCAGTGGTTGCGGCTCTGCACCGAGGCTCCCCTCCGCAGCAGGAAGCCCACCAGCTCCTCGTGGCCGCCGGCCGCCGCGAACTGCAGCCCCGTGTTGCCGGCCTCGTCGGCGCAGTCCACGGGCACCGAGCCCGGCGGCAGGCCCGACGCAGCAGCTCCAGACCCGCCGGGCGCGGCGGCGCAGCTGCCGGGCTCCGCCGCCGCTTCATCGCCGGCCCCGGAGGCCGCCGGCGGGCCCAGCAGCAGCCGCCGGGCGGCCTCGCAGTCGCCTTGGTCGCAGGCGCGGAGCAGCAGCTGGGCGCCGGCCGCCACCCCGCACTCCCCCATCCGCGGCCCTCGCGCTCCGCCGCCGCCGCCGGGCGTCCTCCTCTCTTGGCTCCCCGGCTCCGCTCGTCAGAGGAGGCGGAGGAGCGAGGCAGGGAGGGCGGCCGTCTTCTCCGCACAGTCCGGCCGGGAAGGGAAAGAGGGAGGGACGGCAGGCGAGGCAGGCAGGCAGGGCGGCGGCGGCGCTGGGCTGAGGCCTCCGGGCGAGGACTGGGGCTTCGCTTCGCCACGGGGTGAAGGGAGCCTCGCACAGCCCGACGCCGGTTTTAGTTATTCATTAATTTGGCTTGTTAAGTTTGGCATAGCGCCCGAGCGCCTTCCATCCCCGAGAGGAAGAATAGAACCCTCGTACAGCCAGCGCTATGCTGCCCCTTAAATATATTTATTAAAATTTGTATACCGCCCTTCATCCGGAGATCTCAGGACGGTCCGCTGCAGAAAACAAACAAACGAGAACACAAAATGCAGAATAAAAAAAAAGCAAACCAATAAACACCCCCCTTCTCACAGCCAACACCAGATTGATTGATTGATTGATTATTACATTGGTAAACTCCCTTCATCCTGAGATCCCAGGGTGGCCCTCAACAGAAAGAAATATGAAAGGAGAATGGAAAGTACAGTGGTACCTCGGCTTACATACGCTTCAGGTTACAGAGTCCGTTAACCTAGAAATAGTACCTCAGGTTAAGAACTTTGCTTTAGGGTGAGAACAGAAATCATGCAGGGGCAGCAGGAGGCCCCATTAGCTAAAGTGGTGCTTCAGGTTTAGAACAGTTTCAGGTTTAGAACAGACCTCCAGAACGAATTACAGTGGTACCTCGGGTTACATAGTTTTCACTCAGGTCCACATATGCAAATAAGGGATTGAAAGTGACGTTCAGTGATTGGATAGTTACAGAAAATGGTTACTGTTGTGTTGTAGTGGAGCTCTATATAAGCAGGCTGGCTGAACCCTTCAGTTCAGTTCTGTTCTGACCTGTGAATAAACAAGAGCTGTTTGAAGAATTGCTGTGTCATCTGATATGTTCACCCACAACTTAACAAGGGGCACATAGGATTGCAAACACACTTGGTCAGGAAACAGGCCCTGTTGAAAATAGTGGGGTTTCACTTCTCTTTTCTGGGTTGTGCTGAAAACTATCCGCATGCATCCCCCACTACCCCCCAAAATTATCATTCCACAGCCCTCCGTTGCCTCATCTTTGACAGAGGTGCAAAGGGCAGCAGGAGCTTTTCTGCAGTGGCTCCCTGCTTGTGCAATGCTTTCCCTGGGGAATGTAGCCTGAGGCCTTTATTGCAAGCCTTTAGTCACCTGTCGAAAAAACCTTTCTCTTCAACCAGGCCTACTGACAATCTGGCTTTTAAAATGTGGGAGGGGTGGGGTGCGGAGTTTTTGGTTGAGGTTTTTATTATGTCTTATTATTATTTTTGTCGCAGACTGCCCTGAGATGAAGGGCGGTATAAAAACTAAATAAACGAACAGGCGAATAAAGTCTGGTTCGTTTCTCTTGCTTGGTTGCGTGTTTTGTGTTTGGTTTTTCTGTGGCGAGCTGTCAAACTTCCGAGGCCAGGAGCCGGGCGGCCTCTGAGGCACCTCGGCTGCTCCTTCCCTCAGCGCCGCCTCATCCTGCAAAGAAGGCCGCTTCCTCGCTCCGGGCCCGGCGGCGGCGGCGGCGGGGCGGCCCTTCCTCCTCGGGTCCCGCCCCGCGCTCCTCAAGCGAGGCCAGCGGCGGCGGCGCTGCAGAGATGCGGCGGGTCCGGCGGTCGCGGGTGTCCCGAGCGGGAGGGCCTCTGGCTTTGGCGGCGGCGGCCCTGCTGGTGGCGGCGACGGGGGCGCTGGGCTGGCTGTTGCTGTGGCAACGCGGCCTGCCGGACTCGGAGCTGGGCGAGGCCGGCGGAGCCGCGCTCCCCTCGCAGCAGCAGCCTGCCGAGCTCGCCCGGCGGCTCCTGCGCAGGCCCGTGTACGACAAGCCTCCGCTGGGCAGGGAAGCGGAGCTGGGCGAGCTGGGCCGGCCCGTGCGCCTGGAGCTGAGCGCCGCCGAGCAGCGGCTCCAGGAGGAGAGCATCCGGAGACACCAGATCAACATCTACCTCAGCGACCGCATCTCGCTGCACCGCCGCCTGCCGGAGCGCCGCCACCCCCAGTGAGTGAGGCGGAGGGAGGGCGGCGAAGGGACGGGCAGTGCCCGAAGGAAACAGGGGAGTCGAGGCGGGGGGGGGGGGGGCAGGGGAAAGCCTGGATGGTCGTCTGTCAGTATATGATCTAGTTGAGATTTCTGCGTTGCCCGGGGTTGGGATAGATGACCCTCAGGGGCCCCACCTAACTTTACCATCCCGTGATTGCACTGGAGAGTCTGCTTCCTCAGGTACCTGAAATGGCCACCTTACTTAGAGCACAGGTGTGTGTGTGTGGGGGGGGGAGGTGAGCTCCAGACAAGATTTAAACCAGTGCTCTTTCCCCTGGGGGTACTCAAGGGTACTCAGTACCAGCATTTAAATTATTTATCTATTTTGTTTTAAAATTAAAATTTAACAAACAGATTTCCAACATGCACCATAAAAACAAGACCCCAAAGGATCTCCTGGACTTCCCCCACCTCCCCTTTGTGGGTCCTCTTGTTAATCATCCAAATCTTTTGCATCTCCATTGTATCCAAATTTCACCATTAGACTTCAATTGTTATTACAATCCAACTAACGATTTTAACAGTTTGCAATTATTTTTAAAGTAAGTTATTAATTCCCCCCCCCCCCCGTTCCCCATTTTACCCATACAGTGGTACCTCGGGTTACAGACGCTTCAGGTTACAGACTCCGCTACCCAGAAATAGTACCTCAGGTTAAGAACTTTGCTTCAGGATGAGAACAGAAATTGTGCGGTGGCAGCGGGAGGCCCCATTAGCTAAAGTGGTGCTTCAGGTTAAGAACAGTTTCAGGTTAAGAACGGACCTCCAGAACAAATTAAGTTCTTAACCTGAGGTACCACTGTAATGTTAAAAGTGCAGCACTTACTGTAACAACTTCACATTTTTTCCTATTAAAAAGAAAGAAGCACTGAGTAAAACCCATTCAGAGTGGATATGAGCTACTGCCTGTCTGGGGAAGTGTTTGCAAAACAAGATTGTACGGTATAGTGTACATGAGTGCCTAGGAGAGAAGGTTTGCTTTCGGTAGCAGATTCATAGGGGCCCAGCTATACTCTCCAGTCGTAACAGTGCATCGTGCTTGAGTTTTTCTCCCACATTTTAAAATCTCCCCTCCTTAAACTTGGCCTGCCTACTGCAACTCGTCCCCTGCCTTACAGGTGAACATATGGCAATCTTTCCATACAGTTGTGTGCAAATATTGGCGTGTTACTGTAAATACTATGTCAGAAGAGGAACAGAGCAGGCAATTATGATCTCCTCCGAAAACAGGGAAACAACATTTGGAGGGGGGGGGGAACCTGTGGCCTTTCTTTCAGTGCCTGTTCAAGTCAGAATGGGATCATGGTGCAGTGGGGAAGCTGTCACCCACCAGATACAAGGTTGGTTCATTGAAAGACTTCTGTCTGTGGGTATTTAATCCATCTAGATTCACCTGTTCACTTCCTGGAACAGTGCACTGCCTCATCCTAGGTGCCCTGGAAGGGTTTGTCCCATACTTTTAGAGCCTGTGTTTTCATACATATAAAAACAAGTCACTTGTGGCATAAATAGCTAGAATAGGGTTACCAGACACCCCCGGTTCCTGGGGACAGTCCCCGGATTTGCAAATCTGTCCCTGGACAAATTCCATCCCTGGAATGTCCCCAGATTTGCAAATCTGTCCCCGAGAAATGTGGCAGCGGCAGCCTCAGAAGCCCGGAGCCAGCCTGGTAGCGCAGTTGGCTTTGGCTGGCTTCAGGAGCTGCTCGCTGCCGCCGCCACTGCCAAAGGAGAACGGGACGTCTGGTGGTACAGATCTCCTGCCCCCTTCCCCCTTTGTTTTGACAGATTGAGGGAGGCTCAGGAGTCGCGGGCGGGCGGCCATTGCCCATGAGGGGCTCAACGCGCTCGGTTTATCTGCCGGGCAAGGTGCAAAGCCCTTTTTTTGCACCCTGTGAAACATAAGTGCACAGTTTTTTAAAAAACCGGGCAATGGCCGCCCACCCACGACTCCCAAGCCTCCCCCAATCAGTCAAAACAAAGGGGGAAGAGGGAGGAGATTGGGGGAGGCTCAGGAGTCACGGGCGCATGGCGCGCCTTTGCCCAGTTTTTAAAAACTCTGCACATTTATGTTTCATAGGGTGCGAAAGAAGGGCTTTGTACCTTTATACAATATGCATGTGTGCTTGAGCCCAGGGTCTTTTGCCCAGGGCACCATCCCCACTACTGACTCCCTGTTGCTACTCAGCTTCAACAAAACAAAACAAAAGTGTCCCCGGATTCATTGAAAAAAATCTGGTAGCCATAAGCTAGAATGCATATGAAAACCCAATCCTTAATTAATTGGATAATTCAATACATAATGCCTACCTATGTACAAATGTCATGGTATGTGGTACCTGTGGCTGGAAGTTAATGCAACCAGCAAACTCCACACCAGAAGCAGTGAATGGGACCTGTGCCAAGTTAGCTTTAATGTAAAGGGTCACCTCTTTGAGAGCATCTCCACTTGAAAATTGTGTCCCAAATGAAGATGTTTGTAAGTTGGTGAGAATGTTTGTAGCCTCTCAAAATCATTGCTGCTTCCAGTTCTGCTGCTGCCCAACCCGTTTCCCATATTTTCTCAGGGAGTCCCATCTCTCACCATCATCCTGCTGCTTCCCCAATAATTATCCAAAAATATGTGAGTACACACAGCTATATTGCACCATTTTTGGAAGTTTGATATCATGTTAAGATATTTTGGCCATGATCATTATTCAGTTGAGCACTTTCTTTGAACCCAGTCCTACATGTATAGTTAACCAAACTTGTCACTGTGGCTGCAGTCCCATGCTTAAGATCACACAGATAGTTGCTTTCTTTTTATTGCTGCCTGTTCTCAATCAGGCACAGTGGTAGCCTTTGACAATATTTTCTTCCTGGAAGTTTTCCAAGCGAGGCACCCTCAACTGACTTAAGCCGGATGTAGTGCCAATCTGTATGCTAGCTGTTCATAACCCTTTCATTTTTGCCTCCTCAACCTGTACAATAAAGTGCCCTGTACAGTACACATAGACATTGCCAATAGCTGCCTTATCATGTTCATTTCTGCTTGTTAGAGGAAACTGAAGTCTTTTATTTACAAAAGATTCTAACAAGATTGCTCATAAGAAGAAAAAAATAATACTACACTTTACTTCCTGGACTAGAGAGATTGTAAATTGCTGACGTTGCAATGTCTGTGAGTGTAGCGTAACTGAATGGTGTATATATTTCCACCACACAGGTGAAGCTCAGTTTCTGGTTATACACCTGACTATTAGCTACTAATAACTTCTCAGAAATTGGTTTGAGTATCATGCAATTTTACTGTGTTAGGGAACTTGAGAAAGTTATCAGCATGATGAAATTTTCACCGCAAAAACAATCATTTGATTTGGCCCTTGAAGGGAGCAGCAGGAGCATTGGTGAGCAAAATGGGAACACCTTTGGGTAGGAGAGAGGTGTAAGTGAATGATCTGATGAAATATATTTCCTAGAAACCAGAAAATTGAGCAAGTGAATTTTATATGAGCTGGCTGTGATTCACCTTGGTGGGGCAAGGAAGGGAAGTCTTCTGAAGCATTCATGTCTAATGTCCTACAGAACCTCAATCAGGTAGTTTCTTCATAGCAGAATGAAGACAGGCAGTAGATCTGGGTAGCCAACTGGATGGCCTCCCGATGTTGCTGGACTACAACACCTATCATTCCTTCCCATTGGCATGCTGTCTGGGGTTGATGGAAGTTGGAGTCCAACAACACCTGGAGGTCACCATGTTGGGATACTTCAGGTCAAGATCTTGACATGGTGGCAACATAATGACTTTTACTTTAATTGCCTTTGGCTCTGTAGGTAAGTCCCTGTGCCTGGCATTCTCCCAGTTTGGTAAACGAGGGAGATAGAAGAGTGGGTGACAATTGCCTCAGTAATTCGTTGTAAGGTTTTAATCTATTCATTGGTATAGTTAATTGAATATCACAGATTTTCAAAGCTGATATTTGAACTGCTTGAATAAAAGAGAATGAAGCTCAAATGAAAAACACGTGTGAATCTGAACAGTTACTGCATTCTGTGAAAATATGCTTAACATTTAATAATAATAAACCTATATGGTTAAACTCTGCAGATATTAAAAATAAGCTCTCACTGATCCAACTCTAATTGATGTTTTAGAAAAGATATTTACATGCAATTACTAGCAGCAGAATTGGGAGTGGGATGGTATTTGCAAATAATACATCATGAATAGGTGGTATTGACACTTGGATATACATTCTAATGTGTGCTTGGAAGTAGCATTGAATTCCTTAATATAGTTAATGTAGTACGGAGCGTATCACAAACTGGATGTTATTCCTAATGGAGTTGATACGCTCTTTGAAACTGCAAGATGAAAATCTAGGAGAAATTACTTCCTTGCTGCAGGTCCTACTCTGCACACTTACGATACGTATTTGTGTATTCACCTCACTTCTGCATAAATTGTTGGGCAGAGTATTGCTTAATTATGTATCTGATTTTTCAATTAAAATGTATGCTTTTCTTACAGATGCAGAGAAAAGAAGTATGATTATTATAACCTTCCAAAGACTTCTGTCATAATAGCTTTTTATAATGAGGCTTGGTCAACGCTTCTCAGAACAGTTCATAGTGTTCTTGAGACTTCTCCTGACATCCTTCTGGAAGAAGTCATCCTTGTAGACGATTACAGTGATAAAGGTAAGCAGTGTCTCCACAAAGCCCCCTGTTGGCACAGGGTTTTCTGTGAAATGAGTAGGGCATTTAGTAGCTACTACATCTGGAGGCAAGTGTAGCCCTTTTAGGATATAATTGGTGTAAGAGTGCAACTTGGCAGGAAGTATTTCCAAGGAAAAACATAGACTGAAACTGGCTTGCATAGAGATGTGTTGTCAGTGGCTGTATTGTAATGTTTGCTCTATACGCCTGAAAATTACTTCTCAGTAATCGTAGTGTGAGTATCTCGTCAGTATACCACAATGTTGTTTATTTCCCACCTCTCTTAAAATCTTGACGGACATGCGAGCCACCACGCGATGTGGAGACTTGACTAATAATTTTTGGGAATGGTTTACCAAGCGACGGAATATTGCACAGGTTGGGATCCCCAAGAATAAAAAGCTAGGCCGAGGGAAACCTAGCAGGCAGGGCCTGATGCACATAGGTAGGCAAGCTGCAGTTCAGTCACGCTGGTTCAAGCGGCAGCTGTACTCATTTTAAAAATGGCTTGTGTGATGCTTGGCTAAATTACTTACCTCTCATCCCAGCTTACTCAACAGAGTGGGTTTGAGGCGAAAATGCTGCTCTGAGCTCCTTGGTATCAAGTGTATCAAATACAGTAGTACCTCAGGTTACATACTTAATTCGTTCCGGAGGTCCGCTCTTAACCTGAAACTGTTCTTAACGTGAAGCACCACTTTAGCTAATGGGGCCTTCTGCTGCCTCTGTGCCATCGGAGCAGGATTTCTGTTCTCATCCTGAAGCAAAGTTCTTAACCCGAGGTACACAGATAGTCATTCCTCCTCTTAAAAAGATTAATAACATAATGTTATCTTCCATGTCCTGTATGAGGAGATCACAAAGAGAGATGTAAGCATATGGGTGATAACAGAGACACTGAAAGGGAGGCACACAATAGTTCAGAACCATTTTGAGGACCATATCTGAAAAACAACTGAAGTGTTTTGTATATGTAGTAAACTATTTTATCTTGATTTTCCATTTTAATCCCCCAATGTGGATTACAACGTATTTTAAATCTATAACAATAAAATACAGTGGTACCTCGGGTTACATACGCTTCAGGTTACAGACTCCGCTAACCCAGAAATATTACCTCGGGTTAAGAACTTTGCTTCAGGATGAGAACAGAAATCGTGCAGCGGAAGTGCAGCATCAGCAGCAGCAGGCCCCATTAGCTAAAGTGGTGCTTCAGGTTAAGAACAGTTTCAGGTTAAGAACAGGCCTCCAGAACGAATTAAGTTCTTAACCCAAGGTGCCACTGTAATTGAAACAATAAAATAGTAAATGTAATAGCAGTCTTCAAAGGTAATAGAATATTGAAAAACCTTTTAAGACCAATACAGATCTTTAAACCTGTAAATTACCATGAAAAGGCAGGGCCTGCCCAATACATTTTGACACCTGAGGCGAACTACAAAATGGCGCCACCTCCCCCAGCCAGGGAAGAAGGGGTGAATGAAGATCTAAATTGGGAACAAGGGGAGGAAGGAAGATCTACATTGAGAACAAGGTTGGGAGGAGACTGACAGCGCCTCATTTTCATCAAGAGCTGGCTGTAGATGTGGCATTGGTGGGGGCGCAAAGGAGGTGGCAGATGCAGTCTCTATGGAGCACACTGCAGCCATCGCTGCCACTTTAGCAGCAGTAGTGGGCGATACATTCCTTGGAGGCCAGATCTTCTGTTGCCTCACATTGCCTCATGGGTGGGCCATCTCAGTGAAAAGAGGACTTCAAAGTCCTCAAATTTAATGCCAGATGAGCAGATAAGCAGAGTGGGTTGATTAACTAAGGTACTTGCATCAAGAAAACCCAATCTTGGATGACCACCCACACAATCTTAGAAGGTGGGAACACCCAGAGCCAGACTTCCAATGATGATCTCAAAAACCAGGCAGGTTTTAATGAGTACAGGCCGTCTTTAATGAGGCCGTTCAGAAACCCTGATTGACATTAAGTTGGAATACCGTATGTTTAGGTCAGCATCTTGGACGCTGCGCTGCTCTGCTTTCAGAGGTGTGGCAAATGAACATGCAAGGTAGATATTTTTGGTTGTGGCATCACAAATCTGGAACACCCTCCCAAGGGAGGTTCATCATAGCTCACTTTTTGGTGAACTGAAAATGGATTTCAACACTGAATTGCTGGATATGTTTTGATGAAAAGCCGTTTTGCTAGCAGTTGCTTTGTACGACAGCAGTTCATTCATCTCTTTTTTACAGAGCACTTAAAGGAGGCTTTGGAAAACTATGTGGCTAACTTGCGCAAGGTACGGCTTATCCGGGCAAACAAGAGAGAAGGATTGGTTCGAGCAAGACTGCTGGGAGCTTCTATAGCAAAAGGGGATGTGCTAACCTTTCTTGATTGCCACTGTGAGTGCCATGAAGAATGGCTTGAACCATTATTAGAAAGGTAATGTTCAGTCAAATACTTTCTGTATGCATTAAAAAAGTGAGTGGCATTTGATTTTCATTTTGTTTCTCAGCAGTAGCAACCAGAGCCAGAGTATTTGCCTCACATTCTATATTTTCTGTTCTTCTACCTGCTATTTTAGATGAATCCAAATAGTACTTTAAAAATGATTTAAGACATTCTAATTTCAACAAATATGTGTTGGTTAGAACCAACGTAAATAATGTGTAAACCTCCAGTACTTTACTAAGATTCATGTAGCTGCTTTATGCCTGCCCAATGGGATTAATATATATTTCAACCATAGATTGCCATAATATAAACTGCTTTTGAAAATCCCCCACAGTTCAGAAGAAATTGCCATGTATCAAGGAAGGACATCTGTTTAAAAAATATAAGCTCTAAATCCCTTGGATTCATTATTATTATTTTTCCTTTCATTTCTACACCACTTTATATTTTTAAGAAAAAAATCTCAAAGTGGTTTACAACCTAGGTTAAAACATCAAATAAAACAATTCAGAATAAACTATTACAGAATAAAGTAAAATATAAAGTATAATTTCAAAGCAACATAATTAACAGAAAACTAAAATATTATCTTAAAAACTTCAAAAGAAAACATTACTAAAGAAAGTCAAATATATACATTTAAAACATCATAATTAGCAAAAGAACAAAATATTATCTTAAACATAGAACATACCTGCTGCTGTTGCTGCCAGCACTCCAATAGCAGGACTGTGGATGACCTGGGTCTGCAGTAAGAATCAGCCAGGATGGTTTCTGGCCTCCTCAGCAATCTCAGTTTTTGTAGCGGGAGTGAGTCTGGGCTGGCTTTAAATTGATAGGGTTTACGTTTGTAGATGAAAAAGTTGTTTATTGGTATGCCCTCCTTTTTTCAAAATACATTTTGCTTATATTGAGATGGTGCCGCTGAGACTGACTGACTGATGATGATGTGAGTTACTTTCACATTCTTGCAAGATGGAGATGTTGTTGTGGGATTTTTCTAGGGTATAAAGCAATGAGAATAGTGAGGAAAGAAAATGCTTGATGGTACACTGTGTTGTGTAATGTGTTTCTGACAGCCAACACAAAATACACGTGGCCCAATTTGCACATAACAGCAAGCCAAAACGTGGCGAAGCATGAAAAAGCAAACATGCAAGTGCTCACAGCAAAAAATCACGGCCAGTTCACTCATTTTCCACTCTGCTTCTATGTGGTGTCTTCCACAGCCAGACCATGAGTGGCAAGCATTAAGTGAACTTTGGCTACAACTTGTAGTTTGTCTGGAGCAAGACAAACCATGAGTCCAGGTTTTGATGTAACACTCAGCAAAACAATGCTTAGTTCTGGGCAGTGCAGCAGCAGCAAGACCAGAGGAGGAGCAGAGCAGACACATGCTCTCTTAGTCACAGTTTTGCTTAGTGATACATGCAAACTGGCCCCTTATGTATTTTGCGGTGTCATAAATGCATTACGCGGATGGCGCTGTGGGTTAAACCACAGGGCCTAGGACTTGCCAATCAGAAGGTCAGCGGTTCGAATCCCCACGACGGGGTGAGCTCCCGTTGCTCGGTCCCAGCTCCTGCCAACCTAGCAGTTCAAAAGCACATCAAAGTGCAAGTAGATAAATAGGCACCGCTCTGGCGGGAAGGTAAACAGCATTTCTGTGTGCTGCTCTGGTTCGCCGGAAGCGGCTTAGTCATGCTGGCCACATGACCCGGAAGCTGTACGCCGGTTCCGCTCCCTCGGCCAATAAAGCGAGATGAGCGCCACAACCCAGAGTTGGCCATGACTGGACCTAATGGTCAGGGGTCCCTTTACCTTTTTAAATGCATTATACAAGCACTGAATACCATCAAGCATTAAGCCATAATAACTTACTGGCAACCCCTCTCCCACATACATTAAAAGCATACTTGTGGTATAAGACTAAGATTATTCTTAACACCAAAATGCAAGGAAACCCACAAATGAGCACAAACCCCGCTGTCAGAAGTTGTGGTTCTGCATTGTGAATGAAAGAATAAAAAACGAGACCTCTAAAAATAATTCGGGGAAGTGGAATTTTAGGCAGAACACTTGCCTAAACACCAAAAACAATATGAAGATGTGAAAAACAACATGTAATAATGCTTGGAATGTAATTAATATTTAACGGGAAACATTTTGAAGGGTAAACTTATGACTTTATTTAATAATTTGAACAATTAGGTTATAGAGGCCTATATTGCCACATTTCTTCAGTTCTTTTGAAGTAACAAAAGGCATGCTTATCAATTTTAACAGTGTGGTTAATCCACCAGATGGCAGTGTGGGGCAAGATTTAGACCGAAAATGAATAATTTCCCTCAAATTTTACTGCAGTCTGTTTATTGTATATACACTGTATGTAGTCCTAGCAATGATTCACATGTTTCCTGATCTCACTTTAAAAGATTGTTATGAACTGGTGCCTCATGTGGTCTCAGCTGCAGCAGCCTCCATAACTTACCAGCAGCGGTGCAAACTGCTGCCATAGGGTATTCCTGCATAATATTAACTATACTATTATATATTTTGGCCCAGTCATAGCTTTTACTATCCTGTCCTCAAGCTGCTGCTCTTCCACCCTTGCAAACCTTGCTTATAAACGAATTGACTGCACTATTGCAGGAGTTCAGGACATGCCGTTTTCTCTTGCAAATGACCTGATATGACTCAAGGGGCAATTAAAAATTAGAAATGGGGAACAGGGACATAGCCGGGTGCATTGACATTGTATAAATTGAAATAATTGTGCCAACTCTCTCCCCAGCTTATGGCATCACAGTGCACACTACAGCTCATCATGGTTGTTGCTTTCAGATGGCCAGTAGGGTAGGGGTAAAGGGAGAGCTAACACATTGTAGATCATGTGTTGGTGCAGGTTTTCATCTTTTGACTGCTTGGCTTTAATATCTGTAAGTAACCCACTCCTGTAAGGGACGCGGGTGGCGCTGTGGGTAAAAGCCTCAGCGCCTAGGGCTTGCCGATCGAAAGGTCGGCGGTTCGAATCCCCGCGGCGGGGTGCGCTCCCGTTGCTCGGTCCCAGCGCCTGCCAACCTAGCAGTTCGAAAGCACCTCCGGGTGCAAGTAGATAAATAGGGACCGCTTACTAGCGGGAAGGTAAACGGCGTTTCTGTGTGCGGCTCTGGCTCGCCAGAGCAGCAATGTCACGCTGGCCACGTGACCCGGAAGTGTCTGCGGACAGCGCTGGCCCCCGGCCTCTTGAGTGAGATGGGCGCACAACCCTAGAGTCTGTCAAGACTGGCCCATACGGGCAGGGGTACCTTTACCTTTTAACTCACTCCTGCTATTAAGTTTCTCTTGCTCTCCTTTCCTTGTCTTCTCTGACTTCATCTCTTTTCTCTTCTTTGGCTGTCTGGCAACCAGCCTACACTTTGCCTATCTGCCTGGATTGTGGCCATCTCACTGACAGACCCAGTCAGGAAAGACTGGTCACTGAACTCTTGAAGCTCCTTGGAATGGAGAGTGAGTAAAATGAGTTTGCTTGTGCTCTGTGTGTGTGTGGTGGTTCTGTTGTGCTTCAGCTTTGCCTTTGTATCTGTTTTGCCATGCCTTTTTTCCTTATGCTACCATCACTTTCATTGAAGAAGATTACCAAAAGACTTTGTAAAAAGACGCTGTGAAGCAGTTAGATAAGCTTCCCCCCCTCTTTTTTGTTGTTTGTATGTTTAAGTTGCTAAATATTACCTCAACTACAAAGAGGAAAAATCCTGACTATGAATACAGTGGTACCTCGGGTTAAGTACTTAATTCGTTCCGGAGGTCCGTACTTAACCTGAAACTGTTCTTAACCTGAAGCACCACTTTAGCTACTGGGGCCTCCTGCTGCCACCGCGCTGCCACTGCGCGATTTCTGTTCTCATCCTGAAGCAAAGTTCTTAACCAGAGGTACTATTTCTGGGTTAGTGGAGTCTGTAACCTGAAGCGTATGTAACCTGAAGCGTATGTAACCTGAGGTACCACTGTATAACAACTTTACATTGGCAAAGTAAATATATGAACATTATGATGCAGATTTGTTCTGTTCAACTGAACCTGGTATGGTTTGGCACAGAGTGAAACCATTTTTGTCTCTAAAACCACCATGGATGGTTTTCTCATTTCTCATGGGATGTTGTTAATGGGGAGGAAAGGGACAAAAAGAGGTTATTCTCAAGCTCTCTGGTGGTGACTAAACTCTAAAAAGTCTCTAGCTGTTAATTAGAATACTTGTGCTAATTTTCCCTATCACAGAGTACAGTTGTTAAACGTCAGTTGTCGAGCCTCATCTGCAGTTACTGCATACTTTGTCTAAACCAGGCACCCCCAAACTCTGCCCTCCAGATGTTTTGGGACTACAACTCCCATCATCCCTAGCTAGCAGGACCAGTGGTCAGGGATGATGGGAATTGTAGTCCCAAAACATCTGGAGGGCCGAGTTTGCGGATGCCTGGTCTAAACTAATGGATAGTTCCCTAATTATTCAAGCTGGCTGCTGAATTGATTAAGCTTATGTGACTTATTTAGGAAGCTGCCTTACACTGAGTGCAACTATTGCTCCATCTAGCTTTGTATTGTCTACAGAGACTGGCAGCAACTGTTCAGAGTTTCAGGCAAGGGACATTCCCAGCCCTACCTAGAGAGGCTGAGGATTGAATGCGAGACCTTTTTGCAAGCAAAGCAGGCATGCTTCCTCTGAGGTATGCCCTTCCACTTCAGCTACATCCCTTCCCCAAATATATACTTCCTGGTATTGAGGCAGTCACATTGCTTTAGACTAAAGCCAGGTTCTCGGATTGTGGAGCAAAATCCTTCAGTAGGTTTCAAGATACTTGCAGTAGTTTAGGAATGATGGTTAATGTTGGAACTTCAGAGTGAACCATGGATGTCAGAAGACAAATGGCAGGTGGGCCTTTTTCTCTTCTTGGTGAATGTTCTCTTTTGCTTGAGATGCTATGAGGGAACTCTGCAAGCAATAGGTAGGGGCAGAAAATGCTTAGTTGTGCTTTGGTGTTAATTCTTAGAGCAGCTGGGCAAAAGAATAAAGAGGATGGGGTGAGGAAGATAAAGGACAAACACTCCTGCTTTGTCTTTTTAGACAAAAATCCTTAATATTCCTTCACTCCCTTCCATAAATCCTCATGCCACCAGTAGGCTGTATGTTCTCAACTGTTTTACACACCTGTTTACATTCATCCATCAAACAGAAGTTGGACCAGAAGGCAAAATAAGTACAGGAAGGGGATGGATTCGAGAGGTTTCAGGGAAATTGAGCTAGCTTATGTTTACTTATTTTTTATTTTAAAAAGTTATAAAAGCTTCCTGCCGCACAATGGAAAATAATAAATCATTTAACTTATAAACATACGTACTCTAGTGTGCTTCCGTAATGTTGTTTGATATTTCTTGCTTCTGTGAACATCATGCAAATATTATTTCTTTATTAACTTACTTAGAATTAAAGAAGAGCCATCAGCTGTTGTCTGCCCTGTGATCGATGTGATTGACTGGAACACTTTTGAATATCTGGGAAATCCTGGGGAGCCACAGATTGGTGGGTTTGACTGGAGACTGGTCTTCACCTGGCATGTAGTACCTGAGAGGGAACAAAAACAGAGGAGATCCGAGGTTGATGTCATCAGGTCAGACTGATTTCTACTTTCTTTGAAATATATTTTAAACTGCTAAACCCATTGGGCTGACTAAACTGAAATTTGCTTCTCAACAAGGATTCTGAATGTTCTATCTATAACACATAATATAAATGTGTAGGTTGTCATATAAATTCTGCTTTTAAAATCACATATGTAAATCTTCCTCTTTCCTCATTTGTAAACATAGTTTTATACTGTACAGTTCTCAGAACACAGAGAGATTAACCAGTGGTAGTGGAGGTGAGAAGCCAGTACATATATGTTTGTGTATGTGCGTGTGTTACACATCAATCGGCCACAAAGAGAAGATCAACCGCTGTTCAGTTCACAAGGCCATGGCAAACGGAATATTGGTTACAAATGCATTATGGCATATCTGGAATGGGTTTTTCACAGTCATCTTCACTGAATACTAAAATGTTCTTTCCAAATTACCCTTTAACAGGGTTGAACAAACTCATTCAGAAATAGTATAGTGGTACCTTGGTTTACAATCATAATCCGTTCCGGAGGTCTGGTTGTAAACCAAAACAGGTTGTAACCCAAGGCATGCTTTCACCAATGGCCCCCCCCCCCCCAAAAAGAAGAAGGGTTGTAATCCAAAAAAAAGGGTTGTAATCCAAAGAAAGGAACACACACTTCTGGGTTTGATGTGGTTGTAATCCAAAACGGTTGCAAACCAAGGTTCCACTGTAATGCAAAATCTTACTTCTATGTGCTGGTAATTTGTACAGGATTTAAACTCCGCTTTCCCCTTTACAGTTAAGGTAGTTGCATTCTACTTTCCTCCAGACACCAACAATTAAAGAGAATTATGTACATGTTAGTTTTTTGGAAGGCAGTGTTCATTTCTAACCCAAAGTATTAAGAGTATTAATAATGCACTGAAGATAGCTATTCCTAGTGCAAATTCAGAAATGTTAGAGCTAATATGAAATAAGTTTAGTCTTGACCTATCTCCATGGGATTAATTTTACACTGAAACAATAGGTTAAGATGTATTGGTTACTAGCGGAGAACAAGCTGGAATGTCAAGATTTCAGGAGATAGTTAAGAATAACGTACGGTAATTCTTCTTTGTACTTGAAAATTAGAGCCACTGTGCAATGGAAGTTTTGTTCCTATCTGATGGCCCAATTCCCGAATGAAATTGTCAACAAGTGTCAAACTAGGATTTTGGAGTACCTGCATCTCCAAGCGTTGTGGTGACCCAGTTTACACATAATAGCAAGCCAAACAGTGGCTTTGTGCGAACAAACAAGCGTGTGAGTTTCCAGAGTGATGATTGCAGCCATTGTGCTCCTCCCCTGGTACTGGCTGTGCCATGCTACTCAGGGTTGTGCTATGGTTTGGCTTCATGTTACATCCAAACCCAGACTCATTCCTTGTGTGGAGTGAATCAAACCATGAGCCCAGGTGTGACGTTAACATATGAGAGTGCTGGAGGTGAAATAGTTAAACAAGTTACCCAATCAGAATCCAGGGGGGGGTGGAGTCAGAGGGACTATCAAACCAGCTCTGGGAGAGGCGAAGGGGAGTTCGTTGGGAGTTGGATGGTTGGTTCCCATGGGAGTGAATTGGGATAGAGTTTGGGGGTAGGTTGAGTTAGTGTAGCGAAATAAGGAACAGTTAGAAGCTAGGAAGACAAGTAAATATCTGAGAGGTGGTCTAGTGCAGTGTTTCCCAACCTTGTGCCTCCAGCTGTTTTTGAACTACAACTCCCATCATCCCTGACTAGCAAGACCAGTGGCAAGGGATGATGGGAATTGTAGTCCAAAAACAGCTGGAGGCACAAGGTTGGGAAACACTGGTCTAGTGAGTGAGAGCAGGTAGCGGAAGTTATAGGTCTGGATAGGCAGCCCATGATTGTAATTGACTGAGACCGTTAATGAAACCACACGCTTGTTAAAGTAAAGGTAAAGGTACCCCTGCCCGTACGGGCCAGTCTTGCCAGACTCTAGGGTTGTGTGCTCATCTCACTCTATAGGCCGGGAGCCAGCGCTGTCCACAGACACTTCCGGGTCACGTGGCCAGCGTGACAAGCTGCATCTGGCGAGCCAGCGCAGCACACGGAACGCCGTTTACCTTCCCGCTGGTAAGCGGTCCCTATTTATCTACTTGCACCCGGAGGTGCTTTCGAACTGCTAGGTTGGCAGGCGCTGGGACCGAGCAACGGGAGCGCACCCCGCCGCGGGGATTTGAACCGCCGACCATGCGATCGGCAAGTCCTAGGCGCTGAGGTTTTACCCACAGCGCCACCCGCGTCCCCACACATTTATTTATGCAATAAATAAACAGAAGTTTCTGTTCCAATTTAACCCTGACTGGACTCAGTATTGTACCAGGTAGGGCCTGGGTGGTGGCAGCGAGAACTAAAGTGGTGGCACAGGGATCAATAGACGGTGAAACGTCCGGGGACCCTGTGTGATCGCCACACCAGGTTCAGACATTAATGCTAAGTCAAACCATGGCTTAGCCCTGGGTAGTGCAGCAGCAGCAGCAGGGCCACAGTCTGTGCTGTAGGAACCTGCTCATTTGCACTAAGCCGTGGTTTTCCCTAGTGTTGCATCCAAAGTGTGAGCAAACTAGTTCAAAATAAGTCTATAGGCGAGGATGTGCATGTTCTGAGCAGGTGTCTGGAGTTACTGCAGGGCTGGCTCATCAATGAGCAATGTGAGGCAGTCAATTCAGGGGGCAGATCTGGCTTCCTCCATGCGTGCCTGCCACCATGGCTGTGTGCCTGGCTGCTCCGTTTTCTGCCTTGACCTCCGCACCACTGGCTGCTGCTGAGGAGGAGGTGGCGAAGGGGGCAGCCAGGTGTGGAGGAGGCAAAGGCAGCACATGTGTGTGGAAGAGGCAGTGGCAGCAAAGTGGGGAACATTTTCAGCAGCTAAATATCCTGGGCTGGCCCTGCAGAACTGGATCTCAATCGATGCAAGACCAGCATATTGAACCATGGAATTAGTATTTAGCCAGTTCTAGATGGGACGTGGGTGGTGCTGTGGGTAAAAGCCTCAGCGCCTAGGGCTTGCCGATCGAAAGGTCGGCGGTTCGAATCCCCGCGGCGGGGTGCGCTCCCGTTGCTCGGTCCCAGCGCCTGCCAACCTAGCAGTTCGAAAGCACCCCCGGGTGCAAGTAGATAAATAGGGACCGCTTACTGGCGGGAAGGTAAACGGTGTTTCCGTGTGCGGCTCTGGCTCGCCAGAGCAGCGATGTCACGCTGGCCACGTGACCCGGAAGTGTCTCCGGCCAGCGCTGGCCTCTTGAGTGAGATGGGCGCACAACCCTAGAGTCTGTCAAGATTGGCCCGTACGGGCAGGGGTACCTTTACCTTTACCTTTAGATGGAGTTGCACTGCTCAAACAGAACCAAGACCATAGGTAGGGGGTGCTATTACGTAGATCCAGCCTTGCAGGAGACGTAGTTCTCAAAGTGCCTTTTAATCAACTTCTGTTACATGTGTCAGCTGCAGTCCTTCTTGAAAAGATATCATGCCACTGTTTTCCATGCCCTGACAACATCCCTGTTAGATTACTGTAATGTGCGCCAAACAGAATTGCTTGCTCCCTTGTAACACCTTCAGCAGAGGGATGGCTTTAGGTACCCCATCATCAGGGCTGTCAGGGAGAGGGCCTTCTCCTTTGTGGCATCCCATTTAGGACTCTTCTTCACATCTATTTGTCATGTGCCTCCTTTGCGTGTATTTAAGTGCCAAGTGAAAATGGTTGTTTGTCCAGGGATATAATGCTATGTAATCAATCTTGATTATTGGCTGGTTTGTTGTATGGATTGATGTAAGATACTTTGGGGGACATGGCTGAATAACAGAGTAAAAGTAGATTAAATAAACAAGGTAATAAATAAATAAAATTTGAAACATTCTTCAAATTGATACCGAATTATTTAACATGCATTATTACTATACCTTTCTGTTGCTTAGAAGTCATTGGTTTTCTCATCCTTCCCTTAGTAGAGAAGTAAATAATTATCCCCCCTCTTCCTTCTGAGATTCTTTTGAAAACGTTTGAAACTGTCAACCTGCTTTCTTTTTCCTCAAATTTTCTTTCTTCTCGGCTGAGCGTGCCTGTTTCCTTAACTTTCCTTGTATGATTTGTAGCTCTCTGAAACATTAAGAACTTTTCAACATCCCTCTTGAACTAGAGTACCCAGAACTGCTTTCATTTTTAGTAAAGACCAAAACAAATAGGCTTTGATTACTTCAGCTGCCTCTTTATCCTCACTGTGCCTTCTTTTGTATTGAGGAAATATCCAGTGTTGTCTTTGTTTTCCATTTCCTTTTCTAACATATTTAATACAAATTCCTTTGTGTTGGTTGTGTCTTTGTCTATCCTGCAATTCATTTAGTGCCTTCTTTTTGGGGATTTAGGCTGTACAGTAATCCTAACTCCGCTTACCTGGGAATAAACCATTTTAAATTCAGCAGAACTTACTTCTGAATAGGCATGGTTAGGATTGCACTTAAAGCCTTTTCTAGGAGCTAATGTGGTGTAGTGGTTAGAGGGCTGGACTGTGACCAAAGCCAGTCATGATGGTCAT
Organism: Podarcis muralis; assembly: GCF_964188315.1. Taxonomy (NCBI): domain Eukaryota; kingdom Metazoa; phylum Chordata; class Lepidosauria; order Squamata; family Lacertidae; genus Podarcis; species Podarcis muralis. The sequence goes on from NC_135662.1 coordinate 80,253,982, forward strand.
CATGGGCTAATAATTTTGTCTATATCTAATTTACTCATAGGATCATTCTGAAGGTTTCTTAAATGTTAATTTCAAAATATATGTCCCGCCTTTCTATATAATAAAAGGCAGCTTAAAAACAAAATAAAACAGTACACTGTGATAACAATAAATAACAATGGGGGATAAAATGGAGGGCATTCATACTAGATATGCTTTATCAATACAATCTGCCCTTTTCGCTCTTGGATCTGTCACATTAGCTTAAATTATTGTTTTTCTGGTATCTTCACCCTTCTCTCTAAATGAGTTTTGGTGTCTTGTATTTGTAGTTTGATCATTAAACAAAAAAGCCCGCTAGCCATTTTGGGCACAGTGCTACCTATAAATCAGAGGGTGTGAAATATACTCAGAGTCACAAAGTGATTTCATGCTCTTTATTCAGCTCATAGTGGTGAGGAGGAATGAATGAATGTCCCCTCAAAGTAACTGCTTTATATACATTATTTACACAATGGGCTGCACATGATTGGCTAATTCCGGAATTCTACTGTAAGCCAATCAGGTTGTGGATTCACTTCTATCTGGAGCATGATTGGGTAGTTCCTGCCAACCAATCATACTGCTGCATTGTTCTAGGACCAATCAGACTGCTGCATTCTGAATCCTATTGTTCTAGGACCAATCAGACTGCTGCCTTTTGGATCCTATTGTTCTAGGACCAATCAGACTGCTGCAGTTTGGATCCTATTCAACTCAGTACATAACAGGGTGGCTGGGAAACCCCTTTCATTCCGAGGTCCACATTCCCTCATGGGCAGCCTTCCAGGGGCTGCATACCAATAGTGTGTGTGGCCAAAAATATACAATCCTCAATCCAGACAAGCAAGAGTTCAAAGACACATTCCATCCTAATAAAAATCATTAGAGGAGGGTGCAGGGCCTGTGAGGGGCATGGCCTACATAGAGTCCTGAGGGCTGGATAGAGAGAATGAAGGACCACATTTGGCCCCTGGATCCAAGGGTCCCCATCCCTCCTGTAAATTAGCTGTGAATGTGCTTGGTTTACAGAGGAATCCTAACAGTGTCTACTGAAAAGTAGGTCCTACTCAATGCAGTAGGACTTTCTCCCAGGTAAATGGGGTTAGGGTTGCAGCCTTAATCCTTCTACTTTTCCTGGAGGTCAGTTAGAATTTAAGTAATACCATTCAGTAAATGTATGTGCAATAACATTCCAATGTGCCATCAACTCTAATGTGCAGCTCAATTTTTAGAACCTTGAAACCAAAAAAAGTATTTGCTGGAGAATGTAAATGTGCCATCGAATCTAATGTGCACCTTAATTTTTGCAACGTAAGTTGGCCAAAAAAGGTGAGGATTAGATTTGAGTAGATACAGTATATGTGTGTACCTTATTTCAAGAAGATGTCTGCCTGCCTATCTATCTTTATCTATCTATCTATCTATCTATCTATCTATCTATCTATCTATCATCATCTATCACAGCCTTTGAACCCTTATTCTTTGAAAGTATTAAATAATGTGGATTTATTAGCCTAGTTGTAATTGAGCAGCCTGTGAAAGCAGAATGTATTTTATCACACACATTTCTTGAAACCAAAACTTGTCTTGTAAAATGTTAATATCTCCCTCCTTGTTTTCTTGGTAACGTATGAATAAGTTGCATTCTGGGCCATGGACATTTTTTGTAAAAGGCGTACCATTAATAATATGGCACTGATACGTTGAGCCACATAATGATGCTTGTTACAGAAAAACAATGTGTTCCCTAATGTCAGAGTTACTTTCCTCTCATAGGTCTCCTACTATGGCTGGTGGGCTCTTTGCAGTCAGTAAGCATTATTTTAGCTACCTCGGCTCTTATGACACAGGAATGGAAGTCTGGGGAGGAGAAAACCTTGAATTTTCATTCCGGGTAAGTAACGTTATAGGAAGTAGCCCTGAAACATTCCTCTCCACGCAAATCTCATTAAGCTCCTTATGTCTCCTGCATGAGTAACTGTCTTTTAAAGGAAATATGCAAGTAGTGTAGTGTAAGTTGTTAATCAAACCAGTCCTTGCCAGTGCTATTATGAATACAAAGCCTAGTTCATTCTCCTGAGCTGCTTCTGTTATCCAGAACTAGGTAGTTGTAACATTCATATTTTGTAGTCCAGTGCTCTGATGGATAACTAGCTGGTGATTCCGTAGTTTCAGGCAAGTCCTACCAAACGTTAATGGAAGTAAAATTGTACTTGCTATGCCCCATATAAGGAAAATAAAGGTAAAGGTAAAGGGACCCCTGACCATTACGTCCAGTAGTGGCCGACTCTGGGGTTGTGGTGCTCATCTCGCTTTATTGGCTGAGGGAGCCGGCGTACAGCTTCCGGGTCATGTGGCCAGCGTGACTAAGCCGCTTCTGGCAAACCAGAGCAGCGCACGGAAACACCATTTACCTTCCCGCCGGAGCAGTACCTATTTATCTACTTGCACTTTGATGTGCTTTCGAACTGCTAGGTTGGCAGGAGCTAGGACCGAGCAACGGGAGCTCACCCCGTCGTGGGGATTCGAACCGCCGACCTTCTGATTGGCAAGTCCTAGGTTCTGTGGTTTAACCCACATTGCCACCTGCGTCCCTAAATATTTTCCCCCAAAGATGAACATATTCCCTACTTAAAATGAATGGGACATAAACATACAAGCTTTCTTTGGACTGGGGTCTTTGGGTTTTGTATGGGTTGTAATGTCTAGTCATACGCGTATGATCCATAACTGCAAAGTCAATTCTTCTTGGTAGCACCACATGCTATTATCAAGCTTGGTTATATGTAAATAGTGTAGGTTGCATGGCAAAATACAGTTCCTGACTCCACGTCACTGTTTGGAGAATAGAGCAACATCTGAGAATATAGATGTCATGCTAAGTATGGAACTTGTAGATTAAACTTCCCAAAACACTCTGTACTACATCTACCTATAAAGAAAACGTACATACTGTAATGCTTCAGTCTAATACCGCTACTTAAATTATATACTCTTTGATCTTAATATAGTATCTAATTGAACGGATCTAATGCACAAATGAGCCAATAATTATTTCATGCTGTGAAATGCCCAGGCATTTATTCTATCCTCTTAGCTGAAGTGTCCTCCGTAGCCACCCGCTGACTCCGTGTATAAAATACATTCTTCAACTAATTACATCCTGTGTAAAGATACTCAATGACTCTGCCCATTTGTCCTGTTCCTTAAAAGTTAAGGCCAGTGCATATCTGCTCAAAGTTCACAAGGAAGAAATCCAAATGTAGGAAATATCAATGTTGTATGCTTCCAGTAATAATTGTGCTAGACTGTTGACATAAGGTACTTGCAATATTTGATTGTGTTCACATGGCATGAGGGATCAAACTTTAGGCAGATTTTTAGGGGAGGAATCATAAATATTGGGTGGTATTAAACTAAGTTGAATAATAAATAAAAATATTATTATTATTATTAAGTTCTACTCAGAGTAGACCCACTGAAATTAAGTTAGGTCCATTAATTACAATAGTTCTACTTAGTTGAATACCACACATAGAATAGATCTTGAAATATGCATGGAGTTAATCTAAGCTACAGAGGCTGACACAAAACAGAGCTAGCCAGAACTGGTAATGGAAAGAGATTCGGGAAGAAGTGTGGCAGGAGTATTTGCTCAACTTCTGAAGCATTACCTTGAGCTTCAGTGGTACAAATAGCTTCTTAAACAGCTGCTGCTTAAGCCAGTTCATAGGATAGGGCTGCAATATTGCATGCATATAATACAGGCTGTTTTGTTTGTTTTTCTTTATTTTATTTAGATCTGGCAGTGTGGAGGAAGCCTTGAGATCCATCCTTGTTCTCACGTGGGACATGTTTTCCCAAAGCAAGCTCCCTACTCAAGGGCAAAGGCTTTGGCTAACTCTGTCCGTGCTGCAGAAGTGTGGATGGATGCATACAAAGAGCTTTATTACCACAGAAATCCATATGCACGCAAGGTAAGCTTACTGTTCAGATCACTTTTCTGAGGATCCTGTCACCTAAATTTTGACTCTAGAGGGAAAAGGGGAGAGGTAAGGCAGCAAGGGGTATTATTTATGCCAGGCACATAATTTGAATTGCCTTGGTGCATGTCTGTTTTTGTAACAGGCTGAGAACACAGAGCACTTTTTGCAGGGCTGTTAATCCATCTCACAAAAGTGACAAAATTCCTAAAGGATGGAAATGGTCTCCAATGAAGTAGATCTACTAGCACAAGGACTTACGGCTGTGCAAGGGAACTTTCCTTTCCTCCCCACACTCTGCCTCCCTAGATCTGTTCTGATGTTTTCCCCAACCCCCCTGGAGCAAATTTGGGGAAGGTGCAGAGGGAGAAGACAGAGAGGGGAAATTCCATTGCACAAGTGGAAACCCGTGCAGTAGTGGATCTACTTTGTTGGATACTGCCCCTTAGTGTTTTGCCAGTTTGAAAAAGAATAGGCTGCATAATCTTAATAATTATAGGTTAGCTATCCTGACTAGAATAACTGAACTGTTGATAAATACATAACTCTACATTAAAGGAAAGATTTTGATGGTAGAATTATAATTATTACAATTATAATTATTGCCAATCAATGTGGTTTCAGGATTAGTATTACCAAATACATTTATAATCTTGAGAAAATGTGATCAGTTGGATAACTATAAATAGTTGGTTCTAGTACAGTGGTGCCTCGCAAGACGAAATTAATTTGTTCTGCGAGTTTTGTCGTCTTGCGATTTTTGTCATCTTGCGAAGCACGGTGTCGGAAAAGTTTTGGAAAAGCTTCAAAAATCAGCAAAGTCTTCAAAAACCTCAAAAAAGGCTACCACACCGCGTGCTATGAGTTGCTCCTCGAAGTCAAGTCACAACTGTACTAACGGTGTTAAGAAAAAGGAAACAAACTTGCAAGACGTTTCCGTCTTGCGAAGCAAGCCCATAGGGAAAATCGTCTTGCGAAGCAGCTCAAAAAACAAAAAACCCTTTTGTCTTGCGAGTTTTCCGTCTTGTGAGGCATTCGTCTTGCGAGGTACCACTGTAATCTGATTTTCATTTAGAAGAGATAAAACTTAAGAAGGATCGCAGGAAAAAGGATTACTCTGGTACCCAATAGCTCCTGGTGGCATTACATGAAATCAAGAGGGTCCTTCTGCCGGGACATTTGAGGGTTTCTAATTCAAAACTCCATAGGCTGGATCTCTGCTACCATCAGGTAGTCCTACAGAAGGGAGAGGCAATTTTGCCAAAGCCGCCAGTATCCTCAAAAAAGCTGTTCCATATGGTTAGAGAACCCTCTGAAACAGTGTGGGAGGTAATACATGGAGCACTAGGAACGGGGAATTGGCAAAAATAGCTTCCTTCCGTCCCCACCTTCTGCAGCAAGAGCCTCCACTGGACCTCTGTCTCTTCTGCAAATGGAAGGGGAAACCTGCATCTAGTCCAGTAGGTTTATTAATGATTTTGAATAGTAATATCGCAGACGGTCAAGGTTACAGCTGGTACTAAAAATGTTGGGGCTAGGTTGGGATATGATTAAATAGATACCAAACAATCTGGCTCAGTTAATGGGCTGGATACAATCAAATACCACACATTTTTAATGAAGGTAAGAACACAAACTCCCTGATCTAGAAATCTGTAATATGTACTGGTACTGCAGATAAAGGGGGATTATGGTGTTTGTACTGAGTTACCTTTGTGAGACTTCACACAGATTTTGTCTGGGTTTGGGTCCTTCACTATAAGCTATGATGCTTGCCTATAGGGAATTTTGCTGGTAACTAACCCTCTTTCGATTGTGGTCATACCATAGGAGCCAACCCCTAGGGGCTGAGGTCCCTTTGACCCCCCCCCCCCAAAATATTTGAGGGGACCAGTCCCTCCCCAAGTTGAAGTGCATTCCCATTCAAATAGTGTGTGGGGGCCATGTCATGTGATTGATTAATTATGTAAGGCAGGGCTTACCTCCCCCCAATATTTAATTCAAGCTGGTATCCGTGGGTCATACTAAATATGGTCTTTGCTCTATCAGGATAGTATTAGGAAATAGTGTTTGAAGTTCAGTGACTTCCTGTGAACATGTGCATCAGTTTTATTGCAGTAACAAAACTAAAATTTGGATGTGAAATCAGAACATCCAAGTAGAAAAAGCATATAGAATATTAACTTAATGATGTTTGTATGTTGATGTCCTATTTTGACCACACTTTAAAAGGCTGAAGGAGGAGGGGATTTACCGTATTTTTCGCTCTATAAGACGCACCAGACCACAAGACGCACCTGGTTTTTGGAGGAGGAAAACAAGAAAAAAAATATTCTGAATCTCAGAAGCCAGAATAGCAAGAGGGATCACTGTGCAGTGAAAGCAGCAATCCCTCTTGCTGTTCTGGCTTCTGGGATAGCTGCACAGCCTGCATTCACTCCATAAGACGCACACACATTTCCCCTTACTTTTTAGGAGGGGAAAAGTGAGTCTTATAGAGCAAAAAATACGGTATATACTTAGCATTACATTTTATCTGTTTCTACTTTCAGGACTGCACAAATTGTGACTAGCCAGGGAAAAAAACCATGGTGTACCAGCCATGTTTTGTGGCCTGTTGGAATCTAATAGCTTCCTCTATCCCAATCCCATTTCTGCCATTTCAGCCCAGTAGCAGAATGTTATGACTATATAACTATATGGGCTGAATTCAGCTTGGTAGGTCACAGGTTGTACAAACCTCACAAATACTCCACGCAGATGGACTCCATTTCCCTCCTGACATTTCAAAGTTTATGCTGTAGCTTTCCTTATGTTGAAATTTCAATTTACTTTCGGTTTTCTTTTTAGGAGCCTTATGGAGATGTGACAGAAAGAAGATTTCTTCGAGAGAAGCTGAAATGCAAGGATTTCAAGTGGTACTTGGATAATATTTACCCAGAACTCCATGTGCCCGAGGACAGGCCTGGCTTTTTTGGGATGGTAAGTAAAATTGTTTTTTTAAGAGGGGTTTTTCGTAAGACTGACAGCTCTCCTTCAGGATATTTTGGCAAGGCAGGAATCAGCAGAAAGTGTGATAAGTTCAAATCTCAACCTAGCCATGAATTCACTAGGTAGCCTTAGGTAATCCACTGTCTCTCAGCACTGGACACCGTGGGGATAATAATTTGTACCTTGTACAGAGCTATTGTAAGAAGTACTGAGAATGTGCAAAAACCACCTTCTTGACTAAAGGACCTACTGTTGGTCTCGTCTGCTCAGCCCGCCAGAATCTATATTCACATGCAGGGGAAGTCCCAAACTGACCGAGGGTTTGAGACCCATCAGCTACCCTCATCTGGTTTAGCAAAATGAATGTCAATAGGAACAAATGTAGGGTTCTGTATGTAGGCAGGAGAATCAGTTGCACAAATATAGGATGGGGGACACCTGGCTTGACAGCAGTACATGTGGAAAGGATCTAGGTGTCTTAGTGGACCACGTACTTAACATGAGTCAATAGTGTGATGCAGCAGGCTGCACCAACAAATGTAGAGTTTCTAGATCAAGGAAAGCCATAGTACCACTCTGTTCTACCTTCGTCAGACCCCACTGGTAGCCCATCTAGGAGAAGGTAACTCTGATCCTAAACCTCTGCTGCCTTGCAGGATATATTCAGGAGCAGAAAAGGCTAAGGAGTAAACCTTACACAAATTGGGAGTGGAGTCCCTAAGGTGGTTGGATAGCACCTTGTATGCCTCCTTCTGGCAACTCCTGCAGCCAGGCTGGTGCCAAACGTATTGCTGTGTTTTCCTTTGCACCAGTGAGGCTGAGAGGAGGGGTCTTGTTATCTGGGCAGCCCAGGACCTCCATACACACTGCCCACTGCCCAGGCTTTCGCCCCAGCATTTTAGTGCTGCTAATGCAGCAGTTTGACATCACCCCCAGAGGTGCACTCCATTGTCTCTCAAGTCAGACAGATGCCAACAACAACTGAGAATTTGAAAAACTTTGAAACGTTATAGACGTGCTTATCATTTTAAAATTGAATGATTCTTGAATTCATATACAGTGGTACTATGGTTCTCAAACTTAATCAGTTCCAGAAGTCCGTTCCAAAACCAAAGCGTTCCAAAACCAAGGCATGCTTTCCCATAGAAAGTAATGCAAAACGGATTAATGTGTTCCAGACTTTAAAAAACAGCAATTTAACATGAATTTTACTATCTGAGACCATTGATCCATAAAATGAAAGCAATAATCAATGTTCTGTACTATAAAATAAATAAGACAGTATTGTAGATGATAAAAATAAAATTTTTCCCCCCTTACCTGCACTGATGATAGTCATTGTTTGGGTGGGGGGCTTTTATCCATTTCACACAGTCAATCAGTAGCTGAACTAGGTTCCACACAGTCACAAAAACAAATTACTGGTAACCGGAAAAGCCTCAAAAACAAAACAAAAACACAAACTAAATAGCAAAAACAAAAGTGCCAAACTTAATTGGTTCCAGAAGTCTATTTGACTTCTGAAATGTTTGAAAACCAAGGTGCAGCTTCTGATTGGTGCAGGTGCCCCAGAAACAATAGCCGGCAGTCGTATCGGACGGTCAGCTTCCAAAAAACGTTTGCAAACTGGAACACTTACTTCCGGGTTTTCGGCGTTTAAGAACCAAGGCATTTGAGAATCAAGGTACCACTGCATAACTAGGTTCTTCTGGAGCTCATCAAGGGTCCAGAATCGTATCTGCAGCAGTAATCAGCTAGATGCTTCCCACTAATTAGATCCCAAGATAGGGATGGTATAATGTAGGGGTCAGCAAACTTTTTCAGCAGGTGGGGGGGGGGCGGGGCTGGACTATATTTTTTTTGGGGGGGGGGAATGAACTAATTCCTATGCCCCACAAATAACCCAGAGATGCATTTTAAATAAAACGACACATTCTACTCATGTAAAAACATGCTGATTCGCAGACTGTCCATGGGCTGGATTTAAAGGCGACTGGACCGCATCCGGCCCCCGGGCCTTAGTTTGCCTACCCATGGTATAATGCCACTATAAAGGAGCCATGCTTTTTTTCTCGGAAAACCCCTTCACATGTGTGCCACTACCACAATATGTTAACATTCACCATATGTCATGTGTAAGTGTATTATGTAATATATCAGATAACTGGCTAACTAATGTTCCTCCAGTGGCTTCCTTTTTGCTGCCTACCAAAAGGATACCTATCCAGTATTGACTGGGCTGTCTTCCCCGTAGCTGAAAACATCTTGCCCAGTCATGCTTGCTTTATGTTATATTTCCTCCCCTCTACTGGTTTTATTAGTTCTTGGCAGATCCTTTCCTTATGAAATCCCCCCCCCCCTTTTTTTTTTGGGTGATACTGCTGTGAATTTCCTTGAAGGGAAAATTATTCTTCATTTTATGTAGCTCTTGGGTCTGACATTTTGAGTTCAATGCAAATAAAGAAAGAATCAGTTCATTCCATGCTTGTTTTCACCGGGGAGAACTATGTTTACGACACATACAGCTTCCCAGCAAATTAGTACACAGAAGACCTGAAAGTCCTTCCAATGAGGATTCAGTCACATTATATTCGACCTTGCCTAAAGAAATTTGGAGCTAGGGTCAACAGTAATTCATATTGAAATAATTATTATTATTCATGACACTTCTCAACAGCATGACGCTTCTCAACAGCAAATTCTCATTTGCTACCTCACGCTACGTAAAAAAGTGAATATAAATTTAGATTATAAAAATAGTTCATATACCAACTGAGTGAATTTTGACCATTGGTCTTCATCACCAGCTCGTATTTGACATTTCAAGATCAATTATAGAACGTGGGAGTCCTCCCTGGCACAAAGAACAGTCAGCATATTTTAAAAAGCTCCAGGGCATATATTTTCAGGCAGTTACCAACACAATCTGGAGAGGAAATCCCCCCCAAAATATAATTGTATTCTATGTGTGGTACCTGACTAAGTCATATTCACAGTAGAGCCCCTGAAATCAGTAGGCTTACGTTACTAGTCAGGACTAACTTAAGATCATTGGTTCCTACTATTTAGTTGTGATGGTTTCTCATTAAAAAAAAAATTCTTATTGCTGCATCTGATACTTATACTGAATTATAAGCTGCTAAATTAATAGTTTTTAAAGTGCAGTGACTGATGGGATGTTTGGATTGTGGGCTGGTATCTCTTAACTGCCTTTTGCCACCTTTCAGCTGAAGAACAGAGGGATGGCAAATTACTGTTTTGATTATAATCCTCTTGATGACCATGATATAACAGGACGTGTAGTCATATTATATCCTTGTCATGGCATGGGACAAAATCAGGTAAGATTTCCCCTTTACTTCCATTAGAGGGTCGAAATGTAGTTGCCCTTTCTTTGTGCATGTTTTTTGATATTAAAATATTTACAACCCACTCTATCCTGCTTGATCTCAGGCATTGACACCTATTTTGTATCTTGAAGCGTTGTATTAATGAATTAACGCACACAAAACAATAAACAATGAACACTAATCTTAAAGCACAAAGCAAATTGTAGTAAAGGTAAAGGGACCCCTGACCATTAAGTCCAGTCGTGGCCGACTCTGGGGTTGCGGCGCTCATCTCGCTTTATTGGCCGAGGGAGCTGGCGTACAGCTCATGTGGCCAGCATGACTAAGCCGCTTCTGGTGAACCAGAGCAGTGCACGGAAATGCCATTTACCTTCCCGCCGGAGGGGTACCTATTTATCTGCTTGCACTTTGACGTGCTTTCGAACTGCTAGGTTTGCAGGAGCAGGGACCGAGCAACAGGAGCTCACCCCGTTGCGGGGATTCAAATCTCCAACCTTCTGATTGGTGAATTGTAGAACCAGGCAGCAAATTTTGACAGTGCACAAATGCCTAAGTAAATAACCAGTTTTTAACCTGGCACCAAAATAAAGCTGAAGTTGTTCCAGGTAGACCTCAGAAAGGAGGCCTTTCCATAACCTATTCCATCAGGCCTATTTTCTGCATCTTGACATAATGGGCATCTCCTAAAGATGGTATTTTAATGAGCCGATCTCAGTGTTCAGGCAGTTTGTTTGTTTGTTTGTTTGTTTATAAATTCAACCATTTAACACCATAGTGGAGAGAGATGCTACTTCAAATACTTAAGTTCCCATTTCTTTAGGGTTTTATTGACTCTAAATTTATGAAATAGGTATTTGCAATCAATGCAATGCATCTTAACTCTGGCTTCAATATGTAGTTCCACTTAGCAGCCTAGCTGCCACATTTTACACTAACTGAAACTTCAGTGTCTTCATCAGGAGCAGCCCCATATAGAGTGCATTACAGTCATTGAACTGGGGACTACCAGAGCATGAATTACTGTGGAGATGCTATCCCTGATCAAGAACGACTGTAGCTGGTAGATCAAACTGAAGTTGGCCAAACAGACTCCAAGCCATACACCTGCTCCTTTGGGGCAGGGTGTCTTGTGTGTCAAAACGCTTCCATGTTGTTTGCCTAATTCCTATTCACAAAAACCATCAACCCTCAAGGCCTCTGTCTTGTTGGGACTCAGTCTGTTTATTAGTTCATATGCAGACACCTATCCAGCACTCCACAACTTCCCCTAACTTGGTAAATATGGATTGGGTGCTAATGTTTTAATGTTGTATTTTAATTTTGTTTTTAAGTTATAATCATTCAACTTGTTTTTATTATTGCTTGTAAGCCGCTCTGAGCCCGGCCTTGGCTGGGGAGGGCGGGGTATAAATAATAATAATATTAATAATAATAATAATAATAATAATAATAATAATAATAATAATAATTATTATTATTATTATTATTATTAATGTCACCCAACTCTAAACTTCACCCAGCAGCTTCATACAGATACAGTGGTGCCTCGCAAGACGAAAAGAATCCATTCCGCAATTCTCTTCGTCTAGCAGTTTTTTCGTCTTGCGAAGCAACCCTATTAGTGGCTAAGCGGATTAGCGCTATTAGCGGTTTAGCGGCTATTAAAGGCTTAGCGGCTTAGCTGCTAAAAGGCGATTAGCGACTTAGTGGCTTAGAAAAAGGGGGGGGCGGGAAAAAAATCGCAAGACTAGCAAAGCAAGCCCATAGGGAAAATCGTCTTGCGAAGCAACTCAAAAACGGAAAACCCTTTCGTCTAGCGGGTTTTCCGTCTGGCGAGGCACCACTGTATTATATGAAGCATGTTCCCAGCAGCAGGGGGTGTGGGGGAGCAAAGCCACTGTAGTTTTAGCACTATGCACCAGAAAGCTGTGTACACCAGGCATAGGCAAACTCGGCCCGCCAGATGTTTTGGGACTTCAACTTCCATGATCCCTAGCTAACAGGACCAGTGGTCGGGGATGATGGGAATTGTAGTCCCAAAACATCTGGAGGGCTGAGTTTGCCTATGCCTTTAAACCATAGTTAAGCCAAACTGTGATTTAAAGTGACATGCAAACTGGTAAAATAAGGTGTTTCAAAGTCTAAAGTTGTTTCAAAGTGCTAAATTGGATCGCTCTCTAGGGTGATGCAGATTACTCAAATTTGCATACAACTTTTTCCACTATAATTTCCCCCCCTGCAAAACCCACTTCACTGATTGCAACCGCAGGTGGCTTTGTTTTTAAGGTCTAAGATCTAAATTCTGGTGGCATTCATCTCCTGGGCTGGATCCTGGCATAGCCAGAGTGAGTCTATTGGTGTGCACTTTGCCTTTCCCAGCTGGCTGCATGTCTCTTCACTGCTGTTGCAGAGCCTGCAGCAGGCTTTGTTTGAAGCTCTTAGCCCCACAGCTTCTTCTGCTGTAACAGCTGCTCTCACATTTGAGGTCCTCCAACTCACTCAGGGCTAAATGGAGGAGGAAGGTTTTTGCCTTTTCAGCTGCTTTCTCTCTGCTTGGTACTCTGTGGATCAAACCAACAAACCTTTATTAACGCTGTAAACCTCCTGTCCTGCCCCAGTTCCCACAAACCCTTCTATCCCTCCTCTTTCTTCTCATGGCCCTGGCTGATTATGAAATACCCTCCCCAGAGATTCTTGTTTGGCACCTACCATCCTATCCTTTAGGTGCAGAGTTAAAATTATTCTCTTCCCTTGGGCTTTTGGTATGTAAAAGCACAATCCTTTTGTCGTTTGCTGTGTGCCAATTTTCCTGCTGCTAGTTTCTGTTACTGATTTGTTTGTGTTTTAAACTTGTGTGAATTTTATATTTTGTCTTGGATTGTAAGCCACCTTGAAGACCTGGTAGAAAGGCAGGGTATAGTATTTTTTAAAAATATAAAATGCTGCATCCCTATATACTCTACTGCCAGGGATGAAGCTGTATTGAACACAGTGGGCCTTCTTAGCAAACATGCATAGGTTTCCTCTGTGAGCTGCCATAATACCACTAACCACTTGCCCCTGACTAGTCCTTCATTAATCCTCTTTCTACCCATTTCCCTGTCATTTTCTTGGATAGTTTTCTATGTGTTCCTTTATATTCATTACCACTAACTACGGTTACTAAATAATAATAATAATAATAATAATAATAATAATAATAATTATTATTATTATTATTATTATTAATACCCCGCCCATCTGGCTGGGCTTCCCCAGCCACTCTGGGCGGCTTCCAAAAAAAATATATTAAAATACTCTAATACATCAAACATTAAAAGCTTCCCTAAACAGGGCTGCCTTCAGATGTCTTCTAAAAGTCTGGTAGTTGTTGTTCTCTTTGACATATTGGCAGTAGTTAGTGCCTGATGAACGAATTACCAAAAACAATCTATGTCGGGGCTGCAATTCAGAAAGGTTACAGTTGTCGCTACTGGATATGTTAATTTAGTTCCTGGTCTGGAGGACCCCCCCCCCCAAAAATACGACTTTTTTCCATTTAAGCTCTAGAAGGATGCCTGTCTGAATGTCACACATACATACCTAAAGTTTTAGTAGAGATTTTATTTCCGTTTGGGGTTTACAGTTTTTTGAATACACCTCCCACAATGAAATACGTTACAACACACGGCAACCTGAAGTCTGCGCAGCGGTTGATCCGGGATCTGACTATTTGAAAATGTATTTGTGCCAAGAAGGTGTCCAGAACATTCCTGAAAATCAGAAAATTTTATTTAGAGAGGTAAGGATGCAGCACAGTCTTTTTGCTTGTATTGTACAGCCAGCAGCCATTAGCAATGAGTTAATGGGTTAGGGCTCAGTCCCCGAAAGAAGCTTCAAACAGAATTGCTCTCTAGAATAGTGGGGTGGCAGTTCATTGCTTGTTTCCCCTCACTCACTGAAACTACTTCAAATGTATTCATGCTTAAGAAGAAGGTTGGTTTTAGTACAATGTGAGGGTCAGGGGTCTGAAAGCTGTTGCCCATCTGTGTCCACCGCCCCCCCACCCCCCGCGCACCTGAAAGATCAGGAAATATATTTACAACAGTGTTTAGTGGATTTCCTGGATAAGCTTCCACTGTAGATTGCAGCACCACTTGATCGGCGCAACCCCAGTTGATACTGGACTGCAAAGAATGATAATATGCCTTCCTCTTTTAAGGCAGATAGGCTATCTGAAACCGCTGTATACGGTTGGTGATTTGCAGATCCAGGCCATTGCAGCCCTTCCCCAAAATATTTTTGATTAACTAAGGAAAAGGAGGACGTACCCTCAAATTTTAAACTTCATATCAGATTAAAATCCTTTTTTGATTTCACTTTATTCAGTAGGTACGGTATATGTTTAAATTGTTGCTCCCTTACTACATAGACTGCTTCAGCTACATTGTGATAATTACTACCAACAACTTTGTCAGAACTTCCAGATAATTGTTGAGTTGAAAGGGACCCTGAGGGTCATTTAGTCCAACTTCCTGCAATGAAAGAATCTCAACTAGATCATAGAATCTTAAGAGCTGGAAGGGACCCAGGGGTCATCTAGTCCAACCCCCTGCAAAGCAGGAATCTCAGCTAAAGCATCCATGACAGATGGCCATCCAGCCTCTGTTTAAAAATCTCCAAGGAAGGAGAGTGCACTACCTCTCGTGGGAGTCTGTTCCTAATGTTTATAAACAGCATTTAAGTATGAAATAGTTTTGCCAGAACTCCTGTTAAAGTTAATTTCTTCACTGATCAGCAAAGGCTGCATTCGGAGAGTTTCAAGAAAAAGAGTTCTCCTTAATTACCATTGTCTTGTCAGATAGTCAGTCGCTTACTAAGAGTGACTGCAGTTGCTAAATAATCTTCAGATTCTGAATCTGCACACAAAAAATATTGACAGAATCCCACGCCTCTTTGCTTTTCTGTTAGTCTTCCTTCTTTCAGTTAGACTACTAAAAAGCTAAAAAGCGATGTTGATAAGTGCATTATCAGCTGGACTCTCAAATATTATTATACTGTCTTTACTGTAAAGTATAAAGTGTTCTGTACCATCTTTTGTAGGATGGAACGTTACTCCATGTGCAGACCCAGAAGTGCATACAAGCAGAATCTAATGCTTATGATGGCAATTCAGCGCCTTTATTACGGCCGTGTTCCAATTCAGAATACCAGAAGTGGTTTTTCGAAGAAAGGAGCTGAAGTGGAACTCCACTATTTTGTGCAAGAAAATAATTGAAATGGAAGAAAGAAAACCTTTATTTTTTTATGCAGAAGGGCTGCACTTTTCCTTTTCTACTTTCCTGGCATTGTAATGTATATATTAAATTGGTACAGATTTTCCTACAAAAGAAATCCGTACCTTACTTGGCAGCTATATGACTTCTCCAAAAGTGTCCTAATCCCACCCCTGCCCCTGCCAAAAGGCCATGTATTTATATAAACCTGTTAGGTATGGTAATGAAATGCAAACGATTGCACTAACATTTGACAACGTAAATATTTATTTTTTTAGCAAGAGTTTCTGCAGTTGTGCCTCTCTAAGAGATATTAAAATGGGCCAAATTTTGCTGTGAAATGTGTGATTATAGGAGATTTCAAGTAGATTTATTTTCTGTGTACACCTGACATCTTAGGACTGAGTAGCAAACATGGTGGCCTTCAGTTGATGTTGGATCTAGCTCCCATCAGCCTCAGCCTGAATGGCCAGTGGTCATGGATGATGGGTGTTGTAGTCCAACAGTATCCGGAGGCTACTCTGTTAGCTATCCCTGCTTTAGGACTGGTACATTTGCTCAAACACTGGGGAACCATACAGATAGTACATACTGGAAATTCGACCATAGGCAATCATAATATAAAATATCAATCAATCAAGCTGTGTCATGGCATGCTAGGTTAAAATTAATAATTTAGTGATTGAAATTAGCCTTTTAAAATAAAGCACCCATCGTAAGCTTTATTTCGGCAAAAAATGGTGAACTAGATGTACTGGGGGCCTATTTCTGGCATACAGAAAAATGAGTGAAGGGGAAAAGAATTTGCAGGAGCAGATTTACTAAGGGGGAAACTATGTGTTGCACTGCAGCCATGTGTCACAAAGGGCTGGCAGCCCCATCTATGTGGCAAAGCACATTCAGGTGGGGGCAGTTTGCATCAGTTGAGGAGAGGCGAACAGTTAACCCTTTTCTTGTTGGGCGCTGTTCCTCTGAAGCTTCTCCTTCCAATGTGCTTTTAGTATTCAGAACCTGCATTTATCTCACAAATAGGCCTGGAGCCCTCTAGGTACAAAGGCAGCTGCAGGGGTGGGATGTTCCAGGAGAGTTGCTGCAAAGGGAAGGGTTAAGCCTCTCATTTCCTCCTGGCCTTTTTCTAATGCAGATCTCCACCTCTGGAAGGTGCTTTGCAATGGAGAAGGAGACGTTGGGTTTGTTTCATATGTTTGTGACGTAATGGGTAGTTTGCCCCTGCTAATTAAGGCAACCAAGGATAGCATTCAGTTTTAAAGCTTTTAAAATAACTTGAAACTTTTTCTATACTTCGTACATTCCAGTTATACTCAGAATAGTCCCATGCAAATCAGTGAACCTAAATAAGTGAAATATTGCTATTAATGGGTTTGCTTTGAGTATGACTTAGTTGAATATCACCCAGAGCCTTGGGTTTTAAAGAACCGACAAAACTACCTCAGACCACAAATTTTGAACTGGGCTTTAATCTTATGGTACTTTTTAATATGATAATTTTCCTTTTGAAAAACATGATAGGAAATGTCCCCATGCTCTGCTAGCACATAGCAGCCAACTTCAATAAAGCAAATATTGCATTATACCAGAGGGTACCAGTTTACTAACATAAAGTTAAGTATACCAGATTAGGCAATTGATACTATGTTAATACTAAATTTCAGTAGCCAGCTTTCATCACTGGTTCTCCACTACGGAGAGGAAAAACTAACTGTAGTGGTTGGCACTTCAACACAAAGGGATTTTTCTGCCTTGAGCCATTCATGTACCAAATTTTTGGCTGCTCTACTTAGGGCATAACCAATCTTCAAGCCATACAGTGCCAAAGTCCCACTTGACCTGATGACTCCACTTATCTGTGTGACAGAAAAGATGAGGTGTGATATCGGTGTGAGGAATCCTGCACAGCATCTATACTTCCTTTCCCCCCCTAGATAGTTCCTACACTTCTGTTTGTGTGCTTAAACAGAAGATGGGGATACTTTTCTTGCAGCTTCCTCACTTGAAATATTTCTCAACAGAGTAAGTGAAACTTACTTTGAGAGAGTGTGAGTGTGGAGGATTGTAGCTTAATCAGAAACAATTCTTAGTCAGTGTTGAATCACCAGTCTTGGAATTTTTCAGGCAACAACGTTGCCAGTTTCCACAGATCAAGCTTCATAATCTCATACCGCTTTGGACTTCAGTTGAGGTTCATCAACTTCTTCAGTGTCTCATGAAGGATAGCCCAAAGCAACACCTGCCTGGATTGCCTGTTATTTCATCAGGTATATACTATGCTCCCTGGGAAATACGCTTCAGGAGTACCATTTTCCACCATCAACACCACCCCTGGTGTTTGCTGGGTATATCAGAGAAGAAGACAACAAATATATGGGAAGCAGGATAACATGAAAGCATAAGGAAGATGGCATCTGAAGAAATGCTGCAAACTTGGGAAGGGGTGAAGCAGTAGCATCTAGATTCACTGATGGTATTTTTCTTGCAGCGCCAAAATTGCATGACTTTTGTCGCTTTTCAAAGTGGTCTTATAATTCTGATCCATATCAGAATCACTGTTGACATGCATCATGTGCTATGAAATTACATAGTTCTTGGAGGCTGCTTCTTCCTAAGTGCCTTAAAAATTAAGCAGTCTTATTCTGTTGGATATATTGGGAGGTTTCTTCACCTTATACTTTGTGTTATCACATGGCTGTTGAAACTGTTTAAAAGTATGATAAATGTTGTTTAGTAACTTTATAAATGATAGTGAGACTGTTTTATAATGGTTAGATAATCCAACTTTTTCTAGGAATGTGAGCATAGGTGGGAGGTTTGTCTAAGACTGTGTAAAGTTCTGTGTTCAATTAATGTAGCGAGTACAAAAGCCAATAAACTATTTGTTGATTTGTCCTTCAACTTTTCCTTTTAACCTTTTTTTTTAATCTCCTAAAGGCCTTATCTGCCAGAAGCAGGCAAGTAAAACAAGAAATACGTTGCCTGCCAGTTTCCTTTTTCTGAAAGTATAGTCTTTTCTAAAAGACTATACTTTGAAGATTCTTTTGAATCTAATACTGACATTAATTGCACTACCTCGCAGAATACCTGTTGTTTTTTTTTATTCTACAACATTTGCATTTAGATAACTGCTGGATTTTGACCCATGAAATCTAAGGAGTCTTTAAGACAGACATGAGAGGTCATTGCAGTGCGAAGGGTAAATAGGCACTTCTGATGCCATTTAAAATGTTTTAGTCATAGGATAAGAGTTTTGTTACGAATATACACACACTAAAACCCCCCTGGAATGTCAGTATTGGTAATAGAGCAATAGAAACAACTGAACATTATTTCCTGATTGTATATTTTCCACTTAGCTACTTAAAGCAGAGATTAGACAGGTAACTACTAGAGACAGAGCCTTTTCTGTGGTTGCACCTTAATTGTGGAACTTGATTGCTGTCATTGCTTTGCCCAGCAAAGTCTGTCCTATTTTTTTGGACCTTTTTTAAAAAATGATTCTCCTGCATGTTTTTTGTGCATTCTTTATGCTTTTGACTTTCTGCTATTTTTATTATTTTGATAATTTGCTCACTACCCTGGAACCCAGTAATCTCATAAAGGCATTTTTTACAAAATACATTATAAAAACACCTGCTACGATGGTAGGTCAGATACATCTGGGGGAATGCTTGTAACCTGCAGAGACCCCTTGCAGGTTGTAGTGTTTCTTTTGTGTGCACAGATAACCTTGATGGTGTAGCCCAGGCAATTCAATCTCAATGGTAGTAGAAATGACTCTGCTGCGACAGTCATTTTGTCCCCTAAGTGCAGCACTTTATTTTTCCTCACATACGATTAAGTGGCAGAAAGTAAAAGAGTGCACTCCTATGCCATAAGAGTTGCAGCTAAATTTATTGGATTATTCCATTATCTGGGACAGATAGGAGCTTTTGCGTCTTTTTAACTTAAGTTATATTCATCGTTTTGACCCATGCAATTTAAAGTGAACCACTGAGAACCAAACCAGCTCATCTGCTTAGCCTTAAACATTTTATCCTCATTCTGTGTCTTTTTATTGGTGAAATGCTGGAACATATCATATCAATATTTATAGAGTGTACATCATCTCTTTTGGGGCATGACAGATTTCAGGATGATTCCCCTCCCCAATATTAATATATGTAAGCCACTTTTCAACATTGTATCTTTGTCATTTGATGGCTTTGTATGTTAGATTATCTCTAGGTGTAACATTGCACCCTTCTATTATTTTTGTTTGTTTGTTTATCTTAACCTTCTATATTGCCATTCATCTGAGAATCACAGGGCAGTTTACAATATAAAAACACAAAAATACATACAATAGTATCAAATAAAAACAATACGCTCACATTTACAAGGCCATAGATTGTTTAATTAGCCAAAGGCCTGGGGAATGTTTTTGCCCGGCACCTAAAGATATGTAATGAAGGTGCCAGGCAAGCCTTCCTTGGGAGAGCATTCCACAAGCAGGGAGCCACCACAGAAAAGGCCTGTTCTTGTGTTGCCACCCTCTGGACCTCTTGTGGAGCAGGCACACAAAGGGCCTCAGTGTAGTCAACTATTTAGTAACTAATAACCTAGACATTCCTTGGATGACTGCCAACTGAAGGCAACCTATGTATATTGTGGCCTCAGAAGTAAGTATAATGTCACACACTTCATCGGGAGAAGGGTAATTAGGCTGAAACAGAGCAGCATTCATTGCTCCAGTATCCCAAGTCAGAAACATTGAAACTACTAGTCCAGCAAGGCAGCATTGTTGTTACCTGAAACACAAGCAGTTACCTATGGCCTGCCTGAGTAACACTGCTTGGGAAGAAGTCCTCTGGGGAGCTCTTGGTGGAAAACCAGAGATTTCAGAAGCCCTGCAAAGCTGAGCCATAAAGCTATAAAAACCACGGGTATGGAGAACTGTAGAGGTAGAAATAGCTAGCTCTAAAGCATTCACCATACAGTATCTGTTACAAATGCCTGCTTGGTGTAGTTGCAACAAGCAGGTGCATCTCTCGATCCTCTGGGAACATAAGGAGGCTAGCATTTATCAAGGCACCTGCTCCCTAGCAGCAGACTTTGCCAGAGCTTCTCAATGCCAGTGCTCTTAATGCAGCGCAACAGGCCATGGAGCTGGGGAAATTAACCAGCTGGAGAATAATAGTTTGGTCCCAAAAAAATACATCCGTATCTGAAACGCACATATGAGAAAGACCACAAGTTTGTAATGCTGAGATTGCCATGAAAGGGTTCGCATATCAGTAGCTTGGTCATGTGTAAATTGTGTATTTTAAATTGTGTTTCCACATAGTTTTGTATCTTGAAGGTTCAAAGAAACAGCAAGGCTGTTTCTGTAGAGTGAGTAGTGCAGGAATGACAGCCCTGTGGCCCTCCAGATGTTTTTCGACTCCATCATCCCCAACCATTCTCCCTGCTAGCTGGTGCTGATGGGGCTTGACTATCCCTGTCCCTGAACTAGTAGTGTTGAGGAAACCCAATCCCACCCAGTATGGGCAAAGCACACTTAGTGGCCAACTGTTGGGTTGTGGGGCAGAAAACCAGGTTAAGGGAGAATGGAATGAAGTATTCAAGAGGGCAGTGGAACACTGCACATGCAGTACCCACTTGCAAATACAAATAGCAAACTCAATTCTTTGAGAGCCAATCCTTATGCAGCCGAAACAGTACCACCAATGCACGAGAGAGGTATCTGTAGGCTTGGGGAACCCTTAAGGTTTGTAGAAGTACACATTTATTTAGATGCCTCCCCAACCCCCCAAAGATAGGAAAAACCTGAAACAATCCAATGGAAACTGAGCATGCTCATTGGCCATGGAAGGATGTCTATTGAGGTGAGGAATGGAATAGAATAGAGTGTCGTGGAAGACAGGATGGCCAGCTGACTAGAACATTCTTAATTGGAGCATCCTACTCTGTCATGTTTTGTCGCAGTTCACACTTCTTTATTTTGAATATTTGTAGGCAGCTTTTCCAGTGGAGCATCCATTTGAAGTGTAGCATGTATGCTCACTGACTCAAAAGTTTGGCGCCTCATTTAAGGATGGGGGAAAGCCACACTTTTCATAAGTTGAAAAATTGTTCCAGGAAAGTGTGAGTGTGTATTGTGTGTGTGTGTGTTGTAACCTCACAAGAGTTGGGCAGTCAGCACCTTGCATGGCTGGCTTTCGTTGCGAAAATGAAGGTCAAGTCCAAAGAGAAGACAGACTGTCTTCCACTTTGTAATATGGTGAGCACATTTAGCAGAAGGCTCATTACCTTAGTTATATATGTCTGATTTATCTCTATGTGATAAATGTTCTTTTGATCAGGACACAGTTGTGGCCCATTACTTGAGGTTGCAGTCATCTAATAGTGAATATCTAAGTTATCTCTGGGGGGAAATTGGCACAACTCCAAGAGCAATTCAAAACAGTGTTCCTATATGTTTACATAAATTATATATCTCTGTATGCGTATGTGTAACTTCCTTAAAAACTCAGATAACCTAAAATCACTGGTATCCTGTTCCCAAATATATTTATTTGGAAGTTTCTGTTGTTTTAATTGAAATATTCCATTAATAATATAGGATCTGTTGCACTTCTAATAACCTTTATGTTATAGCCTTACAGATTCATTGAGTGAATGATGAAGTGACAAGAATTTTATTTCTGTGCAAACTGTAAGAGATGGATAGGCCGTGATTCAAATTTCATGCCCTCTTTTCCTTTGCCGATTTAAAATAAATGTGATGAGGTTTCAGCCAATTCCCTTGAGCAGACTTCTCTGTAATTTGATAAAACACTCCAGCAGAATATAGTCAGAGAGCTAACATTTTGTAGAGTTATCTGAAATGAAATCTTTGCACATTTGATTTGGCGTTAACAACTTGCTAAAGAACAATGCTTGGGGGGTCGGTCTCTGTGTGTCCCTGCATGTGTTTTGCTGATGCAGTGGAGAATAAATTCTGATGGATTTATGTTCAATAAGGCTGGTTTCATAATTAAATATCTAACTTTAAAATATATATATTGTCAAAAACAATATTTTTTAAATGTTGAAATTGTATGAATAAAAAAGACTTGTTTCTTTACATTTTTTTCTTAGCACATGGCATAGAAATATGGTCAGCGGCACCTGCAAACACTTTTGCAAGGCAGTTTATACAGTCATACCTTGGGTTGAAGTAGCTTCGGGATGAATATTTTCGGGTTGAGCTCCACGGCGACCCGGAAGTAACGCAGCACATTGCTTCCGGGTTTCACTGCTCGTGCATGCAACTGCGCTCAAAATGACATCACACGCATGCACGGAAGCAGCAAAACGCAACCCATGCACGCTCAGTCGCGTCTTATGTTTACTTCAGGATGCAAACAGGGTTCCGGAACGGATCCCGTACATATCCAGAGGTACCACTGTACTCCTGACTATCAGCTGATTGTTGGGCCTTCGGAGCGCAGTGCAAACATTAACAATCTGCAAATGTCAACAATCAGCTCATTGTTGGTGCTTGCAAAGAGCCCTGCGCAACTGACAATCAGCCAGCCACCAAAGCACAGCTCCAAGAATCAGGTGGGATTGGCTCCACTAAGGAGTTTACCATTGGGGTGGAGGAAATGGTTTGGATTCAAACTGCTTTTTCTGTAGAGGCAGAAGTGCTCCTAAAAATGGATAATTCTTCAGAGAAAGCTTCTCATGTGTTTCCTCTAAGGACTTAAATCCAAGCTGCTTCATTTTGGAAGAAGAAAACACTTAGTTTTCCCCTGTGCAGAGTCTTGCAGCTGATTGAAGGTGACTGGTGCTGAAAGAATGTCTTCAGTGTGGGTTGCTGCAACTCCCAATCAGCTGATCAGTGGTTAAAGTTATCTTCTTTGAACTTTGAGAGGCATCATTCACTACATTATGATAGCTGCTGATTGACAGTTGGGTGATCCAATTGGGATATAAAGATCTGGCCTTCTGACCATATCCAATTCCCCACTCCCATAATATAATATGGGTTTCTCCTTGATATTAACAGGTGAGGAGGTCCAAAGCACAAATAACATATGCTGTTCACTCCATATTCATGAGGAGTCAAACTCTCAGTGTGACAAGACCTGTGTTTTGGACCTCCTCACCGATTAATATCAAGCAAGATCAAAGTGTTTGAGTAGGCGCATATTGGGGGAGGGATATTGTATGATTGCAATGTCAGCCACCTTCAAAATTGACTGAAAGCAGCATGTAAATCTAAACAAAATGAGCTGGACAAGCATTCCTGAAGCAAAGGACAACAGCTATAAATTATTTTGCTGGCACCATGATACCATCATCTTAATCTCAGAGACCTATAGAATAACCTGATTCTGCCTCCTTCTGTTACTTAACCCCCTTTTCTTTTTGCTTCCCACCAATTCAGCAGAATTGGTGAAGTCATGACAGATCTGGTTTCTCTCCTGTTAAAAGCCCACAATCAATATGCAGACCACAGCCACCTACACATCTTCCTCAGTCCCTTCCTTCTTGTCATGTCCACTTGTGCAATTATTACATTCAGCGCCACTTAATTTCCTGGCTAAATATTCTGGTTGCTTTCTGGTGTTTTGCCACGTGTTGATGAGCACAATGTCTCTATCCTTCTCCCCCCTTGCTTTTTATCTCCTTTTACTGTTCCGCTGCTGCCCCAAGACCAAATATTTTCATTAAAATATTATTTACTAATATTTCTTGAATGCTTTTTAAAATTAATTCTCATTACTTATCTTCACCACCCTTCTTGGCCTCATTGTATGGGCATTTCCCAAACTGTCAACAGAATGATGACATAGTACTGCAACAAGATTGCATCCATTCTATTGTGTTGAAGATGTCCGGAAATGAAGCAAAAATAATGAGTCAGCATACATTCACATAGTGGTACTACTATAAATAAAGGATGAGGCCTATTAGTTATGACCCAGTAGTGAAGTCTTATTGCTGGGGATAACGCCAGATTAAGGCGTAGCTATGTTCTGCCACACAGAGCCTGAACAAGGAATGTTTCCACAAAATAATCAGACTTAGACAATGTAGCATCCATTTCAACTTTATAAGGACACAGTTCTATAAGGATTTACTTGTTGTGCTTAAACATGCTTCTGGTGAAGTGAACTCTAGCCCATGAAAACTTATGCCATAACAAATGTTTTGGTGTTTTAACCTTTTTGTTCTTTTCAATTGTTAGGATTTTAACCCCCTCTTTCACATTCTTCCTAGCTAAAACCGAACCCTTCCTTATCTCTTGTTAATACTAATAAAAACAGAAAATACTCCCTTTATTTTCATTTCAAACTCTTTTGGTATAGTTGAACTGACAGTCCTAATCTACCTTCAATAATTTTTAATTTATCAACACCCATTAGAACTTAACTCATAAGAAATCCAAATAGAAACAAAATGGTTTTTTTACAAACAAATTAACTCTGCCACATTAATTTACCAATAAATTTATACTTTTTATATTGAAAAAACCCGAGTCCTTAATGCATTCTGTTTCTCACAGAGCTATATTTTATGGCATTAATTATATTTTTCTGTCTTTTCTAATTTGAATTCTATATTAGAACGAAGTTTGATGTCGAGGCAGTTGTAGTACAACTGACATAGTTTACAACTCTTTGGTCTACCTTTTTAACTTCTGCCATGTTCTATTAACATTTTTTCCCTGCAGGTTTGCTTTGTCTGGTTGCATACGTTGTAGGGAGAAAATGAAATTAAATCTTTTAAAAATATCAAATTGTAAACAAGCCAGGCTGATTGTGAAATATATCGTCTTTATCAAAAAGACGCATTCAGTCAGCTTGAAAAGTGGAAAACAGTAGACCTGTGAGATAATGGGATCTAGACAATCTTTAATTTTGTGCACAGATGTGTGAATTAGTGTATGCAGGAATGTTTTCATATTATTTTTTTATGTAGGACATATGTTAAGTGGAAGGGTCTTGAGGGCAACAGAACTGGCTGTGGAACTGGCAGTGTTACAGATAGATACTCATTCTGCATTTGTAAGAAACATATTTATTTATTAAATACTTAAGGATTGCATTGCTGGATGCAATCAGCAACAGTATCAGTACAGCATTCTGTTTGCAAAAGGGATGCTGTTGCAGAAGACAAACAATGGAGTGGCCATTGCTTTTACATGTTGCTTGTGAACTTCCAGAGATACCTATTTGGCCACTGTTGCAAACAGCATGCTCGACTTAAGTCAGACTTTGATCTGATCCAGGAAGACAATTCTCTTTGCTTTTTGCCATGGTAGATAGGAAGAATGAAACAGTCATGTACAGAGGAAATGCCTCCTGCATTATTTTCAATGGACATGTATCCATTTACGGTAGCTATCACGACTTGATTTGCCACCTGTTTTTACTATTCCCCCACTCCAACTCCCTAGATGCTCTGTGAATTTCTCTTAGAAGCAAAAACAAAGTGACAGTTGCCACATGCTATGGCACTGAATGAGGGACGCGGGTGGTGCTGTGGTCTAAATCACAGAGCCTAGGGCTTGCCGATCAGAAGGTCGTCGGTTCGAATCCCCGCGACGGGGTGAGCTCCCATTGCTCAGTCTCTGCTCCTGCCCACCTAGCAGTTCGAAAGCACGTCAAAGTGCAAGTAGATAAATAGGTACCGCTTTGGCGGGAAGGTAAATGGCATTTCTATGCGCTGCTCTGGTTCGCCAGAAGCAGCTTAGTCATGCTTGCCACATGACCCGGGAGCTGTCTGCAGACAAACGCCGGCTCCCTCGGCCTTTAGAACGAGATTAGCGCGCAACCCCGGAGTCGTCTGCGACTGGATGTAACAGTCAGGGGTACCTTTACCTTTGGCACTGAATTCCACAGGCTAATTATTTATTGTTGCCAAGCAATGTGCATAGAGCTCTACACAGAACTTACAGGATGGATCGGTTTTGCATGGCGGTTTGCATCTTCGTGGTACGTTGTTGAAGACTAATCAGTGTTTTTGAGGTCGGGACGTACAACTACTGTGTGAATAGAGGGGCTAAAGTGTGCACAAGCCCCTTCTCAACGTGGCAAAATGTCACCAGTGACCGGGGTATGTTTACATCACTGCCTTAGTAAAGCCTGGTAAAAAGGAGACTGAGAGGAGATACGATAGCCATCTTCAAATCTCTACAAGGCTGCCACATGGAGGATGAAGCTTGTTTTCTCGGGTAGGACTCGAACCCATGGCTTCAAGTTGCAAGAAAACCTCAGAAAGAACTTTCTGATGTTAAGAAACGTTCAACAGAGGAATGGACTCCCCCGGGTGGTGGTGGACTCTCCTTCCTTGGAGGTTTTTAAGCAGAGGTCAGGTGGCCATCTCGCATGTATTATTTAGCTGAGATTCCTGTATTTTAAGAGGTTGGACTAGATGACCCTCGGGGTCATTTCCAACTCTGCAATTCTATGATTTAATAACACAGTGAAGTTGCTGCTTTTTCCTGGTGCGTTTCACAGCTCTCCTTCCCTTCCAGGCAGCTGTTCACGTCAGCACGGCTTCTTTAGTGTCGTATTTGTTTCTGTTTGCGAATGGTTTAAGGGCTCCAGCTGGTGGGAAGCTGGTTTGAGAAACAGTGCTCCAAACTGTGGAATCTTAATAGCAAAGTACAGGATTCATTAGCATTTTGGGTATAATGCATAAAACCCAGCACTGGGAAGGCAGCAAGGGCCCAGTAAATGGGGACTTCCGACCCAACAACCTGAGATCAGCCCACCAGCTTGTATCTGGCGGCTTTTCAGAGGCTACAAAAAAACCTTCTAGCTTTGCTTCCGAAAAGAAGAGCTGACTGGTACACAGATGGTGTGCGGTGATGCTGTGCTTGGTGCAGGCAAAGACACATTGCCAAGGACACTTGACATGTGGGAGGGACATTGGTTCGGAGGCTGAGAGCACATGCCTGGCATGGAAAAAAGGTTCCAGGCTCAGTCCTGGCTATCTTTCATTCATTTAAGTCTCTCAGGTAACAGAGCTTGAAGAGGTGTTGCTGCCCAAACCAGAACAAATCCAAACAAGCTCTCCAAGTATGAGTGGCGCCTTGCCAGGGCTTGATTTGCCTCCTGTTTTTGCTACTTTCCTCAGGGAAGAGAGAGAAAGCAAGAAAGGAGGGAGGTGCTGCCAGGCCTCAAAACATGGCTGATGGGCTGCCTTTGGCTTAGCAAGCCATGCCTTGAGCAGGCCTGGAGGAGACAGTTGAGGGCTAGGCCATGAGCGTAGGAACAAGACGTGGGAATAAATGA
Source organism: Podarcis muralis (assembly GCF_964188315.1). NCBI lineage: Eukaryota > Metazoa > Chordata > Lepidosauria > Squamata > Lacertidae > Podarcis > Podarcis muralis. The sequence goes on from NC_135662.1 coordinate 80,281,869, forward strand.
GAGTAAGACAGGTTCACCTCTGCATGTTTAGAGGAAGTTAAAGAAAAAAGTGCATTGTTCCTGAGGGAAACGAAAGAATAGGCAGTGGAACTCTGAACGTGAAGCCAGTGCCCCAGCCAAACGCCTCAAGTCTTTCCCAAGCGCCCCTCGGCTTGTGCCCAGCCAACCTTTTAACTCTGAAAGACCAAAGCAAAGAAATGATAATAATAACAAGAATAACCCGTGCGTCACGTGTGTGTGAAAGAGAGGGGCACCTGAGCACGCCACCGCCTCGAGGAAAGGGGCAGACGCCGCTGCGCCCCCTGCCTCGCGCCAAGCCGCCCCTTTCCCGCCTTCCCCAGCGGCCCTCTTTCCTCTCCCACCCGCCCCAGCCCGCCTTCCAATGGGCTGCTGGACGTGCCCAAGCCCTGCATCTCCTCCTGCGTCTCGCGTTGGTGTGCGTCGTCTCCTCAGCAGAAGAGCCGCCGTCCCCCAGCGGCAGCCGACCAGCCCTCTCCCGCCGCCGCCGCCGCCGCCGGGGAGGAAGGCAGGGCAGGAGCCGGGCGAGCGAGCCAAGAAGCCCAGTAGCAGGAGCCGAGAGGTGGCAGAAGGATTTGGGCGGGCGCACGGAAGGGCTCTCGCCTACTGCATCCAGCCGCCGCCGCCGCCGCCGTTTCCCCCCTTTTGGCCGGTTTGTGCGCGCCACTCTGCGCGCGCTGTGTGGCGCGGCGTGGTGTCTGCTTGCAGCAGCGGCGGCGGCGGCAACGGAGAAGCACGGCAGCGGCGGGAGGGCTCCGGGGGAATGCGGCACTAGCGTCCCCAGCCTTGTGGAAGAGCCGAGAACCCCCCTCCCGCCCCAATTGTTTTCCCCTCAGCCCTCGTCGCGTTTCCGCGTCGCCTCCGGAACCTGCACGGGAGCAGGGAGGCAAGCGCGCGCCCTCGCCCAGCCTGGCTGCGGCTGAGTGAGGGGCTGAGGAGGCGCCCTCGCGACCCGCCGCTTGTGGACTTGGGGGTGGGGTGGGTGGGAAACGGGGGTGGCGGGCGGCGGCTGCTGCTGGTTAGTGGTTCCATTTGGCCGCCCCGAGGAAGGAGCCGGCGCCATTGCCAGGAGGATTAGAGCCGGGGGGGCCGCAGCGTGCGCGCCCCTTCCTCCCTGCCGGGGCCATTGCCTGGCGGAGGGCAGCGGGCGCCCTCGTGCTTGTGCCCCCCTGACCTCTCCCGCAGGATGCCAGCCTTGCCCCGGCGGCCCAGCGCGGCCACCACCTCTGCCTTGCTGCTGCTCCTGCTGCTGCTGCTCCTGCAGCCGCCGCCGCCGCTGGTCTCCTCGGCTTGGTCGCGAAGCAACTCCCGGGCGCCGGCGGGGTCGCTGCCCCACGCCGCCGCCACGACCCCCATCGCCATCATGGGCTTGATGCCGCTCAGCGACTCGGTGGAGAAGGGCAGGATCGGCCGGGGGGTCCTGCCGGCCATGCAACTGGCCATGGAGCAGATCCTCAACGAGTCCTTGCTCGACCCTTACTCGCTGGACCTGCGCTACTACGACACCGAGGTGAGTGGGGCGGGAGGGGGCTCTCTCGGCGTGGCCAGCGCCGGGCACCTTTCGGTGGGGGGGGAGGGCGACACAGTCCCGTTGCCTTTACGCCGGATGGATGGGGCAGAAGGTGGGACCTGCCGCTGCCAGAGCCTTGGATGCCGACCTGCAGCCAGCTGTTGGGCATGGGATGGCAGGATGAGTGCTTCCAAGGGGAGGCCACCCGTTTAGATGGAGTCACTCGAGTTCCTGTTTGGGTTCCTCCTTGGTGCCTTAAATGCATATATAATTTAGATGCTATGCTGCAAGGCTTGGCCTTGGGCAGAAGCTGTGCGAGTCCAAAAGGGAAAGAGGAAATCATGTTGGAAGGGACTCCAGCTGTTTCAAAGGGAATCACTCCGATCCGTGTTTGTGTACCTCTCCAGAGCCCTTTCCCCCCGCTGCCAGTCTGCAGCAGCAGCAGCAGAGGCTGGCATTGGATGGAAAGGATGCGAGGAGGAGGAAAAAAGGCATTTCGAAGAGACTCCAGCTGTTTGGAACCGAATCACTTCGGATCTGATTCTCGCTGCCCCCACCCCTTTTGACATGCTCAGTGGCCTGGCTTCCACCACGCCACCAGAGGCTGGTGTTTAGCGAATTTGCAGCTGGTTCCCCGCGGGCAGCTGTTTCCTGGCCCAGCAGCCTGGGCTCAAACCTGCAGCCCTTGGCGTGCCGAAAAAGCGCCGCCCGTTATTCAAGCAACAGATGCACGTCAGGGATTTGTGGTTGGAGAGCTGCGAGCAGGCGCTTGGCCACCCGCATAGCTGAGCTTGAGCTGAGCTGCAGCGTTTGCGTACTTGGAGCGCCACTTGATGCTCTCCGTGAACTCCTGAAGGGCGAGCGGGAGGCCAGTCGGATTTCTAGCGCTTAGCGGGGAAGGGGAAGGCAGGCAGGAGAGGGATGCAGCGGGTGGGGTGGCTTGCCCTCCCCCCTTTAGCGATGCGAGGGGGGCAAAGAGAGGAGGATGCCGGCGCCTCCGTCTTTCGGGAGCAGCTGTTGTGATCCGTGGACACGCTGCCCCCTTCGGAGCGTCCTCTCCTTTGCGCTCCTCTTGGCGCACTCTCCTCTCTTGTCTCAGTTCGCGCTAGCTGGTTGGCAGGTACGGTGGCACACAAGACACAGAGGGGCTTGTTGGGAAACGGGGAAAGGATGAAGAAGAAAAGTGCGCGAGGATTTGGCTGGCATTCTTTCATCAGTCGGTTGTGCAAAACCAATCAGCCAGTGCCCAGAAAGAGTTAATTTTGCAGTTCCCCCCTCGTCGTCGTTTGTCTGCCATGCATAATTCTTCCTGTAAATGCTGGGTAACACATCTTGTGCACTTAGGCTGGGTGGGCCAAGGGCAAAGGGACCGTTGCAGAGCGCTCAGCGGAGAATTCCTTAGCCTGTTCAGTTTTCATTTCCTGATCATTCACACGAAGTTATCGAGGGGCTTTGTTGCGGACACGTTGGAGGCTTATTGTTTTGTGCTTGGATTTTTTTGGTCACAATTCAAGCAAACGTGTTTGCGGCAAATTAATGCTGATTCAATGTTGGACCTTTCCTGAAGGTGGCAGCAGTTTCTTATGTAATACTTATGCCTGACGATCACTGCCAAGATAAACCTGCTGTAAAGAGTGACTACTGAGAAGAAAGGTTAACTGTCCTCGTCCAAAATTTGTCTTAAGGTGACACCATGTAGGCTTCTTCCATTTTGCACTTGGTGTTTGGTAGAAATACAAATCAGGAGCAAACGAACATGCTTCGCTGTCATATACTTCATTGCACCTTTTGGTTTTTAAATTACTGGTTTTATTTAAATATTTTCTGCATCGTTCAACGTAATGCCCTTTCCACATTTGCTTAGAAAGGAAATCAAGGGACAGGAGCATTTAAAATAACCATCTTATGTGGAATTTATGTGTTGAGCAAGCGTCCAGCTGTGGTCATAGCAAGACTGTAATTCCTTATCTGTAGAAAACTGAAGGCAGGGTGATTATGATACTTATTTTTGTACAAATATAAATATTTGTCTATAAATTATCACCTTTGGTGTGAATTATTTGAATGAATGGCTTGAAAATGAGATTGTAATGGTAACAAGTAGGCAGGCAGTGCTTATTTCTTCATACGTCAGATGAAGAAAAGTCAAATTTACTTGAAAAGCATTTGGGATTTTGAAAACATTCATTACAACCTAAAATTCAAATAAGGAGGAATCTGTTTCTATAAGGTTACATTTGCAAGCATATATGAGAAGATAAAGGTTGCAATCCTAGACCTGCTTGCCTGGTAGTAAATCCAATTGAACTTAATAGTGCTTACTTTTGAGCGTCATGCATAGGTTCCCACTATTAAACAATCTGCAAAATGTGGAGTTTTGGAAAAGTGAGACCCAAGACTGCATTCCTTGGTTGATAATTGTAGCATCAGCTGAGAGTGTGCACATGTGAATGTACTATCACAGACAGAACACCACAGGCAGAACTTAAATATCTCATCAACATCAACCTCAGATGAGGCTGTCCCTGGAGTGGGTCACACATTCAGATTCCAGTCATTAGTTTAGGATGCATTAATTCATAGAGTCATAAAATCTAATGAACAGATAATGATTACTGTTGGAATGGAGCTACTTGTGATCTTTGAGAAGTTTAAGTATATATAATCTTTCTGTCATGTTTCAATATTAAGGAAAATGCATTTTTTTTTGTTGATCTCCCATTCCAGTTTTAGTTGTGTATACAGGTGTGACTAAAGGACCCTTGTGTTGCCTTCCAACTCTGCAATTCTGATTCTAGTTGCTGTAGAATGTGGATGGGTTGCACATCTGAACGCATGTATTGCTAAATGCAATGAGGCGACATCTGCATCTGAATGAATGTTCATGTTCACCCATAGGTTCCCGATCCACTGACAGAGATCCATGCATGGAATATGCTTCTGTGTGTGGTTCTCATTTTTCCAAGTGGAGCATGAAGGTTTAGTAACATCCTTTAAAAAAAAAAAAAAAAAGCACCTTTTTTTTTTGTACTCCAGGGAAGAAATCCTGTAAAATACCAAGGCAGACTTTGATCTTCTGAGTAGTCTCATGCTTGTTAACATACATTTCACTCATTTACTGATGTTAAACAGATATTATTAATAAGAAAAAATGTACAAGTTGAGCTAATGGAAATATGGAAAAGGAAGGAAGCGTGTGTTCTAGGCATTAAGCAGGTTTTGCATCTGTGAAGAGATGTAGCTATCTCGTCTTTTTCAGTATTTGCCACATGAATTTTTTACTATAAGAAGCTAGTTATGATTTAGGAAATGGAACTGTATAGTTTCTGAGAGCCATGTCACATGTGACAAGCGCATGAGTGTGAGTCTCTCCATGTATAAATGGCTTACCATGATTGGTGGCCTTGTAGGGGAGCATGCACAATCTTACACCATTGGTCTTCAACTGGTGGGGTGTTAGCACAAACCAGTGACACCCAGCACTGCATGTCTCATTTTTTTCTTTTGGTAAAACCTTTTTCTAACATAAAGAGGTTGTGTATATGAATGGATGACATGGGTGGGGGCGTTGCTTTCCTTTGTATTTACTTTCCACCAATTACTTCCCAGGAATGCACTGTTGCTTGCTAACTCACTTGTACTTCACTCTGAATGGGTTTGTGCTCTTGGCATAGATACCTATTAAACAGGTTTATCAGCTGAACCTGTACAATAGGTATCTACGCCAAGGGCACAATCCCATTTATATAAAACTGGGATGTCCAACAGGTTGATCGTGATCTACTAGTAGATGCCCGCGAGCTTTTGGTAGATCGTGGTCGATCTCTGGCTCCCTTTCCTTAGCATCACTAAAACTGACTCCTGCCTCGGCCCACCCTCCATTGTTGTTTGATCTCTGGAAGGGAAGACGGAGCGTTCTCTGTGCTGCTGTTTTCATCCATAGCGATCTTATTGTGAGTGACCTTACCCCTTTGTCCCTTGCCTTTAACCCCTCCCAAAAAACAGAAGTTCCCCCCAAAAGCTTTTTTTAACCCCTAAAAAACAACGGGACTCCTCCTCCGTTTTCAACTTTCAGCTGAAAACGGGGGTAGATCACTGCCAGTTTTTAATTCTGAAAGTAGATCGCAGTCTCTTGAGAGCTGGTCACCCCTGATATAAAACAACCAAAGGGTGTGACTCTTTGACTTGGGTCGATATAGGTAATGTATAGATTTATTTTCAGAACAATTGCTCTTAAAGTGCACATTGTATTTTACAGTCTAATCTCGAGTACTGCCAAGAACAAGACTGTATCCTTTATTTCCTCCCCAATGAATTTGTTTGCCCTAGAATTGTAGAGTTGGAAGGGACAACAAGGGTCATCTAGTCCAACCCCCTGAAATGTAGGAATATTTTGCCCAACGTGGGCCTTGTGAGTCTTGTGTTCTACTGACTGAACTGTGTTGTAATACGAACAATACCAAATGATGCCCTCTAACAGAAAATGTGGGTCCAATTGCTGCAGGCTAGGGTTAAAGGCAGATCTTGTGGCTAAAACATCTGACACCATGGGTGGGTTTCAGTGTAATGCTGAGTGGGTATGCATGAGTGGAACAAGGTCAACTTGCGTAATGGGGCTTTCCCCCACTCTCTTCTTATTGTGCCCCCAAACCCATGATGGATTTTCACCAGCCTTCCAGAACAGATTTAGGGGGCGCAGGGGGAGGAGAAGGGAGAAAGCCCCATTGCATGAGCACACCCCATTCTGCTCATGCAACAACTTAGTTGAATCCTGCCCTCTTCTTCTATACAAGGCAAAAAATGATATACATATAGGAAATCAGAAGCAAATGCGAAAAGAAATATTGGCTGTGGAACTGTCCGTGGTGCTAGATCTCTTGAGACCTGTGCCTGCAAAGTGGAGTTGCCCAGCAGTGTAAAAATCACATACTGCTAATATATTCTTGCTTTATTGCATTAAGGTTCATTTATTAAACATTATAAATTGCTCAATATATAGTGGTTGCTGTTAACAGAAGTCTGTCAGAGGTTTTTATGCGCAGAAAGGTTAAAATCGTCCATTTCTTAGTTGCTCCATTACATAAGGAATAAATGAAGAAGTGATATGCTGTGCTTACCTGAACTGAGTTGTAATGGATGGGTGTGTTTGGTGCCTTGTATTGCATTGTGAGTGGTAAATTGTACAGATTATTTCTTAAATACCGAATAAAAATTGTTTTTAAAAGGTGATTTTGTTTTTCTGTTGAGACGTCAGCACAAACTCTCTCTCCTCCCCTCCTGGGATGGTAACAAGATCCTATGGTGACCCTACTTGTTGCCTGACAAATTTTGGCTTACATTCCATAGTTTCGAGAACATTGGTCTCATTTTTTGAAAGTGTGGTTGATAGCCAGAATGATCTATTACTGGCTTATGAGTCATCAGGTCCAGTTTTGTCAGGACATCACGTGACAGTTTTTGTGTGCTAACACGTTGGGGAACAAAAAGTTAGGCTTTGAATTTAGGACTTTGGTAGTAATTCACATGTATCTACTCACAGAGCATAAGGCTATCCCCGCAGGAACTTCAGCAGGAAAGTACAGTGTTGCATTGCCCTGCTCAATAGGTTGAAGCCAATGGGACAAGCAGTGGGTGGGCGTTGTAAATGACAGCTCATTGCTCAGGAGAAGTGGTGGCTGGATCACCTTCCTTCCAGGAAAGTTCAGGAGGACACTTGGAGAGGGGAAAGAGAAAAGAGACGCACCAGGTCTCTTTCCTCTGAAGTAATGTGCTCTAATACGGGACATGGGTGGCGCTGTGGGTTAAACCACAGAGCCTAGGACTTGCCGATCAGAAGGTCGGCGGTTCGAATCCGTGCAACGGGGTGAGCTCCCGTCGCTCTGTCCCAGTCCCTGCCAACCTAGCAGTTCGAAAGCACGTCAATGTGCAAGTAGATAAATAGGTACCGCTCCGACAGGAAGGTAAACGGCGTTTCCATGCACTGCTCTGGTTCGGCAGAAGCGGCTTAGTCATGCTGGCCACATGACCTGGAAGCTGTACGCCGGCTCCCTCGGCCAATGAAGTGAGCTGAGCGCCGCAATCCCAGAGTTGGTCACGACTGGGCCTAATGGTCAGGGGTCCCTTTGTTGTTGTTGTTTAGTCGTTTAGTCGTGTCCGACTCTTCGTGACCCCATGGACCAGAGCACGCCAGGCACCCCTGTCTTCCACTGCCTCCCGCAGTTTGGTCAGACTCATGTTTGTAGCTTCGAGAACACTGTCCAACCATCTCGTCCTCTGTCGCCCCCTTCTCCTTGTGCCCTCCATCTTTCCCAACATCAGGGTCTTCTCCAGGGAGTCTTCTCTTCTCATGAGGTGGCCAAAGTACTGGAGCCTCAGCTTCACGATCTGTCCTTCCAATGAGCACTCAGGGCTGATTTCCTTAAGAATGGATGCGTTTGATCTTCTTGCAGTCCATGGGACTCTCAAGAGTCTTCTCCAGCACCATAATTCAAAAGCATCAATTCTTCGGCGATCAGCTTTCTTTATGGTCCAGCTCTCACTTCCATACATCACTAGGGGTCCCTTTACCTTACCTTTAATGTGCTCTAATACTGGGCTGTTGAACTCAAAGGCTGAAATCTGCATACAGTCTGCTTAGCTCTTAATTACTGGGATTTAAACACCCTAAATGTATGCAGGGTTGTGGCAAGGATCTTTTAAACACTGTGCAGAAAATATTGAATGTGAAATAAATTTATCTTAAAAATGATTTGTGACATGCTGTCATTTTCAGTGCAGTGCCTGAATTTGAAGTTGTTCCATTTCCGTGAATTAAACCCAATATTTAAATTGGTTTAATGAATTTTTTATTCAAAAGCATTATACACCATTTTTGTACAGGGTCATGTTTGGTGGCAAGGCTAAAGAGGTACAGATAATTTTTTTTAAAAAAAAGTTATCCATCCTATGGTTTTGGGGTGGGATGGGCTACAAGCCCGAATGAATTAATGAAGTAACAAATGTGTTAATGAAAGAGATTAAATTTAGCAGCACACGAGGAACAGAATCCAGCATTTTTCATCTTGCAAGCAAATAAGTTTAGCACGCGCTTACAAATAATTGTATTTCTACTAATCAATAGCACTGAAAAGAAAGTTAAAACAGCACTGCCATGTTTCTAAATCAGGACCTAATCTATTGCAGTTGCTTTAATTTCTCTGTAAAGCATGATTAGGGCCTTATGAAAATTCTGTACACCATTTGGAGAGAAAAGTAAATTGAGGATTTGGTCTCATGTTTATGGCAAAGTTACAGAAGCCTGTACATATTTAGAATAAGGGGCATGGTGTTGCATATATTAGCACTGTTTTTGCTTATGCGCAAAAGGGGAGGAATTAGTACAGTATCTATAAAGGGATGCTCTGGTCCTTCCTGCCTGGAACCCATGATGCCTGGTGCTGGCTGTTTGGGAGAAACCTGTGGTTAATGAAGTACATGCCTGCTTGCACTTTTTCTCTCTTAACTGGAGAAAAACTATCTTAGCAAGCAGGAGACTCAGGTTCAAACTCCACTTGGCTATGAAGCTGTTGTGAGGATAAAACTGGGAATGGGGATCATATATGTTGCCTTGAGCTCATTGGAGAAAAGGTGGGATATAAATGAAATAAGGTAAAATAAATAAATGTAGTTGGGTCCCTAGATAGGGTTCTAAAATGAAGTTCAGGGCTGCATCCCAATATGGTCTGACTGACATTGAACAAAAAAAAATCACTCCAGTTTTGATTTGACAGTATTTTTGATCGATCTAACAGGGTTTCCTCTTTAATTTCAGAATCAAATATGTTGCCAACAGTCATCCAATCTGTATCTGTACTAAAAAGAATAATTGCTGTAGGTCAGTAATGCCTAGCTTGGTGACTGGGGCTGTTGAGAATTGTAGTCCAAAACATGTGGAGGCTCCCAGATTAGGAAAGACTGAAACATTTTTTTCTAGCATCATGATTTTGATCCTGTGGCCATTGCTGATCCATTTGCCATTTATTCTGTTCTGTTTTCTGCCTTTTGGTTAGCTCTGTTGTCACCTGTTAGTTCATTAAGGTGAGCAACCTGAAGTATTAGATATGAGGAAGATGGGAACTGGACTTTCTCTCTCCTGCCTATTCTGGTCAACCTGCCATTTTCTGCAGGCCACAAAGATCTTGTCTTGACATAACAGGCCTTTTGAGGATAAGAAGTTTGCAGTCTTTCCCCCATAAGGTATGCTGCTTTTAACAGTTGTACATTTTCCCTTCCCAGTGCTCCATTGCTTTATGCACATTATTTCAGTGAAGGTTAAAACAACTCTATAATTACTATCCCCATATTACAGTTGGGAAGGCTGTAGCCTGCCCAAGGTATTCTCTGAGGGTATGGCAAAACCCAGGTAGGAACTTGGTATCCAGTTGCTAAAGGCACAGAATATCAGTGGAGGGACGGGGGAACTGTCATCCATGCAATCAGGAATACAGTGGTGCCTCGGGTTAAGAACTTAATTTGTTCCAGAGGTCTGTTCTTAACTTGAAACTGTTCTTAACCTGAGACACCACTTTAGCTAATGGGGCCTCCTGCTGCCACCGCGCTGCCACCATGCGATTTCTGTTCTCATCTCAAGCAAAGTTCTTAACCAGAGGTACTATTTCTGGGTTAGCGGAGTCTGTAACCTGAAGCGACTGTAACCCAAGGTACCACTGTATGGGTAAAGAGTGTGGATACTTTTCTTTCTCTTTTATTGCAGATGTATGGCAGACTAGGTAAATTTATGGTAGGCTACTGCACCTGCTTACATTTCTCGCCAATCCTGCCTGCCCTGTGTTCATGCAACTCTACGATTTTGATGAGGCACTACAAATCCTCCAATGGAGGCTGCATGATGACTGCCTTACCTTTTTATGTATATAGGAAGAAATAGTTATTTGGTCTCTTCTATACATCCATGCCAGATAGCACCTCACATCTCTACTAATGCCTGCATTGAAAGAGAAGCTGTGATGTCACAATCCTATCTTGCTTGGCAAACTTCAAATTACATTTGCTTGAAAACTTTAATAGTTATGACAACATTGCCCATTGAACACGTAATTGAATACAGTTATGACCCTGATACTGAAACCTGACAGCTAAAAGAAATCCCCAATGCCCAACTTGACTGGTAGTGTATCTATTCATTATGTTTCTAATTAATTTTATGAGCCTATGCATGTCTAAACAGAAAATCTTCCATGCCACATCATCGCACAGTTTATAAGTGATTTTGTGTGTGGTAGTGTGAGAGAAAGAGAGAAACTTAACAAAACACTTATCCATGTGGAATTCTCTCTGACTGGCATCATGCATAAGTCAGGCTATTGGTTCTTACATTTGCTGTGTTAGCAAGTCTGTGCAAAGTGCTCCAGGGCCACGGATGGCTTGCATACCAATACCGTGTGAATTTAGTTATGTGGAATCCAGTACCGGTGACTTTATTCTGCATGCCTTTCATCAGGTCTCAGTTGTCTACAGTGGAAGTCTATACATGCCCACTCAGGCCATGTACTCAGTACACCTTTAAACACCTGTGAAGCGCATCTTTCTCTGTTCTGGACACTGTAGTTCATTCCTCACAGAGTTACAGTTCCCAGCACCCCTTAACAAAGTCCTGTACCCAGAATTCTTTTGGGGGAAAGAATGTGCTTCAGAGTAGGGTGTGCACAGCCTCAGAAGAACTCCCCTTGGAGTTCACTGGGACGGACTCCCAGGTAAGTGTGTATAGGAGTGCAGTTGCCTTAAATACTAAGAGAAGATAATTGAGTTTGTAAAACCAGCCAGCTTGAAACCTGTATGTCCTAAATGTGTGGTTTCCCAGGCAACTTTAATTCTCCTCTCTGTTGAGGCAAGTATCCTGATGGGAAAAATAGTATGTAGTCATGTAACCAGGGAATGTTTCATAATGCCTGTGAAGAAGAAAGAAGCAGCGTATGGCCACACAAGCAAGTGCAGATCTCAGGCTCTCTCACCAAGGCATTTAAAAACAAACCAACAACCCCTTTCCTTATACCTTTTTTTTTTTTTTTTTTTGTAAGCAGGAAACGACAGGCCAAAGTAAATGGTGACCATGTGGGAAATAAGATTCTCCTGTTAGCAAGCTGGAAGCTTGAGCCATTAAACAGTCTGCACAGATGAGCTGCAGTGCTTACTGGCAGCAGCAAGAGGGAAGATAAAGGCTTGAGACTGCCATGTTTGGCGCGGAGCTCTTCCCATTGGAGCTAGAGAAATATTAGCAGCAGCTTGATGTGAAGAAGTCAGCAGGTGGTATGCACACATTTTCGTACAATATTGCACGCCTGCTGATGTGCAGAAACATCAAAAATGATATTTTAAAATATGAAAATTCCCGTGAACAGACAGATCTGTATCCTGAAGAATTATTATTCTAATATGTTTATAAATTTGTCAACTAGGGGGTGATGAATTGTGCTAGCGAAATGTCCAAAATGACAAATATTTAAAATTAGACTTGGCAGAACAGTTTGCCTCGAGAATTATTCTTGTGAGGAACTGATTCACAGCAGCACTGCTGTGAGCAGGATTACTGTCCAAATTGGAAAATCCAGCCTTGGAGAGCAGTTTATCCTTTAATAACAATTAGCTCTGTTCTTAGAGAGACACAGCAGCCCAAGGAAGTAGCAACTTCAAAATGTCAGACTGACAGACAAGCTGGGGCCTGTTTGCTCTAGAGATGAAAGCTCCAAAGGGAGGAAGGAAGTCAGAGAGAAAGTCTGAGGAATATGTTTACTTGGAAATGGAGGACGGGCCTTCTGGTAATTTGCGCGCTGCTAATGATCAGATGTTCCGAGGAGCGACCTACTGCTCGACCTCGCACTCTCATATCCATTCTTGGGCTTTTACCTGTCAGTCATTTTACAGGGCATGGTAACCTAACAGCAGGTGTATTACCTGCAATTCATATAGCCTTGCAACATTTACGCAGGCACTCATGGATTCTGAAGAACTACGAACTCCAAGTAACATTAAAGGACACTCAGGTAAATTCTAATGCACTTGTTAAAAACATTTTGGTTGTGTGTTGTTTCGAAACCCTTTAGAGTTTGTTACTGTCCCTCTCCCCCACAGTTCCCTCATATACAAGGGGATTGTGCGACGAGGCAAATTAGTTTTAGAGTCCTTAATTTTCTCTCTGATACTTTCTGTTGTGGATTACAGTGGTGCCTGAACCTGAGATACTTTTAAATAGCATCTAGGATGATCAAATGCAAAATGGGGCAGGGCTCTTGTACAGCCACAGCTATCCTGTTTGTCTCCTAATATATGACATTTCATAATTTTAAGTCAGACTATTGATCCGTCTAATCTAGAATTATCTACCCCCAGGGAGCAGCTCCTCACAGGCCCTGCCCCCAACCCACCCCTCAGCACCGTTACCTGAGATACCTTTACGTAGAGATGCTACTGAGTGAACCTGAGACTTTATATATATGAAGCATTTGCGCTGTGTGGAATTCTCTGTTTCACGCAGCTGAAAGCAGAGGGGCCCTTTTCATCTATAGTATCTTTCCATCCTAGTGGTATATAAATGTCATATCAAAGGACAAGGTGCGGTACTTTATCAAAATGGCACCACTGCACAGTTTCTATTCAATGGAATACAAGTTTGTATGTCTCAATGTCTCACGTATGCCTTAAAAATCATTTATGTGCATTGCCTCATTTGTGGGAACGCAGAGCATTGAGGTTGGTGGACGCAAGATCTACAGCATGTTTCAAAGGTCTGTTTCTTGGATGTATTAAAAAAAAATAATAGCAAAAAAATTGTATTTAAAAGCAATGTGATGAGTACATGATGAACACAAACTTTCCCCCTTTTAAGGATGGGGTTTGAACCATGTGGGTGGGGGATGATTGCCTCCCACAAGGGCACCCTTAATGAGGAAGACATTAATACATTAAGGTTGAAGTTATGTGCACATTTACTTAGGAATCAGCCCATGGAGCAAAAAGTAAATGTGGTATGGGAAAATATGTAGAATGTCCCAGATTCAGTCTCTTGTTGTTTAGTCGTGTCCGACTCTTCATGACCCCATGGACCAGAGCACGCCAGGCACTTCTGTCTTCCACTGCCTCCCGCAGTTTGGTCAAACTCATGCTGGTAGCTTCGAGAACACTATCCAACCATCTTGTCCTCTGTCGTCCCCTTCTCCTAGTGCCCTCCATCTTTCCCAACATCAGGGTCTTTTCCAGGGAGTCTTCTCTTCTCATGAGGTGGCCAAAGTATTAGAGCCTCAGCTTCACGATCTGTCCTTCCAGAGAGCACTCAGGGCTGATTTCCTTCAGAATGGAGAGTTTTGATCTTCTTGCAGCCCATGGGACTCTCAAGAGTCTCCTCTAGCACCATAATTCAAAAGCGTCAATTCTTCAGTGACCAGCCTTCTTTATGGTCCAGCTTTCACTTCCATATATCACTACTGGGAAAATTCAGTCTCTAGCTCCTCTAATTAAACTTTGAAAGCTCTCAGGTAAAAAAAAGGACCAGGAAAAGACTTTGGATTAGATGGGTCTGTGATCTGAGTCAGTGCACAGCAGCTTCATATGTATCCAAAATAATAATAATAATAATAATAATAATAATAATAATAATAATAATAATAACAAACAGTGGTAGTTATAGACCGAATTAAGCATTGCTTTTTAAATCTGATCCACAACTGTCTCTGTAGCTTTTCGGAAATGGAAGTGATCAGGATGCAGTGACAGACAGGGCTAGTCTGTCTTTCAATGCTGGTATAGAAAAGTGAATTTTGGCGGCTTCAACGTGTCATGATGAAGCTGCGCTTGTGGAATGTTTCTTTTCTACACGTATTGAGATATATGCAGGAGCACTGCCCTCTTTTGCATCTGTTATTTTTACTAGCAAATCTTATCAGGTAGATGATTGTGTAGGCCCTGATTTGGTTTTCAGGAGGTATGCATTAAAGCTCACTTTGGAAACTTTGGTTGCAGCTCATTTCTATTTTCAGCAGGCAATTGATGGGAAAGTGCTATGAAATGAGAAATTCATATGTTTAAAACCACAACAGATTATTAGTCGGTGCTGGAGCAGCGTGATTCTAAATATCTCATTCTAATTACATTGCACAACGTAACTGTCAGGTGCTAGAACCACTGACAAAATGTATTCTGCGAGACACGGCTGTACCTGAATGGCTTTTTATGGTAGATTGAGGGAAAGGACTTTTGATAGTAGAGGAGGCCTGGAGGGTCATTTTGACAATGGCTACTTTTGTTTTGGCAAAGGTCACTGGTGGTATGTGACCCCTGGAGTCCCCAATAATGCTGCCCTTCACTTTAGGTTTCAGCCACCAAGAGGGGAGCGGGGAGCAGAAAGGTGTTTGCTTCTGTTCAGATAAACGCCTAGCTCCAGGGCACTCTTGTTGATAATATGTTCTCTATTACCATTGTTTGTTAGTATCTTGAGGGCAACATGCATGCAAAGGTTTTTTGGGAGGTGGGATTAAAAAAAATAATAATAGCAGGATTTTCCTGGGTACTACGCAGGTTCATCATCTCACACTAACTCCACTTCTGCCTGTATTTTGGTCCCCAGTATGTCTGTATGCAGCTCACCCTCTGAAGAAATAGTATCTAAGTACATGTGGGGAAATGCGTCTTTCATTTGACAAGAGCAAAGTTTTTGAGGCTTTCAGTCACGAGAGGGAGGCCTTTTTCACATCAGCATGTTTGCTGTGGAACTTGTGTTCGTTGTGGATGATTCTGGGGCGCTTTCTTGAGTTTACCCTCAATTCACATATGGCACTGGCCAGGTATAAAGGGTCTCCCTGTTACCTTGCATGAACTCAAGAGTGCAACCTCAAACATACCCAAATGCTCCCTCCCTCGTGGCTGCGCATTGCATGGAAGATTTGCTGTGCGGGGCAAGCTTTGATTCGGCATTGTTCACGTAACTGAGGAACCTGTGATGAGTTTCCGAGTTCTGCAGGTTCCCCGGAACACAGTTTGAAAAAATCATGGATATATATGTCCATCTCTGCCCACCCCCACCTCTGCAGCTTTCTGTGGCAGACATGCAAGGGGTTCTTGTCGTCAGGAGAAGCCATACCCAGAAGACAGACACAATTGCTTTACAGTAAACACAATCTCTCCTTTGCTTACATGTTGACTGGTCTCTGGCTTCTGAGCTTATGCATCAGCTGCCATGGGTCCTTGTCACTTAAGACACAGGTTCTTAAGAGCTTTATGATATTTCTTAGTCTCCCTGTATTAGTCTACTCAGAAAGGAACATCAGAGATATTTTAAATTTCTCTCTGTTTCCATCAGTACATTCATATGACGTTAGCTAGCAGCAGGGATTCCCTCTCCTTTTCACTGTGAAATTCAAATGGAGAACTGGTCAGGTAACCAAACATGATCTGCTACGATAGCCAAGGCTTTGTTGTGCTTTGTAAAATTGTTGTATTCATGTCTTTTGGTGATTAGAATTTCTCTGGGAGCTGCTTACCTGGTTTTGATTTAAAGTTAATGAACAATTGTTAACCACTTTCATAATCAGAGTCTTTATTTGATTATGAACTATAATGCTGCTATAGGTTTCCCTAATCTTCCCTCTGAATACTGGACAGAAGGATGCTGAGATTTATTTTTTTAGACTAAACAACTAAACAACAACAACAACAACATTAAATGTGGAAAAAATATATGTGAAGCTGGTTAATGTTCATTGCACAAGCAAAGGCTAAAATATTTGTGACTTTTGGGTTAGTGAAAAGACAATTGAGAGGACCTATAATAGGTATGCAAAATTACGGACAGTGTTAATGTTCTTTCATGGGAAAACCACCATGGCAGCAATAAAGAAAATGTGAATATACAAGACAACGTTAGCGCATCTCTTGAAAGCTAAACGTATCAGTAGGATGAAGCAGCAATATTGTCAGCTAAGTTTTAGAACTTCGAAATCTACTTTGCTGACTCTTTGGATCAGAAAGGCGGGATATAAATTATGTGAATAAAAACAGTCCTTTTTTATAATAGGAGATGTAAGTCTGCAGTCCTGTGCTTGCTTGGGAGTTAATCCAAATGAAGTCAGAGCATAGGAGTAAACATGCATAGAATCATACCATATCACTGGAAGCTGAACTATATTTGACTTGGAATGCATTTGTTTTAAATAAAAGATGAAGGCAGTGCTATAATGCTGTAATGTTAAAGTATTATTTTTTTTTAGTGACTAATATGGCTAAAATATTAAGGGAAGCGGGTGGCGTTGTGGGTTGTACGCCGGCTCCCTTGGCCAATAAAGCGAGATGAGCACCACAACCCCAGAGTCGGTCACGACTGGACCTAATGGTCAGGGGTCCCTTTACCTTTACCTTTACCTTATGGCTAAAATAAAAACACTTTCCAATCATGGTTTTGGGAAGTGATCATACTTATTATTTTTTTTTAAAAAAAAGATTTATGTCATAGTATTATGAGGCATTTTATTTTAATTTTAAATATGTATACGGACGAAAGACTGTTTTTGGTGCATTTTAGAGTGATAAAATGGCACCCATGACAAAAATTATAATGAATGTGTGGTAAGCTGTAATAAGTTAACTGTCCTGATATATCACTGCCTACATGGAAACTCTGACATTTTAAAAATATGTCAGAGTAGTGCTAGAGGCATTTACACCTATGGAGACTGCTACCCTTCCATTTTTCTGGGGGGAAAAGTCAGGCTTCCTGCAGTCTGGGAAAAGACACAAGAACCACAGGGATAATGCTGGATGATGATAATTGGATGCCCCATAAAATGTGAATGACTGAAGCATGACAACTCTGCACTAAACATCTTGTGTGGAAGCAGCCTCCCAGGCTGTTGGATGGACAGCCTTTCTCCTGATACCACTAATTTTTAGAACATCTCCAATATTTCCCCAGAGTTATGTTAACTGCAGCTGAACCGTCCTACTGTGAACTTGACCATTATATTCTGATGAAGTGAGCTCCGATCCACAAAAACTACTGCTGCAATAGATTTGTTAAGTATTTAAGATGCTGCAGAACTATTAGCTTTATTCCATATACTGTACAAACCTTTTAGGATTTTCCAAAATCCTGATGGGAAAAAGGAACCAAGAGCATTGTCGCATATATTATTCCATGTCAAAATGGCGCAACAGATCTGCATAGTCAGTTGTACAACACACTAGAAGATCAAACCATTGTGTCTCTCAAGTTGTGATACGAAGTGCTATAAGTTAGAAGTTCAGGTATATGGACCACCGTATGCCATAAATACATATTTTAAACAGCACATTTCTTTTCAAATCTCTGCTCCCCCACCTTATTCAGTACTAACACTTAGTGCGTAAAACCGTTAAGGGATAAAGCACACCTCTGTCCTTCAAGAGATGTGATCTCTCAGCAATACAGACTCAACAAGCTGTTCAGCTCAGCCTGAGTTCATGCGAGTTAAACATATCCATTACTAAGGCTATTCAGTTTGCCTAGAATAGACGTGTGCCCTGCAATGCATTAACACAAGGGGAGGTGGGGAGAAAGCGAAGGAATCCCAGCCTGCCAATCAGACTGATATCCATGTTACTCGCTGCTTTCCTAGATTCCCTGTCATCTACAAGAAATGTCTTGATGGCACTGGGACCAGCGGCATCAACACCCAATTCAACACGCTGTCCAAAAGTCACCTTCCTGCTCCACTTGCCCGAAAACACTTGGCCCCTCCCTCCCCACAACAAAGCTCTGGTGTGAGTCCCCTGGGCAAGGACAGGCACAGACTCATCAGGCCAAGAGGAGATAGGCATCAGGTATGAACAACGACCCTCACATATTTGCAAATGACATTTCAGTTGCTAAGTCCCACCTACCCTATTCTGCCATTGCCAAAGGATTTTCAGATTGGAGCATTGGAGGGTTATACTAAAACTATGGGTGGTTGCTATGTATATACTGATGTAGACAGCAGAGTGTAAAATGTAGCTGGGTGTCTGTAAACACATAGTGGAGAGCCCCCAGTTGATTTGGGAATCCCAGTGTGTGTTCCCCATGTCTGTTTTATTTTATTTTCCATTGGATTTGGAATCCTATCATTTCTCCATGCACCCAGTGCCAAATAAATTTCATCCTCACACCAAGCCTGTGAGGTAAAGGTAAAGGGACCCCTGACCATTAGGTCCAGTCTTGACCGACTCTGGGGTTGCGGCACTCATCTCGCTTTATTGGCCGAGGGAGCCGGCGTACAGCTTCTGGATCATGTGGCCAGCATGATGAAGCCGCTTCTGGCAAACCAGAGCAGCGCACGGAAACGCTGTTTACCTTCCTGCCTGAGGGGTACCTATTTATCTACTTGCACTTTGACATGCTTTCGAACTGCTAGGTTGGCAGGAGCAGGGACCGAGCAATGGGAGCTCACCCCGATGCGAGGATTCTAACCGCCGACCTTCTGATTGGCAAGTCCTAGGCTCTGTGGTTTAACCCAGAGCGCCACCCGCGTCCCTTAGCCTGTGAGGTATTTCAGGCTAAAAGACGGTAACTGGCCCAAGGTCTCCCAGTGAAGTGTGCAAGTGAAGTTGGAACTTAGGTCTTCCAACATTTTGTCCGCTACACCACACTGATTATTGTATTTACAAATCCACATCTCAGTCTTGTGCTTTGCTGATGTTTGTCACTGTGAATGCTGATGCATATGCAGCAAAAATACTTTCCATCTAAAATGTGAATTGGCCCTCACTGGCAAATGAAATCCCCAATAGAATTCAAAACCTTGGTTGTCATGGCTGATGTGAGAGAGCAGATGAATAAGGGGTGGAGGCAATTCACCAGTTTACTTTGCTGACATGTGCAAAGTCTTCTTGGATGGTGGCCTTTTTTTTGCTGTCACAATTGACCTCGTTTAAAGATGATGGTTCTGGACTCATTACGTGCACTTAAGCTTGCCAGTCTTGTGGGGTGGTGCCTTACAATTATTAACTGTGTCATGCTCTTTCCCCATTTTAATGTTATTTTTAACAGGAGGCTTATACAGAGCAAGGGACGCGGGTGGCGCTATGGGTAAAAGCCTCAGCGCCTAGGGCTTGCCGATCGAAAGGTCGGCGGTTCGAATCCCCGCGGCGGGGTGCGCTCCCGTTGCTCAGTCCCAGCGCCTGCCAACCTAGCACCCCCGGGTGCAAGTAGATAAATAGGGACCGCTTACTAGCGGAAAGGTAAACGGCGTTTCCGTGTGCGGCTCTGGCTCGCCAGATGCAGCTTTGTCATGCTGGCCACGTGACCCGGAAGTGTCTCCGGACAGCGCTGGCCCCCGGCCTCTTGAGTGAGATGGGCGCACAACCCTAGAGTCTGTCAAGACTGGCCCGTACGGGCAGGGGTACCTTTACCTTTACCTTTATATAGAGCAAACATGGAAACCCTTGTTGGGAAGAAATACAGCATATAAATTATAAATAAAACAAATGGATTATTCTCAGAAATAAAAAATCACCCGGTTCTTTGATTTCTAAAAACTGCTTAAGCAAGAATGTACAGTTCCACAGTGGCAACAGTTCAGTGCAACAACAGACCAAACATTAGCATTTAAAGTGTTTTCTTATACCCTGAACACGCTTCAAAAGCATTAATAGGCAAATGTTAACATTTTCTTGCTGTGAGGTAAATAGGTGCCATGACTAATTTTTCTGATTAAAAACCAGGGATTTTACTTACAGAGAAGTTAAATGTTCTGCTCTTTGAGAAACCCTATGTCAAATCCTCCGCCCACAGATTTGACCTGAACGCTTTGGAGCGAATGATAAAATTCCACCGGGTTTAATGGTGCAGAATCTGCTGGAGGTGTCATTCTCTGAATATGGAAGTAGGAAGAAAGCCGACTCTTAATTAGAGCCCCCCCCCCCGAGAATATGATCAGGAAATGCTTTTGAAGTGTGTTTATGATGCAGCTCATCTAAGGGCCCTGGAGGATCCCTATTTTTTTTTGAGGAAGGGGCAAAGTCTATCAGCAGCACGTATAAAAGGAAGCAAAAACATGCAGCTGTCAGCAGCTTGTGTTGACAGTTGCTGGACTGCCAATACAGTGGTACCTCAGGTTACATATGCTTCAGGTTACATACGCTTCAGGTTACAGACTCCGCTAAACCAGAAACAGTGCTTCAGGTTAAGAACTTTGCTTCAGGATGAGAACAGAAATCGTGCTCCGGCGGCAGCGGGATGCCCCATTAGCTAAAGTGGTGCTTCAGGTTAAGAACAGTTTCAGGTTAAGAACGGACCTCCAGAACGAATTAAGTACTTAACCCGAGGTACCACTGGGCTGGACTGTTTGTTTGGCCTCCTTTACCCTGTCCCCAGCCTTCATTTAGATCCTTTCCCAAGCCTGTTCCCCATCTGTCTAGTCTCAGTTGTCCTGGCCATATTCCTTCCTAAACCTGCCTGTCTTTCTGCTGACCAGCGGTGTTTCCTGCATTTCCTCTTGCCCCTGGCAGTCCATGGTTGTTGTATTCTCTTGTGCTGAGCTGCTACATATGATTATAGGGGACACAACTAAAATATCATGACACCACCACCGCACACTTATATAAGGATTCACCATGAAATATCTGTTTTGCTATGCTTAACATAGTCGTTTCCAGCCTCTTTGGGCATGTGGGCACATTTTGAATTTTGAGGGAGTGCTAAGGGTGCCAGTCGCAAAATGCCTGCCGTGAACACAAAGGAGCAAATTCATCTAAGTAGGTGTGCTAGCAGGAGCCTGTGCAACAAGTCCAGCTAGTGCAATGGGACTTCTCCCCTCTCTTCGACTGTGCACTCCTATGCTATGGGGGATGTGGAGAACCCCCAGAACATCACACCGGGGGAGGAGAGGGGAGAATGTCCCATTCGTCAAACTGAAACATTTGCGCAGATGGAAGAATGTGATTCTGATACATGCAAGTAAGAGTCTCTGATATCTTGTTTTGGGTAGAATATTTCTTTTGTATAAAACCTGGACTATTTCCCCATTATTATTATTATTATTATTATTATTATTATTATTATTATTATTATTTTGCAGTCATTATATGGAGAAGTTTCAAGAACTTTGTTTTTTTTAAAAAAATGATATTTATTAAAGTTTAACAATTACAAAAAAAGAAAAGCAGACAATAAAAAGTTACAATACTTCAAAAATAAAAGAAAATACAATAAAAAACAGTACAACAAAGCAATAAAAAAGAGAAAACAAAAACATTTAAAAACAAAAACATTTAAAAAAACCACACCCAGTATTTTCATATGTTTATCTTTCATTTACTTGTTTCCTCAACTTCCTTACACCTCCCTTTTTTGTATTCTAATTCAATTAGCTGTTTCAGCAAGTCCTTTCCCTCTTTCTCAGATTTTGTTCTAGAATTTATCTTAATGCAATTTAACCTTAAATTTTACACTTTGACCCATTAACAATCCATTTTTACTTAATTCTTTATAACCTTTCTGCTAAAATCATGTAAGTTCATTCCAGCATCCTTCTAACATTCATTAATTTTACAATATTTCTGTAAATATACTTTAAATTTTTTTCCAATCTTCTTCCACCGAGTTTCAAGAACTTTGAAGCATAACTGCTTCCACGGACAAGATACCTATTTAGAAGACTATTTAAATAGTATTTAGGGCACTCCTTTGTTATCGGTGTTAACAGTTAATCTTATTTGTGGGGTGAATTTCACAAGAAGCTTTTCAGGTGTCATATTTATACCAAGCACATTTTTAAAAGGTTAACATTTTCCAAGGAGCTTGTATGTTCCCCAGTATATATTTGCACAGGCTTAATTGGACCTGTTGTCTAATTTAAAAGGTGTGAAGTGTGGGCAGGTAATAAAAATTACAAAAAAATAGGGAGGACAAGGTAAGTAAGCACTAATTTTAGGTAGTAACGTTAAGGGTGCAAAACTTGACGTGATTATGAATACACACCTGCCTCTGAAAACAGTTTCTGCACGCTCCTCTGTAAAGTATTGGGTTTTGGGGAAAAAATGTGCTTGTATCCTAATGCCATTGTGTCCTGTATGTCAGTGCGACTCAAAAGTGGTGGTCTATGGACTGGTGCCAATCCACAATCCACCAGCTAGTGGCCCCCAGTGACACAGCTCAGGTTGGGTGGAATGCTTCAGGAACCAAATACAATAGCTTGAGAAGCACTGCTGTGTGTCTCCATTCCTGTTCCATATTACTGGCTATTGCTACCGCTGGGCATATTCTGTTACATATTAAGGAGAGGAAAGGACATACGCTTTTAATGCGTTAGACACATGTTAAGCATTCCACTTGCATTGGTCCAAAGTCCAATGATGCTACTGTATTGTCAGCTTTACAGTAGTCTGAAACACAGTGGAATCCTATGCATGCCTACTCAGAATTAATCCCGGTTGAGTACAATGGGCTTTACTCCCAGTAAGAGTGTATAGGATTATGGTCATAATTGCCTTGGCTTCCTGTTAACTTCCAAGGCCAATCCAATACTCTGCTTCTTATGTTGGTGAGCATCTGCTCCCAAGTATTCTGCCTTATCAGTTCATCCTACAGAGGCTTGCTCTCTCTTCCTTTATTTTCTGGTCAGAATGTGATGCAGAGTCTTTACAGTGGCAGCCCCTACCCATTGGATTTCTTTTTCCTGGGGAAGCATGGCTGGCCTTTCTCTGCTGTTTTCTGTTTTTCTGACAGCCCCCCGCCTTATTAAGGAATGCATTGTAGGACTTGTGCTCTGAGCAGCGATATTTTCTCAGCATTTTTTATGGCTAGCTTTCAGGTGTTTTCATTATTTGTTCTTATGTGTATTTAATTGAAAATTGCTTTGTGTGCTTTAATGGAATGGAATAGCAATTAATAAGCTTTATAAATAGTTAATTAGCTGAATAGTGCTGCCAGTTGTGTTTTGCTCATTTATTAACATGTGACAAAATTGTGATGTCTGCTTGCTTTTTACCTCACCTTCTTTCTCTACTGAACTGAGTCCTGTGTTTGGGCTGTGCTACTTGAGGATGAAGGTGAGGGTTTACCTGATTGAATTCTTCTATACATAAAAGGGATTCCCTGCACATAGAAAACTACCATGTCAGGAAGAAGCCTAGCTTATTTTTATGTAAAAACATATTTTGTTGCATTGTGCAAAATATGAGAAAGCCAGGGTTGAACTGATACTACCCTTGCTGGTACCTTTCCCAGGAAAATCAGAGGCTCACTATGTCAGGTTCCTATTGGAAGACCGGACAAATGCTAGAACATTAGCAGTGGCAAAGTTTTTATCGGTGGTTGCAGGAACAAATAATCCCTATATTCTGAACAAAATGCTTCTGTAACCTGGAGGTAGGCTGTATGAATTGTGTACTGCTTTGTAATGATTTGTTGCGTCTCTGGACCGAAATAAAGGTTGTTGTTGATGATGATTTTTATGTATAAAAAGGTAAAGGGACCCCTGACCGTTAAGTCCAGTTGCGGACAACTCTGGGGTTGTAGGGCTCATCTCGCTTTACTGTCCGCAGACAGCTTCCAAGTCATGTGGCCAGCATGACTAAGCCGCTTCTGGCGAAGCCAAAGCAGCGCACGGAAACGCCGTTTGCCTTCCCACCGGAGTGGTACCTATTTATCTACTTGCACTTTGACGTGCTTTCGAATGTATACAGATACATTATAACCTGCACATAGAAAACTAGACTGGGCTCTTCCCCCCCCCCCCAACATGCTAATTTTCTATGTGCCTGAATTATTCTTTTGTATCAAGGAGCATTCCATTCTATGAGCCCCCACCTGCAATTATGAAATGCTGCCAGTCAGCCATTGGTTGCACCACCTCATTAAAAACTAGGCTTTGGTTTCTTCAAGGCCACTGACTATGTCTTATAAGTTGATGCTTGCACTGCAGATAGCAAGGACATTTTTTTTTTAATGGCCCTGCTTCTTTGTTTTTAACCCTAACCCTGCATTGACACAGGTAGAAATTAAGCAAAAGGAAGTAGCTCTTCATAGCACCTCAATTGGTAGGAGAATCCCACCTATTTATGTGTGCCATGCTGCTAATAGCACAGGAGCAGGGCTATTTAAGGAGTTGGCAAGCCTCGTTCCACCCCATATTTATCTTAGCCGATGGAAAGCTGCAGTTGTGTATGCTAGAGGGTCTTAGGATGGTTCTCAAAATGCCAAGACCAGCTTTGTCCTGGATGACATCTGCTTCTTTTTACACTGCTGGTATTGCTGATTACCCATGGCCCCTAGTGGCAAGTGTGTGTGTACCAACTCTCAGTTCCACATCTAAGGGTATTTTGCTCATGTGTTAGGTGCCCCAGACTTGATTCGTTTCCACTGATCTACAGCTGCTTTTACTAGATGATCACTGAGGAAGTGTGTGTGTGTCTTTTGGCTGTGTGTGTTTTCCATTCTTCGCAGTGAACTGCATGCAAACCCCAAACCCACAGCTGCTGTTGCCTAAAGACCTCCAGTCACATGCCCCTACCTCATTGCTCTGAGTTGGCAATCCAAGCCAGGAGATACCCCTCAGAGATGTCAGAATCAGCCTTCAGCTCCTCATTCTCATAGTATATGTCCTGCACTAGCTACATCAGGGCACAGAATCAGTTGTGTTTGTGTGTGTGTGTGTGTGTGTGTTTCTGTTTCTTTCGTTCACATTGTTTTTTTAAAATTAAGAAAACTCTTTTATTTCATCTTTTTCATCTACGTAGAGTGTGAAAGGCACTCTAACAATCAGAATTGTTGAGGAAATAGCAAGCATCTTTGGTCTTAGCAATCAGTTATCAAATTAAATTGAGAATAAAGCAATTAGAAGCTTATTTAAATAGGTCATGGGGCAAATCAGTTTAAAGCCCGACTTTTCAGTGCAGCATTTTTATGTTTTCCTGAACTGTGCATAAAAAGTAACTTGCCAGCTGGGTCCCCCCCCCCCCACTTCATCATTATTTGCATCACAAAACATATTTACAGTTAGGTTAGTACATTCTGACATTAAGTTCCCAGTGTAAGTATGACAGAGGATTATTAGCTTAATGTGTTCTTGCCTGAACTGAAGAAGGAACAGAGTTGCAACGATAAAGTATCATTCATGGAGCAGATGTGTGTGTGTGTGTGAAATAAATGTGTATATTCCTGCTAATTGTCAAAGGCCCATTTAAAGTTAGTTCAACACTGTGAAACAGGGAATTGTGGTTTTCATGTGGTCGTCTTTCCAGTGTCACAGTGCTGCCCAAGTATTGTTTTCTGAGTCATGTTTTCCTCGAATAAAAACAGGACGCACCATTCTTGTACCCGAAAAGTTCTTTCAGAGTGTGAAGAAGTAAGAATTGCTACCCACCCTCAAAGAAGCCTGCCTACTCCCTTGTGTGTTCGCGCAATATACTATTTTGAACAAGCCTACTGAATGGGATGTGGACGTGGGTGGCACTGTGGGTTAAACCACAGAGCCTAGGACTTGCCGATCAGAAGGTTGGCGGTTCAAATCCCCGTGATGGGGTGATCTCCCGTTGCTCGGTCCCAGCTCCTGCCAACCTAGCAGTTCGAAAGTACGTCAAAGTGCAAGTAGATAAATAGGTACCGCTCTGGTGGGAAGGTAAACGGCGTTTCCGTGCGCTGCTCTGGTTCGCCAGAAGCGGCTTAGTCATGCTGGCCACATGACCTGGAAGCTGTACGCCGGCTCCCTCGTCCAATAAAGCGAGATGAGCGCCGCAACCCCAGAGTCGGTCACGACTGGACCTAATGGTCAGGGGTCCCTTTACCTTACTGAAGGGGATGCTGGGAAGACCATTGTATACCAGCAGTAAAGCAGGAGAGATTGAGCCTGCAATCCTGTGCACACTTGCCTGAAATTAAGCTCCATGCAACTCAATGGGGCTTGCTTCTGATTAGGCATGCATAAGATCGCACAGTAAGCAGTCCAGTCACACAGTGGAAAGATATAGCATAATTAAGTAACTGAAAGAACGCAAGTAAGTTAATTCCACAGAGGTGCGCCAGGCAGCCTTTTCTGTTGACGAATACCATGGGCTCATAAGAGCTGCCTTTTATTTATTTTATTGACTTCTGGCAGTACGGTGGTACCTCGGTTTACGAACAGCCCTGTTAACGAACTACAATGGTACCTCGCAAGACGAATGCCTTGCAAGACTGAAAACTCGCAAGACGAAAGGGTTTTTGGTTTTTTGAGCTGCTTCGCAAGACGAATTTCCCTATGGGCTTGCTTCACAAGACGGAAACGTCTTGCAAGTTTGTTTCCTTTTTCTTAAAACCGTTAATACAGTTGCGACTTGACTTTGAGGAGCAACTCATAGCACGTGGTGTGGTAGCCTTTTTTGAGGTTTTTGAAGACTTTGGTGATTTTTGAAGCTTTTCCAAAACTTTTCCGAAACTGTGCTTCGCAAGACAAAAAAAATTGCAAGACGAAAAAACTCGCGGAACGAATTAATTTCGTCTTGCGAGGCACCACTGTATTCGGTTTACGAACTCCGCAAAACCGGAAGTAGTGTTCTGGTTTGCGAACTTTACCTCGGTCTACAAATGGAAGCCAAATGGTGGGAGGGTACTGGCGGCAGGAGGCCTCATTAGGGAAAGCGTGCCTTGGTTTAAGAGCAGATTTGGTTTAACAATGGACTTCAGGAACAGATTAAGTTCGTAAACTGAGGTACCACTGTATATGATAAACTTCTAGCAGGTAACTTAACCAACTTGCTCCAATGTATTGTTATAATATAGTATGTGGACCCAGTGCATAACCCTGTTACATTAACCCCACTTACCTGGGAGTAAGCATCATTGTATTCAATAGGGCCTGCGTATCAGTAGGCCTGGGTAAGAACTGGTAAGACCCATTTAGTTCATTGGGGCTTTCTCCCAGTTAAGTGTGATTAGGCCTCGAGTCTTGAGGATAAACAGTCAAATCAGAGGTTGGATGGCCATCTGTCAGGGATTGTTCAGCTGTGATTCTTGCACTGTGTAGAGGGTTGGACTAGATGACACTTGGTGTCCCTTCCAACTGGGACCATCACATTTTACTGCTTTTTATCAAATGCTGGCCAGATTTGAATGTAATGAGTGATCTCAATGGGAAGTACTTCCAAGTAAACACTAAAAAGATTGCACTCTTCAATATTTCCCAAGCCTCTTCTAATGTCTCGTCTGTAAATGCAAAATAAGGTCCCAGAACTTGTGTTTTGCAATTCTGCTAATGCAAAAGTATGCAAATAATCAAAGCAGGAAAAACACTTTGACAGAGATGGCTTAATGTAGTTATGTTGGAATCACTTTGTGTAATTATGTTAACATTATATGATTTTCTACTGTTCCCTCCCAAAAGATTAGACTAAATTGAAGGTATAGTTATGAAATCAGTTGATGAAAAAACAGACCATCTCCTGTCTATTACTGACTCCTGTTTGAACTGAAAAGTACGTTGCTTCAAGAAATGAATATCACAGGCAGGCTTGGTTGCATACTATGCCCTGTAGAACAACCCTCACAGTAAAATTGGAGCTCAAGCAAGAATAAAAAGTCGAATGCACTCAGGCAGGAAGCTGTTTTTAGCGTACCACACCCTCTCCCCATATTGGATGTCTCTTTAATAACAATTATAATAGTAATATTTTTATTTATTTACACCCCGCACATCTAGATGGGTTGCCCTAGCCACTCTGGGTGGCTTCCGGCACATATAAAATCAGAATAAAACATCAAACATCAATGGCAACAATCTGATTCAATATAAAAAAGTCACAATAACTTTAAAATAAACAACTTATATCAAATAAAGCAATATTCAATAATCCATTGGAATCTAATAGTTAAACAGTAAAATTAAAACATCAGCAAATAATAATTAAACAGTTTGCACTTATCAACCACAAGAATTACCAATTGATAATCGATAAAAATAACAGCAAACCACAATGCATAAAAATACCACAACACATGCAAAACCATATAAAAAGGATCAAACTGAGAAACAAGGACACACAAATATCTATCTATCTATCTATCTATCTACAATCTATCTATCCACCCACCCACCCCCTGAACTCCTCTGTTCCCAGCTGCTTCTGCTGCTCTTAATGTCTGGGAAAGGCTTCCAGGGCTGGAGGGTGGGGCAAGGCAGGTGAAAACAACATTGCCTGATGAAGAACAGAAAGTCTCTCTCTCCCCTCACCTTTGAAAAGGACGACTTCCTGGCAATGGCATCATAGCCAAAGCACCAAAGGCAAGGGTGATCCTTTTCAAAAGCGAGAAGACAGGTAAAATGCTTTCTTTTTCCTCTCGTATCTCAGCCTGGAGGTAGGAGAGTCTCCTCCAAGCCCAGCCCATATTTTATCACCTTCCTATGTCTTTTGAGATATATATGGCCTCATTCTTTGTTCAGCAGCAACAAGCTTTAAGAACACTTGCTTGAGAGTTTGTTCCATTTAATTTATTGTGTCCTTTAGTACTCCGCAGGTTTGTAAAGTAGTGAGGGATTCAATGCATAATATTGTTTCCGTTCAGCATAAAGTAGCCCCAAAACTTAAGTTATTTCTTAAAGAGAAGGTCAAGTAATTCATGAGCATTTGGTATTGATCTCATTAGATGTTGTTTCTCTCTATCAAGATTCCCCATGATGAGCCCATTCTGAGTTGCAGCATTATGTGGGTTTACATGAAAATCCATTTTCACCCACTCATTTGTTTTGTACTGATGTTTCACATAATTTTGAAAAAATACTTGCTTTAGTAATCGGTTTTAAGAGAGCTGCTATAGACAGCCTCTTTGTTCCTAATTTGGCCAATATGTTATTACTGTTTTGGAGGAGCATTTTAAATGTCTGTAATTTATTTTATGATGACATTATCCTATGTTTTAATTATAATTGATGATATTTTTCTGGCATTTGGGAATATTGAAAACTTACCAATATTTCTCCCCTGAGATTAATCCTGTACATTACCATGTTAAATTTCCTTCTTACTCTGCTTCTGTTTCTATTTTCTATGCCTTCTGGGACAGCATAGTGCTGTGTACATTTAAATCATACATATTAATCAGTTTTTGTTGAGTGTGCTAGTAGGAATACCATTTTACATTCTGCAAATCACAATCAAATTCATTTTAAACGGAAGATGCCTGTAAGACAATTTCTATGATTAAAGCTGAGTTCCACTGATCCCCCAGATAACAATGTACAAGACAGACATTTTTCTGAATCTTTATATCAGAGGAGAAACTGGACCATATCACATGGTGAGCATTGACCTGTGCCAATTATACTATCAGAATGAATTTGCTTTAGTTTAGGGTCCCTAATTCCAAGTCAAGTATTGTATCCAGTGTAAATTAAAAGGTAAAGGGACGCCTGACTGTTAGGTCCAGTCGTGGCTGACTCTGGGGTCGCGGCGCTCAGCTCGCTTTATTGGCCAAGGGAGCCGGCATACAGCTTCCGGGTCATGTGACCAGCATGACTAATCCGCTTACCTTTCCGCCGGAGCAGTACCTATTTATCTACTTGCACTTTGACGTGCTTTCGAACTCCTAGGTTGGCAGGAGCAGGGACCGAGCAACGGGAGCTCACCCGGTTGTGGGGATTCGAACCGCCGACCTTCTGATCGGCAAGTCCTAGGCTGTGTGGTTTAGCCCACAGCGCCACCTGAGTTCCCCAGTGTAAATTATTATGTACTAAATACCAGCAGGATGCGTTCCAGGTTGTTCTGTGCCACCTCAATAAGAGTCTGTGATGCCTGAAAAAAATGTGTGCATTAAGATTCCAAACCTAAATGGACTGTTGCTATTTCTAACCATTTTAGATGCGAAGGGGGTAGTACTTTGTTTTGTGTTCGGTTGCTTTCCTCCACATACCACCTCAGCTCCAGTCAGTGGTTCCAACTTTTGGCTTCTCTTAGGCTCCTCAAGTCTAGATGTCCTTTGCCTGGCTCAAACTTCCAGCACAGCTGCTGCTTCTGCTCCCTTTTCAACACAATCGCTGGTTTCTTTTGGTTGTTCCACCCTCTGGCCTTGATTTTGGATTGAGGCTGCCCCTTTATTTCCAGTTGGGCTCTCTGCAGATAGTCACTTAAATTTGGGTGGACTTCTCCATCCTTATCAGACCACTATTCTGGTCTAGTGGGATGAAGTAGAATGTCTGCTGACATGGCCGATCAAACCCCACTAGTTCTGAATCTCCTGTGTCTGTATATAAATAAAGTACCTTGCTCCCAGCTCTGCTCTTCTTTGGAAATTATGCAATTTGACAGTTAGCCATTCATTCAGCCACCTGCCAGTCTCTTGTTGATATTTTGTATATAAAAGTCAAATGGTTTATATGTGGTTAACTCATTACATTCAATAGTATGAATTCCTTTATACGTTCCTTTAAAACGAAATTTACCTCAAAAAATTGAATAACAAAATGAATCCCCCACAGGGAAAGACAAACAGGTCTCTGAAAACACATTACTGAGCATAGAAACAAAAGCAGACATCGTATTAGGGATGCAACTGTAATGCAACAGTTCTTGGATTGTGGTCATATTCTAGGAGATTTTTTTTTATTTTTTTTTTGATGGATTAAGCATCACAAATTCCAGTCAGTCAAGATGAAAATTACACACACTGGATCCCAACACATCATGGCTTTACATACTTAGCAGCATTCATATCTTATGGATTAAATGAAATATGTTGGTTCTTGTGGTTTTCTTCACTGTTCAATATGTGAAGAAAAAAAATATGAGCTTTGTCAGAATTAGAATTCATCTCAGGGTGAGGATTTAAATGAATTAGGGAATTGTTTTTTGGGGGGCGTTGGTTGTTGTATTTAGAATGTGCTGTAGGACTATAATGGTGGAGGTTAAAAGCCCCCCCCCCATGGCATTTAAAAAATCGAAAACATACTCACTCACTGAAACATAAATTGGCAACAGTCAATTGTTGTTGTTGTTTAGTCATTTAGTCGTGTCCGACTCTTCGTGACCCCATGGACCAGAGCACACCAGGCACTCCTGTCTTCCACTGCCTCCCGCAGTTTGGTCAAACTCATGCTGGTAGCTTTGAGAACACCGTCCAACCATCTCGTTCTCTGTCGTCCTCTTCTCCTTGTGCTCTCCATCTTTCCCAACATCAGGGTCTTTTCCAGGGAGTCTTCTCTTCTCATGAGGTGGCCAAAGTATTGGAGTCTCAGCTTCAGGATCTGTCCTTCCAGTGAGCACTCAGGGCTGATTTCCTTCAGAAGGAAAGGTTTGATCTTCTTGCAGTCCATGGGACTCTCAAGAGTCTCCTCCAGCACCATAATTCAAAAGCACCAATTCTTTGGCAATCAGCCTTTTTTATGGTCCAGCTCTCACTTCCATATATCACTACTGGGAAAACCATAGCTTTAACTATACGGACCTTTGTTGGCAAGGTGATGTCTCTGCTTTGGTGGCAGTGACCCAGTAGTGCTTTATTCAGCTAAGCAGAATCAGCAGTCAATTAGTAGCTTCTAAATGGGGACTTTCTCCAAAAGAAAAACTTAGCAAGAAGCGAGACATACAAACATTGGTAGAATAGACCAACTATGTTCATAATTGCTATAACCTATTTGAGAATGTTTAAAACAACAACAGCTTGGGGCCTTTTGTAAGGTACTAAGGCATAATGTGAATTGTACTGAAAATTACTTGCTGCAGGACTATGATGGCTGCTTACCCAGTATAAGGTTGGGCTGTGGTTGCGGCCCGTCACGCCAGACCCCCTCCCTCACAGAAGAAAGGCCTCTTCATTTTGTGGCCAGTCACTGAGGATTTCCCAGAGCCAGCCGCAAAGGTGGGCGGGATAACCTGCCAAGCCAGAGATTCACCATCCACCAATCAGGAGGCTGCTCCCGATTTAGGCCTGCGATGCCTGTGCTTGGGATGGTTGTAAAGTTTTGATGCTTTTTACAGTGGCTTTATTCATTCATGCTTTGATCTCTCCTTGATTATGTTCTCACAGTGTCCACCCGATTGTACAATATTAGCTAAGTTGCAGAGTAGACAAAGTGTTTTGGAGTTGTTGTTGTTGTTGTTGGTTTACTGTGAAAACAGATTTTGTAGGGCCACTGGGTTGTGGGTTGGCCGTTTGACCAACCCTGCTTTGAGGACTTAATTAAGAGCCTCTGGTTTGGGCCATCTCCTCCACCAATGATTTGTACATATTAGAACACTTCTATGGCAAAACCCCACAGGCAGACTATATTTGTTCACTTCAGTAGTTTCTTATGTTTATGGTGTCTCTCGTTGAAAATTAAATAGTTATTGTCACTAAAATAGGTAACGGAACAAGAAGACACTTATTTGCTTTGAACAATCCTTATCAAGATCCACTATTCACAGAGGCCAAATATTTTCCTTTTGAGGGTTCTTGGCGCTCAGTGATAGCAATCAGTAGTCCCATTATCATTACTGTGAGACTGAAGGTAGAGATTGAAATTTAGAATTAGGTTTGAAAAAAAAGAAAGAAAGTGTTGAGCTGGGAGTTGTAGAAATCCAGGGAAGAACAATATCTACTTGATCTAAATGAGAAACAGTTATTCCTATTTTTCATTTAAGCAATTAATCTGCAAAGCTAAGAAACAGCACAAGGTGCAGAGGCAGACTTTTAAGGCTTGCATTTAACAATGATTGGCAGCCCTCAGGTATGTCCTCTGTCTTATGTCCTGAAAATTTATGGGACAGCAAGGGTCCTTGGTGAAATGATAAGAGCTGTGGATTCTTGCTCTTTGTTTTTGAGAAATATGTCTGGCAGAGAGGCATTGTTTTATGACTTACTTAGATATGGCTTCATTATTATTTAAGTATCTTTGCAGGGGAGCCCCATTATATTATTGGGTTAAACTGCCAAAATTTCTTGCTAGAGTCTGAAACAATACACCAGCAGAACTTTATTCTAAAATGTAATGTGACCTCGTGTCCAGGAACTAGGCTGCTTCTGGAGTGAACATAACTAGGAATGTTGTATTGGAAGAAGGAAGAGTAGTTCCTGTCCTGTTTTGGAGTAAATGAATTATCATATGGCCAGTGCAGATTTAACATGGTTCATCTTAAAACCACAGGTAAAGGGACTGGGAACAAGCATGGTGAACTCAATGATTTCCCCAGTTTGTCTCCCGTCTTTCATGTATCCTCCCTCCAGCCGCAGGTTTATGTTAGCTTTGACATCAACCATGGTAAATGCTAGTCAGGGTTATTTTGAAAGTAAGACTTGATGCTGGTTAAAACATAGTTAAGAGTGAAGTCTACATAGTACTAACCAAGGGTTGACACACCCCTTTTAATCCTAGTTGTGCCAGCATAGTTAAGAATGAACACTACACAGCACTAATTTTACTGTTGACACAATCCTATTAAACACGGCTAAGGCTGGTGGCATAATTTCTTTAGGATGGGGCAGGTGAATGGAGCTTGCAATCCTCCCAGGTATTTCTGGTTCCTTAACCATGGTTAAGGAATTATTTATGTTGCATCTGCACCAGTCTATGGAAGTATGAGGAGTTTGAGTGAGTTGTTTCCCCCCACTTTAGTTGTCTTGTCAGGGAGAAATGCTGCTGTGCTGATGTAGAGACCACCCCTAAGGTGCTGGCAAAGATAGTTGAAGCATTGGCTTAATTAAGAATGGTAAGATGCAAATATGTGTTAATTTACTTCAAACACTTTCACAAGAGATACAGGGAAAACACTTTTCCCTTGCTAATGTGTCTGCTTTGAACTTGTTAATATGGTTGTCACAGTATCTAATGTGGGAAATAGCACTGTTTTGAATTCAAAGAGAAGTCCCTACTTATTTGCCTATTTAATCTGAATAATCTGACATATTCACGTTGTCCTCTTTTCTGTGAATGGATATGGCTTAAGCAAAAGCATTAGTGTAATTGCTGAATATGAAACATCTGATCTCCCTGGCCAGCTGGCCTCTCCTGAGGTAAACGGTCGGTGGGGGTGGGGAGAGAGACAGAGACAAATCTGAACATATTATTTTGTGAATCACAACAATGTGGTTCCTTTTGACATCGCAGGTTGTAATTAGGCCGGCCTGAAAAAGAGGACAGGGTTTCCTGTGCATTTAATAGTTGTACAGAAGAGAGAATTTCAGCAGTTATAGCTTGACATGCTAGCTGCACTTTCTGAAATCCCCTCATCTGCCCAGATGTTAAAGGCGCAGGAATCCTGTCCTCTTGCACCACGACAACCTACAACTAATGGAGATTGGACTACTAAAGTGAGATGACTGATTTAATTAGACACATTAAATTAATTTTTTTGTTACTTATTCACTACGTTATCAAATCATATAGAGTAGTAAAAAATTTTTTGGATGAGATGGAAGAGCTACATGGATGCGAGCATTGCTACTACAGCTGTTTTAGGTTGTGTATATTTAATTTTTCATTCCACGTGGGGCTATTCCACACATTCCTGAGCCGACACACAAAAGAGAGCTGCAGCCAGTCTTAGCTCTCTGATGTATGTGCATGAATGAGTTGCATTGTTTTCCAGCACTTGTTGATCATCTTTATGTTTTAAGTGTGTACTTAAATCTCTGGAATATGATTCAGGAGAAGCAATGTGTGAAGAAACTCATATATTGGTAGCACAGAACACGAAGTAGTGGCTCTTGCAGACATTAAAGCACGGTTGGATAATCCTTCTGCATTAAGTGCATTTTTCAATGAGTGGCTGCACCAGATCTGTCAGCTTCTGGCACTGTCAGGTGGATATAAATTGTCCTGAGCTCATATCAGAACCAGAATAATGGTGCTTAACTTTATCAGTGCTGAAATTAGTGCAGTCTGCACCGCAAAGGAGTACAGTCTTTTTGGAATCCTATTTGCACCTAGCCTAAAGAAACTTTTCTGTATTCTGTTAAAATGATGACATTTTAAATTTTCAGCGAGCTACCTGCAGCTTCCTAACTTCAAGATCTTTTGCTCAGCTGTAACGTTTGGGTTAAGGGTTTTGAGGGCAGAGGGTTGCGCTTTTCTTCTCCTTGTTTGGGCTATGGACGAAGGTCAAGTCTGTGCAGGAAGGAGTTGTGGCCATATTGGTGATGGCTCCTGTGTCTCTGTCCACTTGCAGTTTGGTCATTCTTCTCCGTTGATGGTGAGATGATGCCCCAAAGGCATCTGGGACATTATTTTGCATTTTATGCCCTAACACCTCACCCAGCTACAGACATGACATAAGAACTGTTACAGCAAAAGTCTGAAGAGAGTGTCCTTACAAAATATCATTAATGAAAACTAGCTTCAGCCTGAAGCACCATTGAAAGTGCTATGGAAACCAGCAGTGGACGAAAACTTGGGGGTGGGTGTGTGGTTTATTTTGATGGATTCTGGTTACACAATTAAATTGATCGTATAGAACTTGGCTGTTTACGTGCCTGTTCTCTGCCTGTTCATTTGTTTAATTTATTTACTCATCAAATTTCTGTGACACCCTTAATCCGAGGATCGCAGGGTAGTTTACAATATAAAAATACAAAAATGCATAACTAGTAACAAAAAAATAATACGCAAAACTAGTAACAAATAAAAACAATACCCCCCCAAGGTATGATGTGGTAGTGAAATGGGCAGTGTTGACCTTTAGTTGTGAAGTTGAGATTTCAGTTTTAGTACGTGGAAGGGCAAGCTACAGCCATTTGCATCAGTACCTTTCAAAGTGACCAATAGGAACACTTTAAAGTTTGTTGTTTGTTGAGTATTGTGCTGCATCTTTGTGGTTTATTATGCTAAATCCTTAACTTTGATCAAATATTAATGTTGCCAATACTAAATTGCATTTACTGATTAAGCTATTTTTGTTTCTCCCCTTCAGTGTGACAATGCAAAGGGACTTAAAGCCTTCTATGATGCAATAAAATATGGACCTACGCACCTAATGGTTTTTGGTGGAGTATGTACAACCGTAACATCCATCATTGCTGAATCCCTAATAGGATGGAATTTGGTACAGGTAAGAACAACACCTTATAGATATGTTGATTGATAACTTTAAAATGTTAGGTTGTTCTTTGGAAAACTATGTATATGTTTTTATTATTAATAGTTCTGCACTGGGTTGAGCAGTCCTTAGGCTTGTATGAGCTGCTTTTCACAAGAACCTAAAGGTCTACTGACAGGAAACAGTGACTGGGATGGAGTCAGAATCTAAATGGTGGCTCAAGGAACCAGTTGCCTACAGGTTACTATGAACCATATACTGAAATGGCCTGCATCTAAAAGTACAAATGTACATCTATTACAGATCAAGAATTCTAGCATCAACCTCCCAAACTGGTCAGCAGAAAGGGACTAAAGCAACTAATGTGTCTTATAGGTAAAGGTAAAGAGACCTCTGACTGTTAAGTCCAGTCACGGGGTTGTGGCGTTCATCTCGCTTTACTGGCCGAGGGAACCAGCATTTGTCCTCAGACAGCTTCCGGGTCATGTGGCCAGCATGACAAAGCTGCTTCTGGCGAACCAGTGCAGCGCACAGAAATGCCATTTACCTTTCCGCCGGAGCGGTACCTATTTATCTGCTTGCACTTTGACATGCTTTCGAATTGCTAGGTTGGCAGGAGCAGGGACCAAACAACAGGAGCTCACCCTGTTGCGGGGATTCGAACCGCCGACCTTCTGATCGGCAAGCCCTAGGCTGTGTGGTTTAGACCACAACACCACCCGCTTCCCATAGGTAGTGGGCACTAAAGCACAATGGAGATAAGCACAATGGCAGCAATTTAATATAAGGCATTTTTTGTATATTTCACTGGGCAAGTGAATATGCATAGGCTTGGTTATCACATCACATCAGTAAGAAAACCAGACGAACAGCCTGATCCTATGCATGCTTGCTCACAAGAGAGGTCTACTGACTTCAAAGGGACCTACTCCAATTGTGCATATAATGGAACCTTAGAAGTTAAAAGTAGGGTGGGGGAACGAAGGACTTTTACAGTGGGGCTTCTACTAAAAGTTCAGTAATGCAAAATGCCTATCAATCTATGGGACTTGCTTAGTTGCTGACTCAAAAGGCATGGAAATAATAATTAAGGCACCTTCACAACAAGTAAGCTATCAGTTTTCAGCTCGTAGCCCAAGACACCCTGGACTATTTTAATAAATTCTGAAAAGGGGACTTCTTTGCATGTTTGTTTTAAAACCCACAACATGAAGACTACGTCATAATGTTGCCTATCACTCCCCAGCGGCGGAGTGTAAGGAAACACCACATGCTGTGTGCCACCGGGGGTGCGGGGTGCAGAGGGAGCCTTGCAAGATGGCACAGGGGGTGCACTCATGTGCCGCAGTCCAGGAGAGTGGGCGGCAGCCTTGCCACTCACCCTCCTCTCTCTGATGGAGCTGCAGGGCTGGGCATGAAGAAGCAGATTTTTTGTCTTTTGGAATCTCAGTACCTACAACCCCTAAAAGAAAAGCTTGGTTTTTTATTGACAGTTATCTTAAACATGTTCTTCAATTGGTTATAAATAATTTCCCAGAAAACCTTTACTCTCTTACCAGACCACCACATATAGTAAAAAATAACTTCTTTTTCTTTATATTGCCAGCATGTGTTTGCTTTTGATTTATGCGTTTTTGCCAATCTGCTAGGAGTTAAATACCATCTACACATCATTATCATCTGTTATTTGATTATTGATGTAAACTTCTAAAATGTATTTTGGATAGTTAAGTTTTTACCTCTATCTTCAGTTTATTTTATCTTATTCTATTGCTATGGCTAGTGGCTTATGCAAATAAAGATTCTTCTGATTCTACATCATTATCATGTAGTTTTCTTTTAGTGTATAACATGCTGTAAACTTAAGATCTACATTCCATAACTTCTCCCATGCAGCCATTTCAGTATTATGGGATATATCTCTTGCCCAGTGAATCATGGCCAACTTCACCTGCTCGCCTTTGTCTCCTATTCTAATAATAGTTTGTACATTTTGGAAATAATTTTATCATTATTCCTTAGTAACTCTCTTTCAAATTGCGAGGTTTGATTAAAAAAAATAATCCTTTTATCTGCCTTGAAAACTTCTTTGATTTGAAAATATTGTAAACAATCTATTACTTGTCGATCTAATTCTTCAAACTTCTTAAATGCTATTTCCCAGTCCTTTTCTGTTAATAAATCCCTGTATGTCGCCCAATCCCCCCCACATTCCCATTTTTCACTGATATTGCTTTGAGTGGGGAAAGCCACCATGGTGTATTTCTTTCTAACAAATTTTTATATTTCTCCCATACCTTGTACAAATTTCTCTTAATAGTATGATTTGTAAAACTTTTGTGTACCTTAGCTTTTAAAAGTCCTTCTAAATTCAAAACCTGCGTATTATTCAATGTCACGGGCCAGTCTTGACAGACTCTAGGGTTGTGTGCCCATCTCACTTAAGAGGCCAGGGGCCAGCGCTGTCCGGAGACACTTCCGGGTCACGTGGCCAGCGTGACAAAGCTGCATCTGGCGAACCAGCGCAGCACACGGAAACGCCGTTTACCTTCCCGCCAGTAAGCGGTCCCTATTTATCTACTTGCACCCGGGGGTGCTTTCGAACTGCTAGGTTGGCAGGCGCTGGGACCGAGCAACGGGAGCGCACCCCGCCGTGGGGATTCAAACCGCCGACCTTTCGGTCGGCAAGCCCTAGGCGCTGAGGCTTTTACCCACAGTGCCACCCGCGTCCCTGCCCGTGTCCTAGATATTCACAATTCATAGGGTATATGGTACTGTAAGTCTGTGATTCTTGCTGTGGGCTTGCACAAGTAGGCCTTGACTACCTTCAATTTATTTTAGGGTCCCAGTATGTAGGAAGCCATAGTTACCGGTACCTTAGCATAATGCCATAGAAGTAAAATTCTTACCTGGCAAATGTCTGTTACCTGTTAGGAATTATACTGTCAGTCCAACGTTATGAATGACTACAAAAGACATCAGAGCTGGGAGTTCTTAAACCTTTGTGACTGATGCGGCATCAATGAATATATAAATTTGACAGACGATGTGACGTGATGGTGATATTGCCATAGCAATGCAGCCTTAATTGCACAATTATGTATCAAGAACAGACGAAGGACAAATCCTGCATCCTCTTGAAAACTGATATTGCAGCATACTGGCAGATTTTAGCACGCGATGACGGCATCCAGATACGACAGATACAACATAGTGATCTTGCTGGGAGGGTGGGGAGCCCTGATCGGCAGGGAAAAGAGCTAAGAGAAGGCAATGGAGATGTAACAAAGGATGTTTTTGAAGTGCATTGATAACATGATACTGAAAAGTTGGAGAAAGAGTAGCTGGTTAAGCTACCTCTAGCATTAAATTGCTGAAATGCATGCAGCTTTGAATTGTGGTCTTCACCTAGCCTCTTCATTTGGAAGTGCTATACAGTAGTAGGATTGTAGCAATGAGAGAGGTAGTTTTATTTTTATTTTGCAGTGCAGGGACTTAACTCCTCAGGGATATTCCAGGCTGTTCCCTGAATGCTAGATTCTTTTTAAAGTCTCTTTTCTCTTACTGATGGGCATTCAAGATGAAAATACGCAGACAGTATTCTGCTCAGTTACTTCCAAGAAATAAGTCTGCTCTTGACTTCCAATTTTGTGGTGAATAAGCCCAAAGGCACGGGGATATCATTAATATTTTTTTGTTAAAAAACAGTGCATTTTGAAACTACTTAAAAAGCTAAAATTATTTACTACGTCAAATTAATTTTTGTCCTATTTGAATCTTAGCCAGTGCTTCCACGAATGCAGATGTGGTAGAAACTATGAACGTCAACTGCCCATGAGTTTCCACATTCATGCATGTGTGAGAAAAAGCTTGTGTCTCCATGTCACATTAAGAAAGAGAGGTGAGGTGAGCTAGGGAGCTTGTTGCGTGTTGAGTCCCACAATGCCACCCCCCAAAAAATTCACACTTCACAAATCAATTATTGTTTAAGGTTTTTGGCATAATTTTGGCCACAACTTTATTCAAAATACAAAAAATGTGAGTGGTTGCTTAGGCATTGGTTATGACTATCTGTCCTTGCCCTCAGGGACAGAGCTGGCCTTCCGGACACCAACAGAAGCCAGCGTGGGAAACAAGTATTGGGTGAGAAATGAAGCTGGGCATCAGACCCTCACTTCTCACCCTCATGTTCCTGTGGGGCTTGCACAGCCCAAGTCCGACGCCACAGACAAGGACGAAAAGAATGGCAAGCCCCTGGATTCCTTTAACAGAATTCCCTTTCCGCATCATTTGGAGGGATAGGCACTTACCCCTCCAAGCACCAATTTAACCAATGCCTAACCGCCAACCTTACAAGTTGTGACGATTTGCTACGCAGTAGGCAAAAACCAAATGGCACCAGCCAATCAGCCAAATGGCAAAATTCCTACCAGGCCCCCGCTCCAAGGCGGACGACCCCATGACAGGCATAGCAAGGTCAAGCTATCAAGAAAAAACCACCCTGTTAAAAGGGAGGGAGGGCAGGTGATCCGGTGCAAAACGGCCAAGAGGACGTCCAAAGTCTGGCCCCTGTATTTAAAGACTCTGACCCCCTCCTCCAAATTGGCAACAATCAAAACTCCCCAGCAACCCAATTTTAACCACTTAAAGGCTTGGGTTCCTCACCAAATCTGCCTAGTCACGGCAGGGTGGCTTGTTTCCCCAACCGCAACACGTGCTCTCTGTTAGGGAGAACACGCTTTGTATATTTGACAACAGAAAATCACTTCCCTTCTAGACCAAGCTGGGCCATACCTATTCATCTGGAAAGTCGGCTAGAAATACCCGTAGCCAACTATTGTTATTTTGCAGTTAATGCTGAGAAACTAGGCTGGTGCCGGTTGGGATACAGCTTAATAAATGCTTAGTAATAAGTAGTGGCTTGATATGTGACCTTGTGGGGCTACGGTTTTGAGAAATATAAGCCCATAGCTTCCTTGGGCATGCAGAACAACTTGTGCAGTTTTTGGACTCCTGGCTAGTACTTACATAAATGTTTGAAATGGTTGCTGGTTCTTTGGTTTATGATACCCTTAAAAAAAAGAGTTTATAATCTGTTTTTATGGAGTGTTATATTTAGCTTAAGGATGAGAGAGGCATTTCCCGTTCTTGTAGGAGTCTAAATAAAGTGGAGCTGGTAGGCAGGGGAAGCAAATCTGAGCTTGGAGGGATCATTTGCTGCCTATAAAACACAGCTAGGAAGGAAAGGAGGGAGTGAATCTGTGCTTTGCAGCTCCCCCCTCCCCTTTTCAAGAACAGATCTCTGGCAACGGTAATTTGAAGGAGGGAGACCTCAGAGCTGCTTGGTTCCTTTGACAGGGTCTACGCCCCTGTTAAATAGGTTACCTTATGGCTTCATCATAGCAGTACTGTGCAAACCCACTGGGAGTTCTAACCTGAGTGATGTACAGATGTACAGAAGGGCAGCTAGGGAGCATTCACAAAGTGCGTTCATTTCTGCAACATCATGGCCCTTGGTGTTAATAGAGATCCTTCACAGAAGTTGCTAAAGTTGACAAGGTAACAGTGCTATTTCTCTGCCTGCCATCATGCTAGCCTTCCACATCTTTAGAAAGTTAGCAGTTATATAGCCTTTGCTGTCGCTTAAAAACAGCTGTTAACTCTGTGACAAAATGTGCCTGCCGTCTGCCTGTAGTAATTCATTAGACATTGGAAATAACGTTGACACATGGTTGTA
Organism: Podarcis muralis; assembly: GCF_964188315.1. Lineage (NCBI taxonomy): Eukaryota > Metazoa > Chordata > Lepidosauria > Squamata > Lacertidae > Podarcis > Podarcis muralis. The sequence continues at coordinate 80,324,111 of NC_135662.1, forward strand.
TTTGTCACAAAGACTAAGTTCTGATAAAAATAAAATGTCTGTTCTTTTGTGCCTACTGTCTGTATCACTGCCAATGAACTGTAGCTTGAACTCAAGGCGACATTGGTGGATTATTTGGAAAGGTAATGGGTTGAGTCTTCAGCTATTGACTCAAGGAAATGAGGGAGCAAGTGCATAGTTCATGGCTTGAAAAGGTACCCCTGCCCGTACGGGCCAGTCTTGCCAGACTCTGGGGTTGTGCGCCCATCTCACTTAAGAGGCCGGGGGCCAGCGCTGTCCGGAGACACTTCCGGGTCACGTGGCCAGCGTGACAAAGCTGCATCTGGCGAGCCAGTGCAGCACACAGAACGCTGTTTACCTTCCCGCCAGTAAGCGGTCCCTATTTATCTACTTGCACCCGTGGGTGCTTTCGAACTGCTAGGTTGGCAGGCGCTGGGACCGAGCGACGGGAGCGCACCCCGCCGCGGGGATTCGAACCGCCGACCTTTCGATCGGCAAGCCCTAGGCGCTGAGGCTTTTACCCACAGCGCCACCCGCGTCCCAAGCTTGAGCCCACCCTTAAATCATGGCTTGAGCCCACCCTTAAATCCGGAATGTTAGCCTTTGAGGGGATGAAGGTCAGACTACCAATATCAGGGCTTCCTTAGTACAGTGGTACCTCGGGTTAAGAACTTAATTCGTTCTGGAGTTCCTTTCTAAACCTGAAACTGTTCTTAACCTGAGGTACCACTTTAGCTATTGGGGTCTCCTGCTGCCGCCGCACCACTGCCGTGTGATTTCTGTTCTCACCCTGAAGCAAATTTCTTAACCTGAGGTGCTATTTCTGGGTTAGCGGAGTCTGTAACCTGAAGCGTCTGTAACTCAAGGTACCACTGTACTGTGAGGGTAAACACCACCCAGCTGTGAGCAGCATGACGTAGTGAAATGGGCAGTGTTGACCTTTAGTTGTGAAGTTTTATCTGCTTGATATGCCTTATTAGTTCCCTTACTCTCTGGGTGCTGTGGCTTGTAAATAAGCAAATGTGTGGATGTTGTTGTCTTCTTCTTTGGCAGTCACTCATAGCTGAGTAAGATTGTCTTTCGTGAACATAATCTTAATGGTGAGTCCGTAAGTGACTGTGGAGGCCAATTCTGAATCCACACGCCCTTCCACAGTGGGGTCATAGGTTTCCCAGCGGGAGTTGATCACAGTGACGGTTTGCCAAACGTGCCTTCCTTGGACACCTTTTCTAGCCCTTCCCCCTTTATGGGGTGAGCAGAGTAGATCCTAAATAGGACTGCTCAGTCATGGATACAGCTGCCAAGCTGCTCAACTGCCTCATTCCTTGAGTCAGAACAACTGAATCTGTATCCACCGCCCACGTGCTGGTTTAGGACTAGGGGCTTCCAGATTTCACGGTCCTGCCCCCTTTACCATTTGCCGATTGCCATGGGACTTGGGTTTCGGATGGGTTTTTGGTAGATGCCTGCACGTGGATTTGTTTTATTTGTGTAGATCAGTACACGCTGACCAATGCACAGTCTTCACAGTAAGGCTCTATTCCGATGGCATGAGTATCATGATGGCTGGTACATTCTTATCTGCTGCAGCCTTCATCCACCTTAAGAGCCACTGTAACATGCCACTTGTTATCTTCCGGCTGTTCTGCTGTTGAGGACTTCTTGGATCATTCTTTGTCTAGCTCCTCCTCTTTGACCTTACTGCCTTGGGTGACTCTGCTGGGAGTATGATACTCCCAGCTGCTTTGCTCACAAGGGTCATAGGAAGGTGCAAGCCCACTCACCACAACAAGGTGAGCGAGTGAGGTGTGTGATGTAATGGGAAGTAATAAAAGTGCCATAGTATCAGGTCCACCTTGTGTCAAACTGAAGAGTAAGGCAAAAATGAAGCAAATGGTTATCATAACACCAAAATCTATGTGATGGTCAGATGAGTGAGAAGATCTGAGCTGGAGCCTTTGGTACCAGTCAGGCAGTACTAATTCACACGCTCTGATGTACTGTTGTTAAGAGATGACTGTCTTGCCTGGCTTATAGCTTCCTCCTATGGCCAAAGCTTGGTACCTACCTGCATGTAGGTAGAGCTTCCACCTGGTTCAGGATCCTCTGCAGGCACAGTGAATGCAAGAGTATATAACTGTAAACTGGTTGTGGTTGTTGTGGTTGTTGTTACCGGTTTCTATTGATTTATTGGTTTGTTCGTTGCTCATGCAGGATATTTTGGTTTTTTTAAAATGTTTGATGCTTTGTTGTGTTTTCATACATGTTGCAAGCCACCCAGAGTTGCTGGGAAACCCAGCAAGATGGGCGGGATATAAATTTTAAAAAATATTATTACTGTTAATTTCCTTTAAAAAAAAATTGATGCATATTAGCTGGTTAACAAAAGTAGCATTCCATCAGTTAAATTCCCCTAAACATCAAACACGATTCCTCCCATAAATGAGAATTATCAACACATTTAGCAAACCTTTCACTAACTAATCCCTATCGCTTAAATATCAGCAACAGAAAAATACATTAATATAAAAGTACGTTGCAGTTTAAGCCAATTAAATTAATCAAAGTCTATTAAAGTAATGCAGTAAAACAGCAGAGTACAAGTGCCCTAATCTCAATCAGCATAACAGCAATAGAAAATGAGCTGACATCTTCAGTCCCTGAAACATCCATGCCAAGGCGGTGCATGAATACAAATAACTGACAACAGCTCATCTCTCACCTGAGCTGCCTTGCCTCCTAACTCTCGCCTAGGACATTCTCCAAGATGGGCTTCTCCTTCTCTCACCAAGGAGCTGAAAAGCAATATAAGGTAAAGGTAAAGGGAGCCCTGACCATTAGGTCCAGTCGTGGCCGACTCTGGGGTTGCGGCACTCATCTCGCTTTATTGGCCTAGGGAGCTGGCGTACAGCTTCCGGGTCATGTGGCCAGCATGACTAAGCCGCTTCTGGCGAACCAGAGCAGCACACAGAAACGCCGTTTACCTTCCCGCCAGAGCGGTACCTATTTATCTACTTGCACTTTGACGTGCTTTCGAACTGCTAGGTTGGCAGGAGCAGGGACCGAGCAACGGGAGCTCACCTTGTCGCAGGGATTCAAACCACCGACCTTCTGATCGGCAAGTCCTAGGCTCTGTGGTTTAACCCACAGCGCCACCTGCGTCCCTGAAAAGCAATATAGTTTGCATCAAAAGGAGTGGTGCTCTCTAGGCGCTTCCTTTCCAATGGTTTTGTCCTCTTAGATTATGAATTTCAGCTTCACTATGAGAGGAGCATTCTGTTCCTTGGGCAATGGTCTGGGTTCCTGAGGCTTTATTTAGGTTTAAAGACTGTCTCAAGGGAAATCTAAAAAAATGTAGTATAAACACTGTCAACTGGGAAATACTGGCCTGCAAGTGCTCCAATTGGAGAACAGCCTTTACCAAAGGTGTCATGGGCTTTGAAGATGCTCAAACTCAGGATGCAAGGGAGAAACGTGCTAAGAGGAAGGCACGCTTGGCAAATCCACACTGTGATCAACTCCCGCCCAGAAACCAATGTCCCCACTGTGGAAGGACATGTGGGTTCAGAATTGGCCTCCATAGTCACTCACGGACTCATTGTTAAAACCGCGTTTATGGAAGACAATCTTACTCAGCTACGAGGGATTGCCAAAGAAGAAGATTTTGTATCACAAACTGGCCCCTTGCATATAGGAGAAAAAATCTTCAATATTGTTAAGTTGTGGGTGAACATATCAGACAACTCAGCGATTCTTCAAACAGCTCTTATTTATTCACAGGCCAGAACAGAACTGAACTGAAGGGTTTAGCCAGCCTGCTTATATAGATCTCCACCACAACGCAACAGTAGCAACTTTCTGTAACCAGCCAATCACTGAACGTCACTTTCAATCCCTTATTTGCATATGTGGACCTGCGTGAAAACTATCTACAGTATCCCCCTGCTGGCCCAGGGTGAGAACTTCAGTAAATAACAAATATAGTTAGCATTAGCTAACAGTAAAGATTTCATACTTAAGCAGGGATTCACAAATGGCCTATTTCTCTCTATTCCTGTTTTCCACCAGCCATGACTGTTTTGTCTAAGGATGGAGACAGATCTATGTAATGGCTATATTTTATATTCCCCAAATGGTGAGGCAACCATTCATGTAACCTGAAACCTGCCTATCTCCTCACAGAGTCTCATTTGCAAGTCTGCAAACTCCTCCCAACCCTCCAGTTTGAGATTGGCCAGATATAGACTTCATGGCTTTATCATTAGCCCCCTCCCCTCCCCTTTGTTTACCAGCTAGCCTGATGATGTGGTGAACTTGAAAGCGTGCACACTGTTGTGTAATGTTTTGGTTGGTGAGGAGGGTACCACCTTCACAGACTTGTTTTGAGTGTCAGGCCCAATGAGCAGAGAAGCTCGTTCCTGGTGGTCTTACTCCATGAAAATCAGTTGTCTAAAACTCCTCGCCTCCTCACAGCCATCTTAAGACATGCTTCCTCTTTCTGTCAGGGGTTCTTATCACCATCAACAATACTGATAGCTTTTGTGCCAGGTTGCTGCAGCAGCATGAAAGCACAGACCATTTGCACAGAGAGTAATTAGTTAAGGCCTAATCTCCTACAGCTGTGTGAAATGGAACCTGTAGCTGATTGACAAAGATGCATGGTGATCTATCCTGTGAACTGGGAATTAGGACTGAGCAGAGGCCAGAGCAAGCCTTAGGTGGTGGAGGAGATGAAACAAAAAGGAAAGCTCAGGTAACTAGGGTAAGGGGCAAAACAGTAAGCTCATGGCTTAATAGGGTGGGATCCACAGCAACAGGAATAAATACCAGGCTTTTCTTCCAAGTGGGGTGGGAGAGTGCAGGGTAGGGAGTGATGAAGAAGTCGGGGAGTCCTAAGAACTGGAGAGAGAGGGGGAGAGAGACAGAAATGCTGTGGTCCAGGCTGGCCCTGGAAGTGGAAGGCCTTCCAATAACCTGCAGATTTCACCTGTTAGGAGCAGGGGCCCTGAGAGGAAGTGCTTTCCTGGTACAGTGGTACCTCGGGTTATAGACGCTTCAGGTTACAGACTCCGCTAACCCAGAAATAGAACCTCAGGTTAAGAACTTTGCTTCAGGATGAGAACAGAAATCGTGTGGCGGCAGCGGGAGGCCCCATTAGCTAAAGTGGTATCTCAGGTTAAGGACAGTTTCAGGTTAAGAACGGACCTCCGGAATGAATTAAGTTCTTAACCCGAGGTACCACTGTATCTCCAAACAAAATCAGATGGCTTTTAGGATTCATTGTCTTTTCTGCCTTGGGATCAGGTACTAGACAAGGAAATAGTGTGAGGCAACTTAAGTTACAGTGTCCATCTTTGAAACGAACTCTGAATTGAACACAAACATGTTAAAATCTGTCCTTGTATTCTCTTAAAACTGAGTAATCCATCAAACATATTGCCCCACTTTGGACTACATCTGAAGTTGAGGAACTCCTGTTTAAACAGCTGAGATCGAACCGTGTTTATAAGCCTGGTGTGTTGACTAACCACAGTTTAAACTAGCTCAAATGTCTCCAAGTGGCTTTGGTGCAAGCTAATATGCTTTGATTGTTCTAGCAAGCTGTTAGTGTGCTTGCATTTCAGGAACTATATGAATTTCAAAATGGGTCATTTGATGGAAATAAATGGTTTAGATTGTGTGTGTGTAAAACAGAGAGAGAGATTTAAATTGTGTTAATTCAAATCAATCCACCCTGAGCAAGAGCCATTAAAAAAAAAGGATGTACTGAAGGGTCAGTTGAGTTTCCTGGCAGCCAGGATTGTGGAAGGAAGTCTGAATGTTTCTGGCCAGACTGATTCAGAACTTGACTTACTGTTAAAAGCAATGAAAATTCTCCTGCAAAAGATATGGAATACTGTGAAAGGAGCTAGAACAATCTTCCAGCTGTCTTTAAAAACTTATGGGTGGGAACTGAGGTCAAGTAGGTCTCATTCCCTACCATTTTAAATCTGAAAATGAAATCATTGAGTGTGTGACGTCCTCATTTCTAAGTATCCAAAAATTCTTAAGAAAGTTGCTCTATAGTAACTGGATTAAATGTCACAGATACCCCATGCCACCCATCCTTGTCCTAGGATCCTGTTTTTCTGAGCTGATGTTTGCTGTTTTTTTATGCTTGCAAGAGTGTTGAGATCTCCATTTTCAGTGTAAATCAACAAAGGAAAGATTTGTTGAAATGGCCTTCTGCTACATCTTGTGTTAATGTCTGCAGTGGTACCTGGGTTTGCATACGTCTTGGTTTGCCTACGTTTTGGATTATAAACACGTCAAACCTAAGGTTACCAGATTTTTCTCAATGAATCCGGGGACACTTTTCAACTTCAATGGATTTTGTATGGGGAATGATTTGTAAATCCGGGGATGGTCCCTGGGAAACAGGGACGTTTGGTAACCTTAGTCAAACCTGGAAGTGTGTGTCCCCATTTGCAACCTTTTTTTGGATTACAACCCATTTTTTTTTAGATTACGAACAAATGTTTTTTGGAGGCCTCATTGGCGAAAGCGTGCCTTGGGTTACAACCTGTTTTTGTTTACATATGGGACCTCTGGAATGAATTATGGTTGTAAACCAAGGTACCACTGTATGCTGTAACAGGAGAAGTGAAGAAGACACAATGGAACAGCCTGCTGGGTGCAGGAATTGGCTTCCTGGGATAGAGTTACATTTAAAATGAAAACAAGTTTCTATAACTTAGCGATAAGTTTGCGGGTGTGTGCGAATTGCTTGCTGAAATCTCAGCGGGAGAAGGATTTGTGGGGAGGGGTGTTCAGTGCTCTGTATAGCTCCCTCCCTATGGATAGCAAAACCAGAATAAACTGAGCAAAAATTAATCAAAATTTGCTCAGTTTGCATCATTTAGCCATAGTGTATAATTCAACTTTGCTCAGTGACGTATTTGGATTGCCTGGGTCCATCACTTTGATTAAGCTTTTGCCTGAGTTTCATCTTCTTGCAGAGGAGGCAGTTCTGCAAAGAGAATCCTAATTCAGTGACCAGAGAGCATGACAATGTCTCAATGAATATTGCCTGTCTGCTTTCTCTCTCACTGCTGACAACAGCATACTTTTCTCTGCCTCTTTAGCTCCTAGAGTAGTAATTTTGGATAGGGCTGCATTCAATTTCTCTTTATTGCTTTCAGGAGAGGAACTATCTAAAGAGTCTATTACTCATTGTTCTCTAACAGTATTGCTTGTGTGCTGTGCAGGGTTCCTAAATTGCAATTGAACTAAAACAGTGCTCATACAGAATCATTAGTAACATTATGAGGGATAAGTACATGAAAACCACTTGTTTGCTGTTCTGTGGTTTTGATGGGCATAAATGGAAAGGAGGTCAAGGGTAGTGTGCTTGCATGCCATGAAATGAAAATGCAGGGACAAGCTTGCAGACTGTACAATCTGTTCTCTTGTGCAAGCCCCCTAAAAAAGAAAAAAAATGATGTGATTATATTAGTGGCTGGTCTCCAGACATCTTAAGTGGCAGAGTAGTTCCTGTTTTTTTCCGTGGCACTTCAGCAGAAGAATGCCCCAGTAGATGGCACCTAGATTGACAGGGGATCTTATTAAAATTCAAGTATTCATTTCCCCAGCTCAGGCTGGCTGAATCTTGGAGCTGGGAAGAGAGTTGTTGCTTCAGCAATGGAGCAGATCAGACTAGGAGCTTGTATAGAAGCTGGAGGCTACACCTCTTTCAGTCAGGACCTGGGCTGGATCTACACTGACCTGTTTAACGTTATTAGATATGTCGTTCTAAAACGTCACAGGGCATACTTGTAAATTAAAGTGTGTTTTTTACCTTTTTTGTCAAAACACTGTCTCTCTGCTGCTGGTTGCTCTGCAGTGCCCTCTGGTGTCACGTTTTAGTAACACGTTATGAACATTAAAAGTAGGACGTCATGTGTCAGCAAAACCCTTCCTTAACTCTTCCTTAATGTTAAAAACCATGCTTGTAGATCTGCCCCTGATCTAAGCAGAATCACCTCCCTCCTCACATGCAGGTAGCTGGTCTCTACAGCAGTGTCTCTGAAGTTCCTGCCTGGCTACTCTGGTCTTGTAGGAGATGGTTTTGTGTGTGTGTGTGTGTGTGTGTGTGTGTGTGTCTGAGAGTCATTCTAGGAAAATGCAGGACATTCGAGTTTTTATGCAGCTGTGCCAGTTGCGCTCTCTCGCTCTTCTCTCACACACACCTGTCAAGTTGGCTTTGTACATAGTTTCTGTGGGTTTTGGTTCCAACTGAGCAGAACACAAACCTGATTTATTTTGTTAAATAACACCATAGCCCTTGCTCCCATCCCTCTACAGTATATGGCATTATAATAATATTGCTGCCTGCAAAACTACCATGAGGGAAGCAAAGCCCTATTTAGTTCTTCACCTCAAAATCAACTTTAAAAGATCCTAACACAAACCCCATCTGGACTTATTTATCTGCACTTTTGCTGGTTTCTTCTTTAAAGGCAGATTAAGTGAATCATTTTTTTAATCACTGCGAACTTGGAAAGGCTTTTCCTGCTGGAAAGCTAAAGTTTTGAAATTTAGCACTATCGGACTCTCCAAAAGAAGCAAAGAAATCTAAATTTCCACTTCTGCCAAATAATTTTGGGTTGTTTTTTTTTTTTTAAATGTAGATGATTCCTTAAAAACCAAAGCCAAAAAGTTAATTTAAAGGTGACCAGCACAAAAATCACTGGACCTATTTGTAATTTTGTAGGATTTATCCACTCACGAGGGGCTACTGTGCTTGAGAATACCATCCAGTTCTCTCAAAATGAAAACAAAAACTTTATAATCGCTTTTTAAAATTCCTCCATAATAGTAAATAGGGAAGATGCAAAGCTTTGTTTTCCTGAATTTCAGGGTCTGGATTTGGACCCAAACCCAATCAGGAAGCCTCTGGAGCACTTTGAACTGAGTTGGGCTGTTTTTTGAAGGAGCAAATTGATTTTATGATCAGTGCATGCCCCTGTTTAAGACAAAGACTGAAGTAAACTCCATGAAAGCTAGGGAGGCTTAAGGTAAAGGTAAAGGTACCCCTGCCCGTACGGGCCAGTCTTGACAGACTCTAGGGTTGTGCGCCCATCTCACTTAAGAGGCCGGGGGCCAGTGCTGTCCGGAGACACTTCCGGGTCACGTGGCCAGCGTGACAAAGCTGCATCTGGCGAGCCGGCGCAGCACACGGAAACGCCGTTTACCTTCCCGCCAGTAAGCGGTCCCTATTTATCTACTTGCACCCGGGGGTGCTTTCGAACTGCTAGGTTGGCAGGCGCTGGGACCGAACAACGGGAGCGCACCCCGCCGCAGGGATTCGAACCGCCGACCTTTCGATCGGCAAGCCCTAGGCGCTGAGGCTTTTACCCACAGCGCCACCCGCGTCCCCAAGGGAGGCTTACTTCTGAGTAAAAGTACATGGGATTCCCCTGTAGAGCTTGCAGAACAGTCAGACTTACACTGCACATAGTAATATGTGTATGTTTGAGCTACTGTTTGCCTTGTCCCATTGTACAGTGCGAAGTTATTTTTAAATTAATTGGCAGATAGCTTTGTGCAGTACAGTTCCACCTCTGCTGAGCCCTTCTGTGTTGCTCTCCTGGAGCCAGGAACAGCAACTCCACCTTGCTGATTTCTGCAAAGTCTTGTGAAGTCCCTGAAGGGAGATGCAGCCTGAAAAAGGGAAGGTTGTCAGTCAGCACAGGAACAATAGATGTGTCATAATGAACGTCATTGCAGGCAAACTGCTGAAAACTCTGTGGCAATTTCTCTTTCTGCTGGCTGGGAATGCAGTTTCCACGCTGAAATGGTCTTTTGTTCCTCTTCATCAGAGCAAATTCATTCTGAATAGCTAGAGCCGCCACCACAAGCATGTATTGAAGGAGAAGGATGCCTAATGGTAGGACCACGCTGTGCATGCGGAAGGTCCCACCTTCAGTCTCTGCATTAAAGAATCTCAGGTAGAGACCTCTCCTTTGGTTCTTTCCATGTGATTCCTTCCTTTCACATGATTTCTGCATTCGCACTTGAATCAGAGTATGATAGAATCGGCGCAAGTGGGGAGAAGCACGGAAGATGCTTTCATAATGTAAGAAGCTGCCCTAATCTATACTTGGTGGTCTTGAGCAGCCTTAGGAAGCGATTTCTAGTATATGTATTATGTACTAAGCTTGCGGTTGGGTTAGTATGTCATCTATGGGCTGCTAAGGAAGAATGTCCCTGACTTGCCCTCTCCCCTGCCAAGTTGAAGTTTCACCACTGTTTTCTGCTCTTACAGGCTGGGATGTCTAACTCCCATGTCTCTTTGTACCTCATTCTCTTCATGCACAAAATGAAACAACAAAAGCCTAGAAGGGCCTGTTCTTGCAGTACACAAGAAATACTGACATAAAACTCTGCAAAAAGGCTTCTGGTAATATGAATGGTTTAGTCATTCATATTGAATAAACCAGCAAGTGCCCTGCAGCTTTCAAGCAAAGCTTTTGTCCGTGTAGAATCCATATTATCATCCTTGTACAATGACTGAAGAAGCTGTCTATAACAGAGTTTAGACACATTCATTTTCTGAGAATGAGAGTATAGATTTCTGCCCCTGAGAAAGAGCCTCGCCTCAAATGAGGGATGTGCAGAACCTTTTTTCTTTATTCAGATATTCTCATATTTCCATCTGCTGGGATCACACATTCAGGACATTGATCTGCAAAAGCGGATATATTATTTTCTCAGTCCATATCATTCTTGTGTATCACATGCATATTATTGCCTGTAGTTGACTTAATTGTGCATTGACTTTAACGTACAGTAGCCTCCCTTCCTCTTTTGTACAGCTGTAACTATATTCCAGAATTTGTTGTCTGTTTGGGACATGAATTTGCGACAGTGAAAATGTTGACTTCACATTGGCAGTGGAAAATAATGGACATTCACAGTATCCTTATTTGAAACACACCAAGAATGTGCTTCTTGAACAGTAAGCAATTCATATAACTTGTGGTTCTTGTGCTCTCGTTATCCAGATGGCCCATTTTGGATGTCACACAAAATCAAGAAGTAACATAGAGAAGCTCTGAGTTTGCACACTCCCAACTTCTTCTCCAGTGTGGCCATGAAGTCAAGTTTTGAAGTTTTTGTTTCATGTTTTGGTTAACCAGAGTTTGCTGTCTCATTTGAAGCCAAAAAAACAATGGTGGTTAACTATGGTTTGTCTGAAACGAGCTAATTTCAAACCATAGATTGGGTACTGGTCCAACAGTCATAGTTAAATTTTAATTAAGATGAGTTTAATTGTGGTTAATTGAAATTGGAAGCCAAAGTTTTCTATCTCCTTATGGCCATGCTAGAGGAGAAGGGAGAAGGCAGCACATGAGCTCAAGAGTCACCTAAGCTCTTTTCCATGGCACTAAACTATCATAAACACAGGCCTGCAAACCTGTGGCATTCCAGATATGGTTGGACTACAATTCCCATAATCCTCAACAATTGGCCATGCTCACGTGAGTTTTATGGAAGTCGGTGTCTTAATTCCTCTCCCCTCCCATTGCAATACTTCTTTCTTAAGCCTATTTGCTGGTCTATTTTCAGAGCTTATTATTAATGAGAATTTGATTCATGATTTCTAGTTACCTTGACTGCATCCCTCCCCCATCTGCAGCTGATAGTCTTGAAAGGCCTTGCATGTGCCTTCTTTGTCAGGGAGATGGAGAGAATTTGTCGCTGCCCCAGAGCATCTTGGTGTCCTAAGTCTCAGAGGCTACATATTTGTTTCAGTTGACCTAGTTTGGAAGCCTACACTTTAGTCACCTGTGTCTTTCCCCCCTTGGTTGTAAGATGAACTCTACACACTGTAAGTCTTTTAATTCATTCTTGATGGGGGGACGCTGGCTGCAAGCAAACTTAGGTGGTATAGGGAGATGGGAGGAAATTTCTCAGGATGTTTTGCTGCATTTGAACTGCATGGTAGAAATGTGCAGCATAGAAATTCAGTGTGTCTTTCTGAAGCAAAGGATGGATGATGTTCACGACTGGTGCAGCCTCATCCTAATTGCCAACAACTGAGAAGAAGCAAACCATCCTCCCTGCCCCACTGTGTAATCTATATATTGAAAACCTGATAAGCAAATATATACAGATGGCATGATTTCAGACGAATTAGCAACCAGTTGTTAGCGAATGACTTGTAGGAAACATGTTGTCATTCTGATTATTTGTCTCATATACAGTATTTGAAATAAATCCCCTATTGTTACAATGGGTTTGGAGAACCTGTTACCTTCATGTTGTCTGGCAGGTCTGTATTTTTCTTGGTCAAATGTAGACTCTTTGTCCTTGCTCTTCTTGCTTTCAAAGAAGATTATTGTGATTTCATAGCACAAATGGTTGGCTTTAGGATTCCCAGATCACAGAAGTAGACAGGGTTCCTGGCTTCACCATGTCAATCTGCAAGCAAAGCTCTGTTACAGAATTGTAATAAGTAGGCGGAATTCAAACTTGATTTAGAAATAGGAGATGGCTTTATTGGTTATTTACCATCATGGAAATGTATAAACATTGACGTACGTGAGGAGGAAGATCTGCATGTCTCTACACGACACGGCCTGAGGAATTGGCTCGGTTTTCCCACCATAATTGTCCCTCAGACCTGAGCTCCTGACTAACTTGGAACCCTGTAACTTTGTTTTCAGTCTTCCCAACCAATGTAAGTATTGGTTTATGGAACAAATTGCAAGAGCCACTGGTATTTGTTTTGTTTTATTGCTACTCTTTACCATTTAGATTGTAACGAAGCACAATAAAATATATTTATAATAATAAAAATGCAGGGGAGACAGTTTAGTGCTTACGATCAATTAAAAATACATAATCAGGATGTTAAAATGACAAGCACTGCAAATGTTAGCGCGAATGGGATGGTTTCAACTTATAGCCATGGAAGGATTTATTGCAATGGGGCTTTCCAACAGTGCAGGGTGGAGAGAGGGGACATTGTTCCATCGACAAGCAGAAATGCTTGCACTGTCAGAGCAATCTCCTTAGAGCTACGATGAATTCCTTCTACTGTGTGCTGAGCTGAGCTGTGATTGGTTCATCTGCCTCATATGTCACCCACAACATCACTTGGCCTTTTAAAAAGATGAAAGACTCCTGAGGATATTTATACCTGTGGAGATCGTGCTACTCCTTTTCTTCTGAAGGAAAAGTCAAGACTTTTGGTGGTCTGAGAAAAGACGTCAGAACCACGGGGACGGTTGTTGTTGTTTAGTCGTTTAGTCGTGTCTGACTCTTCGTGACCCCATGGACCAGAGCACGCCAGGCACTCCTGTCTTCCACTGCCTCCCGCAGTTTGGTCAAACTCATGCTGGTAGCTTTGAGAACACTATCCAACCATCTCGTTCTCTGTCGTCCCCTTCTCCTTGTGCCCTCCATCTTTCCCAACATCAGGGTCTTTTCCAGGGAGTCTTCTCTTCTCATAAGGTGGCCAAAGTATTGGAAGCTCAGCTTCAGGATCTGTCCTTCCAGTGAGCACTCAGGGCAGATTTCCTTAAGAATGGATAGGTTTGATCTTACAGAACAATAATAATTAGAAAACAGCATTGTGTGGATGACCCATAAAAAGTGAGTGAACAAAGCATGGCAATTCCATTCTAAATGCCTAGTATGAAGCACCAAAGACGCATGCAAGGGTCAAATAAGATACAATGTGAGAGCTCTGTGTTTGGAGTGCCTAATATCTCTCCCCCCCCCCCAAAGCAGCCCATTAGGGGACTGAGGTTTGGGGGGCAGGTAGGAAGGTCTAAGAAAGATAAATAAATTGGGTACTCCAAACATGGAAGTTCCCTTGTTTTACCTAGTTTGACCCTTAGGAAGGTTATAATCTGCATTTTTAATTGTATTTATGGTTTGCTGGCAGAGGCCAGTTCTCGCAAGCTGCATGCGAAGTAGTAAAACTGTCCTTGTAGTGCACCACATCTTTCTGTAGTGGGGGATGATCACATAGACGAAAGCTCCCCGGTTAAAACGCTTCTGTCAGGGGTTCAGGAGCAGAGGCAAGGGCAAGGAAGGAAACAGAGAGCGAAGGGGAGGAGGCAGAAGAAAGGATGAGCGATGACGACGACCCGAGATCTCCGAGTCTCTCCAGTGAGTCGGAGGATTCACAGAAAGGAGCACCAGTGGCCAAGGCAAGGGGGGAGTTTAGGGGGGCACCCCAGGGAGATAGAGCCAGAGGGGAATCAGAGGAGAGCAGTTGGAGATCGGGTCCAGCGTCACCGCCAGAGAACAGGGAAGAGGAAAGGAGCCAGGGGGCAAGCGCTGGCAGCTCACAGCAGGAGGGAGGGCACGAGTCAGGGGTGGCCACACCTCCATCTGGGAGCGAAGAAACGGTTAGACGGAAGGTGGAAGGTTGGGCGCGCGCGCCAAGTTCAAATGCACAGGAAGGAGGCGCAGTAGGCAGCCCGGAAAGAGAGCCGGGTCCTAAAGCCCGGCGCAAGGAGACAGGAGAGTCCGGGGGGTCAGCGTCCGAAGAATCCCGGAAGGAAGAGACCCAGGGGGGCAGAGGGACCCAGAGAAGAACAGTCAGGCGGAAAAGGTGGAGCAGGGCTAGGATATTAAGTTGGTGTACGAGGGGCGGAGATTCAGACGGAGCTTCGCCGATCTAGCTACTAGACGTAGGGTTGCACGCAGCAGCTTGAGAATGGAAACTGTAACTCAATAAAGACTTTTACTTAATGACCGTTGGCTAGCGTGATCCTCTGTGAGCTAGGATCTTGAAGCGACCCTGACAGTAAGCTCCGTCTGCAGTATTGTGGGCATCTACAGCCTCGAGGAGAGGAGAGAAGCAGGTGCCTACTAGTGAGCTCACGAACGGCAGCCGACATGACGGCTGAACAGCAGATAGCGGAACTCAGAGAAGCAGTGTCACAGCTGAATGCCGAGGCTCTCGCATCCAGGAAGAGAGAGGAGGACGCAGCTGCCGCCTACAGGGATCTCCAGGTCAGGTTGGAAGTGCTTACGAAGCAAGGGCAACAGACACCCAAACCAGAGGGGATTGGGTTGGGGAGACGCACAGGCGGTCTGGTCTCTCACTTCGATGGGAACCTGCAACAGTATCCCAATTTTAAAGCAGACGTACTGTGTGCACTGCAACTGCTGAGTAAAGATTTTAGAGATGAGCAAGAGAAAGTGGGGTTCATCATGTCTTATTTGCATGGGGATGCCAGAGCATGGCTGCGCAATTTATGGAGGGATAACGATCCGGCGCTCCAAAATGCGAATGCCTTTATTAAAGCGATGGATGCGTGTTTTTTATCAAGCATTGACGTGGATCTTGCTCGGCAACAGATTCATGGACTGAAGCAGGGAAGGGCCAGCGTACGGCAGTACCATGCCCGCTTTTTCGCCTTGGCCAGTGCCCTAGAATGGGACAGAGATGCGACCCCTGTAAGAGACCTTTTCTGGGAGGGACTAAACAGCTCTGTAAAAGATGAGATTGCGAGGGGGGAGAGACCCCGGACCACCCAGGAGGTCGTGCAGAGGGCGCTGGCAGTGGGGGTACGGCTGGAAGGACGTCCGTGGAGCAGGGACGAAGGGCGTGGAGGGCGCGAACCAGCCAGGGGCTCCTCCTTCTTTCCCAGAGAAGCAGCACGTACGCAATCCACGCCTCCGCCAGGGGGAGGAGCTGAACCGATGGAGGTTGGAGGTGCCAGGGCTCAGTCAGCAACCAGAGCCCTAGCACCAGCAGCAGTGAAAGCGAAGCCTCCTAGAGGGAACAGGAAGTGTTACGTCTGTGAGGAGCCAGGGCATATGGCGAAAGAGTGTCCCCAGAGGCTCCACAAGCTCACTGCAGCCTCAGCAATGGCGACTGCAGCAACGCAGCAAGGAGAACCACAGCAGGGAAACGACGCTGTCTGGCTGGAGGAAGAGGCACTGGGGCCCAGCCAGACGTATTAATGATGCAGTCCCCAGAGATTTTACAGCCCGTGAACCCCCTCCCGCCCAAACCAGTGGTGAAGCTCACCGCGTCGCTCCAGCTGCCCAATGGCATCACCATGGACGTGCCAATCACCATTGACTCAGGCAGCAATGCGGACTTTATGGGGCAGGACTTTGTCAACCAGCATGCTATACAGTTGCTGCCGGCCACACTGCCCCTGCAGGTGGTCACGGTGGATGGCAGGGAGCTGCTAGGAGGGCAAGTGGTGCAGCAGAAGCCACCGATGGTGATGCGACTTGGGAATCACCAAGAAGTCATCAGCTTCAACGTCACTCAATTGTCGGACACGCCCATTGTGTTGGGCATGAGTTGGCTGGACAAACACAGCCCAACGCTGGCTTGGTACCAGAGGCAGCTGACCTTCGGCTCTTCCTTTTGTGCTGAACACTGCATCGTGCCCAGGCAGGAAGGAGAGGAAGAGGAGTCACAGCTACTGCTAATAATAATAATAATAATAATTTATTATTTATACCCCGCCCATCTGGCTGGCACGCCAGCTAGGCACGCTGCAAGCGATTCCCCACAAGTACGCAGAATTTTTGGAAGTTTTCTGCGAGAAGGAGGCAGACAGGCTACCCCCTCACAGGCCATATGACTGCAAGATTGACCTGCTGCCAGGGGCGGCGCTGCCTAAGGGGAAACTGTATTCCATGTCAGAGGACGAGCTGCAAGAACTCAAGGAGTTCATAGATCATAATTTGGAGCGCGGTTTCATCCGAGAGTCCAAGGCGGTGGGAGGCAGCCCGGTGTTCTTCGTTAAGAAGCGGGATACGCCCCAAAAGAGGCTCGTAGTGGATTACAGGATCTTGAACAGTGTGACTAAGCCGTCGGACTTCCCCATGCCCCGAATTGACGACCTCCTCGCAAAGGTGCGGAAGGGCAGAGTGTTCACCAAATTGGATCTGCGAGGTGCGTACAACCTCATTCGCATGCGGGAGGGAGACGAGTGGAAAACAGCCATGTTCACGCCACTGGGGACCTACGAATATAGAGTTATGCCTTTTGGATTGCAAAATGGCTCCCACGTTTTTCAAGCATTCATGCATCACGTGTTGGCGGGACTTCTCTACAAGACGTGCGTCTGTTTCTTAGATGACATCCTGATCTTTTCGGAGTCGCAACAGGAGCATGACAAACACGTCAAGGAAGTACTGAACAGGCTGAAGCACCATAGGCTCTACGCCAAGCTGGAGAAGTGCCAATTTGACGTGACGGAGGTGGATTTTCTGGGCTACAAGCTGTCTGACAAGGGGCTCGCCATGGACAGCGCCAAGGTTCGAGCGGTGTTGGATTGGAAGAGCCCGCGCAACCGGAAGGAGGTCCAAAGGTTTGTCGGCTTTGCGAACTTCTATCGCAAGTTTATCAAGGGCTTCGCTATGCAGACGGCGGCCATCACTGACACGCTTAGCTCCAAGAAAAAGAAGTTCATTTGGACAGAGCAGGCGGAACAGTCCTTTCAGGCACTCAAGCGTCTCTTCGCGTCGGAAGAGCAGCTGCTTCATGTCAACCCCAGCAAGCCGATGAGGGTGGAGACTGACGCCTCGGACAGAGCCGTGGGGGCGGTCCTGCTGCAGAAAGACCCGCAGGGGGTGTGGCGACCGGGAGCGTTTTACTCCAGGAAGCTCAGCAAGTCCGAGCAGAACTACACCATATGGGACAGGGAGTTGCTGGCCATTCATGCAGCGTTCAAGGCGTGGAGGCACTTTCTGATCGGCGCCAAGCACACGGTGCAGGTTTGCACGGACCACAAGAACCTAGAGCACTGGCGCACGGCACAGTTCCTGAACCAAAGGCAGATACGTTGGGCTGAGTTCTTTGCGAACTTCGACTTCCGAATAGAGTATGTCCCGGGGGACACCAACATCATGGCGGACGCTCTCTCCCGCAAGCCACAGTATCTGGAGGAAGCAACGCCAGCGGCCGCCATGCACATCTTCGCACCAACAGTGTGGGCGTGCGCCGCGGCAACCGTGGATCTGGAGGCGGTGCGACGAGCGTTGCAGGGGGACTCCTTCGCGTAAGCAAAGATCTCAGAGGTGCAAAGGGGCAAAGCAGCGGCCGACGGTTTCCAGCTAAGAGATGGATTGCTCATCCGTAAAGGGGCCATCTACGTGCCGGGAGACGAACTTCGCGCCAAGGTGCTGCAGCAGATGCACGACGCGCCCACTGCAGGGCACTTCGGCAAGGAGAAGACGGTGGAACTAGTAGCCAGGGATTTCTGGTGGCCTGGAATGAGAAGGGAGGTCGCGGACTACGTGGCGAGGTGTGACACCTGCCAGAGGGCGAAGCCAGTGCTTAGACCGCCGGCCGGACTGTTGGAACCGCTGCAAACTCCGGCCGAACCTTGGGAGAGGGTGGCCCTGGACTTTGTCACGGATCTGCCCAGCTCGAGGGGCAAGACGGCAGTGCTGGTGGTGGTGGACTTGTTCTCCAAGATGGCACATTTCATTCCGTGTGCGAAGGTGGCCACGGCGGAACAAACCGCCAAACTGTTCATAGACCACGTGTTCAAGGTTCACGGTCTGCCACGGTCTATTCTGTCCGACCGGGGGCGGCAGTTCATCTCAAATTTCTGGCAGCGGCTGATGGGCTTCCTGAACGTCAAGATCAACCTGGCGTCGGCGAGACACCCGCAAACCAACGGGCAAGCAGAGCGGGTCAATGCCATCATGCAGCAGTACTTGAGGTGTTATGCAAATCAGCAGCCTGCGACATGGGTGGATTACCTGCCGCTCGCCGAGTTCGCTTACAACAACACGAAGCACGTGTCCACGGGGGTCACACCGTTCTTCGCCAACAACGGGAGGCACCCCAGAACCTTCCCGGGACTGGAAAGGCTGGGGGAAGGGGAGCCGCAGACGGCAGATGCGTTCGCGTCGGAACTGCAGGAAGTCCACGATCAGCTGAGGCGCCACCTGGAACTGGCCAAGCACGCATACAAGGTACAAGCGGACAAACGCAGAAGGGTTGGCGAAGAGCTACACGTGGGGGACTGGGTCTGGTTAGCAGCCCACGCAGTGCCGGCCAGGTCGTTGGCCAAGAAGAAACTAGGGCATAAGCAACTGGGGCCCTATCAAGTCGAAGAGCAGGTCAACCCGGTGGCCTTCAGGCTGGCGCTTCCGGAGGGTTCCAGAATGCATCCGGTATTCCACAGATCGGTGCTCACTCCCTACAAGGCACCGCACAGGTTTCAGGAACCCGGAACGGCGCAGAGTCCGGCCAGAGACAGAACAGGGCACGCAGGAATGGCACAGAAGGAGCGCATCAACGAAGTCACAGAGATTTTGGATTCCAGATGGGGGGAAGAAGGGGTAGAATACTTTCTCGCCAGGGAGGGCACCCCGGCCAGTGCGAACAGTTGGGTGCCGGACTACGCCTTGGACGAACCTCTGCTCAAAGACGAGTTTCATGCCCTCTTCCCACATAGACCGATGCCAGCAGACTTTTTCGACGACTGGCTTTTCACACCCACGCTTTCGGGCAGCACGTTCCGGGGGTTCGACTCGGACGAGGACCCGATACGAGACGTCCGTTCCCCGGAGGGGTCGCCCTCGGGATCTGCCTCAGAACCCTCGTATTGGTGGGACGACAAACCAGAGGAACAGTGGCGCAGGAAGTGGCAAGAAGGTCCAGGCCGAGCAACGCCGCCTGGAGGAAGCGAGGGAGAGACGGACATGGACATTTTCGGGGACGATCCAGGTTTCGAGCACGGCGGCACAGAGATGGAAGCAGAGGTGACCGTCGTCGACGAGAGAAGGGAGGAAGAACCGGAAGACTTCGGAGGGAGGCCCGCTACGGGAACCGAACGGTACCCGACATTCGTCTCCTTGACGCAGCAGCACCCAGCTCCAGCACCGGAAGGAGGGGAAGGGGGAGTGGGGGGCTTCGAGGGGGGGATGGATGTCAGGGGTTCAGGAGCAGAGGCAAGGGCAAGGAAGGAAACAGAGAGCGAAGGGGAGGAGGCAGAAGAAAGGATGAGCGATGACGACGACCCGAGATCTCCGAGTCTCTCCAGTGAGTCGGAGGATTCACAGAAAGGAGCACCAGTGGCCAAGGCAAGGGGGGAGTTTAGGGGGGCACCCCAGGGAGATAGAGCCAGAGGGGAATCAGAGGAGAGCAGTTGGAGATCGGGTCCAGCGTCACCGCCAGAGAACAGGGAAGAGGAAAGGAGCCAGGGGGCAAGCGCTGGCAGCTCACAGCAGGAGGGAGGGCACGAGTCAGGGGTGGCCACACCTCCATCTGGGAGCGAAGAAACGGTTAGACGGAAGGTGGAAGGTTGGGCGCGCGCGCCAAGTTCAAATGCACAGGAAGGAGGCGCAGTAGGCAGCCCGGAAAGAGAGCCGGGTCCTAAAGCCCGGCGCAAGGAGACAGGAGAGTCCGGGGGGTCAGCGTCCGAAGAATCCCGGAAGGAAGAGACCCAGGGGGGCAGAGGGACCCAGAGAAGAACAGTCAGGCGGAAAAGGTGGAGCAGGGCTAGGATATTAAGTTGGTGTACGAGGGGCGGAGATTCAGACGGAGCTTCGCCGATCTAGCTACTAGACGTAGGGTTGCACGCAGCAGCTTGAGAATGGAAACTGTAACTCAATAAAGACTTTTACTTAATGACCGTTGGCTAGCGTGATCCTCTGTGAGCTAGGATCTTGAAGCGACCCTGACAGCTTCTATTGATTTGCTTTGCCATAGGAATTTGTACTCTGCCCTTGAGTCAAGCCAGCTTACAATAAAATAAGTAATACATAAAAATAAGCTAAAAGCAGGATATAAATAATATATGAGCTGAATAACTGGGTGAACAAGCAGAGCAATCCAAAGCCATGATCCGCGACACTGGAGGAGGTTTGGGTCGGGGGGAGGTGTCCCTCCACTCGCCCATGCTTGCAGTACCCGCTGTCCATGGGGCTGTCCCACTGGTTCACCCAGGTGCATCCCCTCAAATAATGGGTGAATGGAAGCTGCAGCCACCAGCATCCTGGCAGCTGGCAGCTGGTGGGAATCCCCAATATGGGGTGGGGAGGAAGCAGGGCTGGGACAACAAGGGATCCAATGGAGATGTGCCTGATATAATAATAATAATTTATTATTTATACCCCGCCTATCTGGCTGGGCTTCCCCAGCCACTCTGGGCGGCTTCCAACAAAACATTAAAATACAGTAATCCATCCAAATACAGTGGGGGACGCGGGTGGCGCTGTGGCTAAAACCTCAGTGCTTAGGACTTGCCGATCGCATGGTCGGTGGTTCGAATCCCCGCGGCGGGGTGAGCTCCCGTCTTTCAGTCCCAGCTCCTGCCCACCTAGCAGTTCGAAAGCACCCCTAAGTGCAAGTAGATAAATAGGTACCGCTTTATAGCGGGAAGGTAAACGGCGTTTCCGTGTGCTGCGCTGGTGCAGGCTCGCCAGAGCAGCTTCGTCACACTGGCCACGTGACCCGGAAGTGTCTCCGGACAGCGCTGGCCCCTGGCCTCTTAACGAGATGGGCACGCAACCCCAGAGTCGGACACGACTGGCCCGTACGGGCAGGGGTACCTTTACCTTTACCTTTACAGTAATCCATCAAACATTAAAATCTTCCCTAAACAGGGCTGCCTTCAGATGTCTTCTAAAAGTCTGGTAGATTTGGGCTTCTTCATTTCACCATCCTGAGAGTTGGCAGAACAAAGGGCCATTTTCCCTGTACCCCCAACCTTCTGCCCTGGCCAGCTCCATCACACACACACCCATTGTTGCTGGCCAGGGGTCAGGACTGCATCCAAGAGCTACTTTCATGTAAATCCATTCCAAGGCAGAGGTCATAACATTATGTCAGTGTGTTGCTGGGATCTGATAATATTTTAATGCGAATTGAGAGGATTAGCTTCTATGATTATTAGTTTTGCATTGCAGGGGGCTGGGCTATAGATGACCCTTGGGGTCCGTTCCAGCTCTACAGTTCAATGATTCCATGATCACTAGGCCCAGCTTTTAAAGGATTGTTGATACCCCAAAGCAAGGAATTTTGTTATCTTAGCAATTAAACCTTCAATCTTGGCACTAACATCATTTACTAATTTTCTAAAGGAATGTCCAAAAGAATTGTATTTTTTTGCCTGTTTGGCAGCTGCCTTCAAAACAGCAGAAGAAAAACAAATGGGTTTTTCAGCTTATGATTATTTGTGATATATTTTTACTTGATGCTTTACAGAATGGGGGGGGGGGGAACCCCACAATAACATTTTCAGCAACCTAATCAGTGAAATTCAAACCTATTGCAAAAGTTTATTGGCAATGACAGTACCTTATGTGTAATCAATATTTCCTGACATGTGTTCTGATAATAATGCAAACCTAAGGGGCTGACTTTGAAAGTCTGTAGCTCCTCCTCCTCCTCCTAAAGAACAGTTTGGAAATGCTTCCTTATTAGATGCAGACTTTCATATCCTCACCTGCAATCCATTAATGCCGGCCAGGAATTCATAAATATATTTTTCATTTTAAGGTATGGTATGGTTACTTTTACCTCAATATCCTCACATATGCATAATGTTATAAACATCCACACTGTAATCAAATTCTAGAACTGTTATTGTGTTCAGAATATTATCTTACTAATAAAAAACAAGGCCTATTTTCTTGTGCTACCAAATGCCAACTTAAAGGTAAAGGTAAAGGGACCCCTGACCATTAGGTCCAGTCGTGGCCAACTCTGGGGTTGCGGCGCTCATCTCGCTTTATTGGCCAAGGGAGCCGGCGTACAGCTTCCAGGTCATGTGGCCAGCATGACTAAGCCGCTTCTGGCGAACCAGAGCAGCGCATGGAAACGCCGTTTACCTTCCCGCCAGAGTGGTACCTATTTACCTACTTGCACTTTGACGTGCTTTTGAACTGCTAGGTTGTCAGGAGCAGGGACTGAGCAACGGGAGCTCACCCCATCATGGGGATTCGAACCGCCAACCTTCTGATCGGCAAGCCCTAGGCTCTGTGGTTTAACCTACAGCTCCACCCGTGTCCCTTAATGCCAACTTATTTCAAAGTAAATATAAGTAGATATTGGGCTCCTAGGAGTTACACTTGCTTTAGGCTGTTCAAAGCCGTTCACATACATCCTCTTAATTGCAGTAGGGCAAACAGTATTAAATTCTTCTGGTGAGGGCGTGATTGCCTGAAGAAACCTAGTAAGTTTATGGCTGGTGTGAGGAGTTTTTTTTTAAATCAGTACACTTCTGGGCCTAAATCACATTGCAGAAGTGGAGTCCTTTGCCTTCCCTGTCTACACAAGAAGCAACACCTACCGCTTCCAATGGCTTTATAGTGTCACATGTCCTCAAGGCATCCTTTGGTATTGCTACCAGGTGGAGAGCATCAAAGAAACACTATAACTTGATATAATCCTCTTGAAACAAGATGGGAAACAACATCCATAAGCTAGATATTCTGTAGACTTTTTATTATCTCGGTGCCAATGAAATAGAGATGGTGTTTTGGAGCTGGCATGGGAGAATGTAGGCTATGTTTCGCATTGAGTATGCCAGCTCCTCTAGGAGCCTGTAGCTAGTGAATAGGGAAAAAGACCTAATTAGCTGTCTTTTCCTTTAACATGGCATTTTATTCTGAAATAAAGTTAAAAGCACAGACAACAATACAACAGAACTGCTCATTAGGAGGAATAGGGAATTTACCAATTACTGTCCTTAGTCTGCTCACAGGTAGGCTTGTTTTTCTTCCGTGAAATAAATCAGCCCATTTTTGAGATTCGTTTACTGCTCAAATGGACTGAGCCCAGCAACTTCCTAGAGAAGGAGGGGAGGGACATAAACTAAATAACAAAAGCACCTAGTACCAGTGCCAGGGTCATTGCTACCAGCACTTCACAGGTCTTAGAAAAAGCACAAACTGCTTTATCAAGGTACAAATTGTCTAGTATTCCTGTACCATTGCTCCAGATTATTTCCTCTAACATGCAGAAGCTTTGGTTGACCCTGTCTATAAAATCCTGGGAGATGCGCATAATAGTTGCACCACCATCCCTTTTTATATTTAATTTATTAAAATCCCTGGTGAAGATTCACAGTTTGCATTACTCCTTGATTTTAAGACCATTAGGTTCCAAAGACCCCGAAGACATTCACTGCGGAGTTATCAAACAGGGTGCTTCTGCTATTAATCTTGTTTCAAAATCTTTCCCTTCACATTCCGATAAGGGTGTTCTAATATATATGCTTCCCTTGCTCCTTCTAGCTGGAACAGTTAACAAAGGTGTCGATCTATTGAAAGGCTTCTCTTCTTTTTAAAAGGAGGAATAGTAGTTGCACCCACAGTGTGAAACTTCTTCATTTTCACCTTCTTTTTCAAACAGCAGTTCTTCCCCTTCCCCCATTAACTTCAGTACCCTCTACATTACCTCTTCAAAAGGGATTAAACGTCCCCTGTTATGCTCTTGACCTTGCTCGCATGCTGAGAAGAAAAATAACAGTGATCCCCTATTCCCCTACGTTGAGTAAGGACCATAGTGAATGCAGCCTTTAAAAAGAGAAATCCACAAGCTCTGCCCGGCAGTCCAGGTGTGTTCTATAGTTGTGCATGTAATGAGCTCAGACATGGACATTTGAGGAATTTGATTTCTCTTTCAACGTACAGTGGTACCTCAGGTTAAGTACTTAATTCGTTCCGGAGGTCCGTTCTTAACCTGAAACTGTTCTTAACCCGAAGCACCACTTTAGCTAATGGGGCCTCCTGCTGCTGCCGCGCCACCGGAGCCCGATTTCTGTTCTCATCCTGAAGCAAAGTTCTTAACCTGAAGCACTATTTCTGGGTTAGCGGAGTCTTTAACCTGGAGTGTATGTAACCTGAGGTACCACTGTAAATTGACCTGATCAACACCTTTCGCACTAATGAGTATATTGGGAGGTAATTATCCTTCAGATTTTGCAGTTCTCCAAATTTTGTAACACAGGTCTCGGCTCAAAAAAGTACCAAAATGCAGATTTGATAATATAATACATTCAGAAATGCATACATTGAGATAAAATATGCATCTGAATAACTTTTGTTCTTTTGTTTTAGTGTCCCCCTCTCCTCTTTTCTCTTTATTCTAATTTTCCTGTGAATGTAGTTGCCTTTCATTCACTGTTGTTCTTGTCCTATGCTATATTTATTGTTCTATCCATATTTTCAAGATGAATAAAAACTATTTGGGGGGATACACTTTGTGATAAAGCACATATGCATTTTTCATGTGGCTTTTTGAACAAATATGTAAATTGCTGTGTATAGTTCCCATTGGCTGCAGCCAATGGTCATGGGTCATAGGATACTGTAGTACAACAATATCTGGATTGCACCCCTGATGTAGGATCCCCCCACCACCAGGAGTAGAGATGAAGTTCCCAGATGGACCAAGTCTCCAGGAATTTATTAATCATTAAATCTGGCAGCACCCCTTATCTGGTCAGATTCTCAGCTATTCCTGAGAGCAGGGGATAGGAATCCCTTCTGCAAGCCCACTGAAGGACATTCAGCTTCCCACTACTGTTGCACCAAGACATCAAAGGAACATCTAATAGCCCACTAAAAGTACCATCTAGCCAGTTGTAAAGGCTGGAGTCAGACGCAGGTCAGCACCAAAGACACAGGGCTCTGTTGTCAGTGGAGTTAACATAGAACTCAGCAGCTGCCTGGACCGAAGGTCCCTGCCTTCCACACTTTCTAAGGCTCCTTCCAGATGTTTACCAAGCAGTCTCAAACTGCATCTGGGGACCTCTGGCCTCGGTTCTGCTCTCCTCATTTTGCACGTTCTTGGAGACCAGGGTGGAGAGGAGCTTGTTGCAGCAGGAGAGGGATACTTCCTGGATTCTTCAAAAGCTTCTTGACCCCCTCCCCCTTCTCTGCTTCAGCCTTGGAGTCTGAACTGCTCCCTGTCACAGACTCTTCCTGCTCACTAAACCCTGTTGCCCTCTCAGCATCCAGGCCCTCCTCCCAAACTCCTCGCTCTGACCTCTCCTCAGTGTCCCACCACCCATCCCCTGGCTCTGAGCCTTCCTCCTCTGGGATTCCCCAGCTGGCGCCTCCCACCAGTCTTTGTCCAGCCAGTCCCTGACATCAGCCTGTTTACATATTTATTGACATTTAGAATGCAATCCTAATCCTGAATGATGCCTAGCAGAGCTTTATCAAGTGGCTTTACTAGCCGGGGTAGAGTGGGGGAAGCCTGGAGCTGACAAAGTGACCAGGACCAGATTGGGCCCAATACAACCATGTGAAAATTCTTTATTTGGGGGCTTTCTGTAGAAAATGAGAGCGCCTTTTGCAGAACTTTCCTTTTAGGTCATTTGGAGGTGATTCTCCTCACTCCCAGCTGAGAAAGTAGTAACTAGAAATCATCTTCTTACCCCAAGAAACAGTAGAAGAAGAGATTAGTGATTTTGATTTTGACATTCAGGTGATCCAGGTGCCATCTTGGATGTCTTTTAGACCTAGAGCTCATCCACACTTCTGCTTGACTCATATTGTGTAATGATTATTTCCCCTGGGGTTTCCTTTTTGTTCCATGGCGTTACCTTGCGAAATCTGCTCTTACCCTCTGAAATGAAGTTTGGCTAAGCAGAATCTCTCTTCATTTTTTCTGTGCACCTGATAAGATCCAATTTTTGCAAGGAAAAGCCATGGAACGACGAGAAAAGCTCTCAGACCTGGAGGAATTAATTGTCGGGTGAGCCCTTAGTCACACCGATAGCATTGTTGTTTGCTGGTGTGGCATGTGGAGATGTGCATTTAATCCAGACCGGTTGACTATGCGGTGTATGTTCTGGGATTGAAACACCATGCAGATGGAGATAAGCTTGAAACTGTACCTTTTAAGTAGACTGGTTAACCAGCTGCATTTGAATTTGCAGACCCAGGAACAAAAGTCAGAGAGGTGCTGATTAGGCTGCTGGAGAAGCTTCAAAGCAATGATTGATGACTTCTTCTACTTCTGTAGTCATCTTCACTTGGTTAATGAACAGAGCTGAGCCAAAGGCCAGCAGTTTTTGTTTCCTGCACCTCATTAAGATGTTAGATTTGAAGGAAAACAGTCTACCACTCAGTCAAAGGGGTATACTCCCACCTTGCAAACGTGCTGTTGAAATGGAGTTTGGAAACCACAGTGGTGTGGCTAGAAGACATTAGTACACTACAGTCCTTCAGAATAATATTGTCTTCAGCTCATTCAAATTACATTCCTGGGTTCTGTTTTGCGTTGTTATGAACGCTGTATGGATGTTTGCTCAGTAAGACTTGGCTGCTCTCTTTGTGGTGAGCAGTATTCACAAAAAACAGTACACCATGTCTGGGACATACTGTTATGAGTTTGGGGTGTGACCCTGGATCCAGCAAGTGTTAGAATTTAATAAAGGCTTATTATTTTGGGAATAGTCAGGCTAGCTCCCTGGTGAGGTGATACCCTGGGTGATGAGCTAATAAGGGGGATTAGGGGCTCTGTGGGAGCAGGAGCAGACTTTGGCAATATTATACCCTGAGCAAGGACACACCCCCTCAATTCCCCCTCCCCCCTTATTTTAACAATAATTCCTTTTGGTACAGTTGCTTTTCAAATGGCTCTTCTTGGTAGGTACCTATGTAAGTACAGTGGTACCTTGGTTTTCGAACTTCTCTGTTGAAGAACATTTCAGTTTTTGAACACCATAAATGCTTCAGTTTTCGAACACGCCTCAGAAGTCGAACATGCCATGCGGTTTCCGCTGAGTGCAGGATCCTGAGGCCTAGTTGTCAGCTGTTGAGTCCTCGGTTTTTTAACGTTTCAGAACCTGAACGGTCTTCCAGAACACATTACATTAAAAAACCGAGGTACCACTGTATTATTATTATTATTATTAATTAATTAATTAATTAATTAATTATTATTTTGTGCCTCATCATCTTGGCACCCTATGTTGGGGAGCTGCCTGCACCATCTTAAATCCAGTGCTTGCACTCTTGTAGCTTTAGGGTCACTAGTTCTTCATGGCTACAAGAGGGGCAAGCTGATCCGTGCATAGGATTGGGTGCAGCATCTGCCAGCCTCCATACTGCCTTAAGGGGAACCTCGAGTGGCTTACTGCAGCTTATGCACCAATGACAAACCTGTCTCTTTTCCCTGTGGGGGGAGGGACTGAATACAAGAATCAGTCGCCACCAATATATTCTCTTGACTTCTGGGTCCAATGGAACTGCTGGCTCAGAATCTGTTCCTATGTCACAAATTCTTTTCCCCTGGCTGTTTCTGCTTCTTCTTCTCTTCTTTGGCCATCACTAGTAGCTGAGTAAGATTGTCTTCCATAAACATGGTTTTAACAATGAGTCCGTAAGTGACTGTGGAGGCCAATTCTGGATCCACACGTCCTTCCACAGTGGGGACATTGGTTTCCGGTTGGGAGTTGATCACGGTGTGGATTTGCCAAGCGTGCCTTCCTCCTAGCACGTTTCTCCCTTGCATCCTGAGTTTGAGTGTCTTCAAAGCCCATGACACCTTTGGTAAAGGCTGTTCTCCAACTGGAGTACTTGCAGGCCAGTGTTTCCCAGTTGTCAGTGTTTATACTACATTTTTTAAGATTTCTCTTGAGACACTCTTTAAACCTCTTTTATTGACTGAGAGCAAAAATTTTCTTTAATGTCTTCATCAGCATCCAGTGTTGGTGCATAAGCGCTTATAATAGTAGCCTCTTGGTTTTTGGTGAGCTTTATTCGCATGGTTGAGAGTCGCTCATTAATGCTGGTAGGGACTTCTGACAGGAGCTTCACAAGTTCATTTTTGATAGCGAAGCCTACCCCATGTATTTGATGTTCTTGTTCAGATAGACTTTCTATCTGAATGTGTAGCCTCCATTTTCTTCCTTCATTTGTCCCTCCCTCGCCTGCTCTTCGAGTCTCTTGAAGCGCTGCAATATCAATGTTAAAACATCACAGCTCTCTTGCAATGATGGCAGTTCTGCGTTCAGGATGCTCGCTGTCTGTGTTACCTGACAAAGTCCGTACATTCCATGTTCCAAAGTTCAATTGTCTTTTACGACCACTAGATGGTGACCCCACTGGGTGCTGTAATCCAGTCAGGGAAAAAGGGAGGCAGACTATGTTTAGGGCACCTTTTCTAGCTCCTCCCCTTTTTGGGGTGAGCAGAGTGGATCCTAAAAAGGGCTGCTCAGTCATGGATACAGCTGCCAAGCTGCTCAACTGCCTCCTTCCTTGAGTCAGAACGACTGAATCTGTATCCACTGCCCATGTGCTGGTTCATGACTAGGGGCTTCCAGATTTCACGATCCTGCCCCTGTTACCATTTGTCAATCACCATGGGACTTTTGGGTTTTGGGTTGGGTTTTTGGAAGACGCCTGTGCATGAATTTGTTTTATGTGTGTAGATCAGTGCATGCTGACCAACGTACAGTCTTCGCAGTAGGGCATGAAGTAGTCATGAAGTAGTCACCACAAACCAGTAGATTCCTATCTGCTGCAGCCTTCATCCGCCTTCAAAGCCGTTGTAACATACCGCTTGTTATCATCCGCCTGTTCTGCCGTTGAGGACTTCTTGGATCATTCTTTGTCTAGCTCCTTCCCTTTGACCTTACCGCCTTGGGTGAACCTGCTTGGAGTATGAGATTCCTGACGGCTTTGCTCACAAGGGTCATAGGAACATGCAAGCCCACTCACCACAACAAGGTGATGATCCAGCGAGTGGGTTTCTGCTTAACACCTGCATGACTTGGCAAACCTTTACCCTCCAGTTAGCTTTCCCCCCATGCATATAAATGGAACACAATGAAATGGATGCACCGCTCCATTATGCAGCACTGCTGCTACTGACAGTTCTAGCAGGTTTGCTACCGTACGCTTGCCTTTCCTTCTGTAAAGTGATCATGAACAGCACTGCCTACACATCGCTGTAACAATAACAAAATATAATAGATTCTATACAGAGAAATCTTCAAGTTTATCTGAAGCAGGGTGCTCTTAATAATGATATGACAAAGAAACTGAATAGACATCACATTTTCAGAAATATCATTTTCGTTTATTGTTTGATGAAATATTGCAATCCTGTGTTGATTACTCTTTTTTTTTAACATGATCTTTTGTTAGCTGTGCTCCATGCTCTCTTAAGACAAATTAGAGGTAGAAAAACTGACATGACACCCCGATTGTTGTGATTATAAAGCAGTTACTGTCACAGCTGTTTTCACACTTGCAATCTCTCAGCTCTAAAGACATCAGCTGATAGCCATGTGTAACATTTAAGTGCGAGTGTTAAGAAAAACTGAGAGTTAAAAAGCGGATTTAAGGGTAATTAAACTTTCTGCTTGTATCACCTGCACAGAGATGTGCTCAGTAGATGCCCTTATACTGAACAAAGTACTGCAGTTAAAACATGCTTCCTTGGCAAATCTCTGAGCTCATTTCAATGTGCTTCTGCTGAACTCTAATAAAGCTCACAGTTTGGGCCTGAACTAGATGAACTATATACTAGATGTTATATTTGTTGCATGAGTACATTGAACATGAATATTGTAATGTAAATAGCAGTCTTTCCACTTTTGAGGCCTCCCCTGAATGAGATTTGGCAGGAAAGACTTCAAACTTTTCCAATGAACAAATCAGGGTTCTTCCAATGGTTGCCCCAAGGAGATGTGTCAATCAGTACATGTGCTTGTTCACCTTTTAAGACAGGCTTCCTCAACCTCAGCCCTCCAGATGGTTTGAGACTACAATTCCCATCATCCCTAACCACTGGTCCTGCTAGCTAGGGATCATGGGAGTTGTAGGCCAAAAACACCTGGAGGGCCAAGGTTGAAGAAGCCTGTTTTAAGATATATAGAATAGAATAGAATAGAATAGAATAGATTCTTTATTGTCATTACACAAGTGCAACATTGCACAAGTGCAACGAAATTGGATATATATATATGACCTTTTTTGTTCACCATTAAATTTTTACATAATTTGCCTCTTTCCACTCTGACCTCATTGTCATCCCACCACCAATTTACTGCCTCTGAGCCTTCTTCCCTTGGGGGTTCCCCAGCTGGTGTCTCCCACCACTCCTCTGTCTCCAGCCAATCCATGGCATTAGGATGAGAAACGCATGAATGACAGGCTCCTTCCCGCTCTTCAAAGGTGGAGCAGGAGGACCATGTCAGGACAATGGCTTTGCTTATTCCTAGGTCTCTGCTTATGGACCTTTGAACCATATACTGTATTCAGAATGCACAGAGCACAAGTCTTCCTGCCTGTTAAGACATTTTTGGCTCTGCGTTGGTCTTCTTCCAGCAGTTCTTATTGCAGAGGAAGGAGTTGGTTTGCATGCTTTGCACAACCATCACCTCTTGTCACTGAACAGCTGATGGGCAGGAAAGAACCCAGAAGACTGATGTAAATTCACCTGCTGGCTATATCTGGCCCATTGGCTGGGGAATCCCCATCCTTTTTTAATAGTTATGTCTGAGTATTGAGAGGTGCAACTTGTCATGAAAAGCAGAGGGAAATTTGCTTTCTGTTTCCTTCACAAAGAGCTTTGCCAAGGTTTGTTTACCACCTCTGCCATCCAAAACAAGCCACTTCAAATTGCCCCCGGTAACTCTTTACATGTTGCCAAGTCCCCCACATGCCCTTTGGACGAGCAATTTTCCATATATTTTTTGCTTCAGCATTGTTATTCTTTCCTTTCTTTTGCTTTTTGATCCTGGCTGAAGGATCATTCCAGAATAGTGTGATTTATTAATAACATTCATTGGTATGGGCCGAAAAGCATAGGTGTAACATAAAGATTATGGAGTAAAATTCGGCTAATTAGTGAATGGACGGTTTGGGATTTTCACGAGTGTCAGTGGAAGTGTATATAAGATTTTAAAAATACCGAAAATGAAGTAGAAACAGAAGATTGCAAAATTCCTTTCCCATATAGAGCCTTCAGCTCTTCTCCTGACAGCTTAGGATATTTGGTAAGAAATACTTGTCACTCATGTCTAAAGCTGGGTAATTTCACATCATGGAACTTTTGTCTTAGGGAAGAATGGAAGTTAGGAAGTAACCATGTTTTTTGTTCAGTTTTTTTCCTTGTCTGTAAATGAAATGAAATAATTTTAAAAGCTCGCTTGAATAAGTTGCTAATTTGTTAACAGTGTGACAAAGGATTGGTGGCAGCTAATTACATTGCATTTTTCACTGAGACACACATTTGATCATAAAATATTAAAAACACAATCTGGAATGTTTTCTCCAATATTTTATTTCTGAGTTGCTTTTTTTGTTTTGACAAAACATCTCAAAGGGGTTTTTAAAAAAGGAATATTCGTACCTCTGGTGCGGAACATGTCATGCTCCTTCTGGGATCGTTTGTCCACCTTTGGTCCCCACCCTGCACTCTGCTCTCACCTGTGGTTCCTAGAAGCTGTCAGCATGCGACAATGGCCACATCCTGGAATGACTAGCTGGCTAAACCAGGTGAGGGCAGACGTTGGGTCTCAAACTCTTGGTGAGTTAGGGGCTCCAGTGGATTGAGCGGATGAGACCAAAAGTGGGTCCAATGGTAAAGAAGGCAGTTTCTGCATGTGCTGTACAGGGAAGTGAGGGGCAGATGGGGCTCACTAACCTGGGAGGAAAGCAGCTCATTCAGGAGGAAATATCTGCTTCCTTGTGGGTTATCATTGGGTGAAGAAGAAGGCTAGGAATAAAGGTAAAGGTACCCCTGACCATTAGGTCCAGTCGTGGCCGACTCTGGGGTTGCGGTGCTCATCTCACTTTATTGGCCGAGGGAGCCGGCGTACAGCTTCCGGGTCATGTGGGCAGCATGACTAAGCCGCTTCTGGCGAACCAGAGCAGCGCACGGAAACACCGTTTACTTTCCCACCAGAGCGGTACCTATTTATCTACTTGCACTTTGAGGTGCTTTCTAACTGCTAGATTGGCAGGAGCAGGGACCGAGCAACGGGAGCTCACCCCGTCATGGGGATTCGAACCTCCGTCCTTCTGATCGGCAAGTCCTAGGCTCTGTGGTTTAACCCATAGTGCCACCCGCGTCCCTTCATTGTGGGTTATCATTGGGAGAAGAAGAGGGCAAGACATAAACCCTACACAAATCCTAGCAGCTGGTGTTCTGACAGTAGAACATTGGCTATCTAGTTCAGTCTGTAAACCCTTAATTGTTCAACAGACGTCTTTACCTCCTTCAAAACAAGCAATTTCTTATCCTTTCTACTCCAAATTCATCAAGGACCATCCTCAAACTTACTTTTCACACTCTGCCAAGTATTGTCTCAGTCCACTGAACCATTTTCTAACCAGAAGCCATAAAACCTACTGGCCCTCACAATTTCTCATAATAATGGCAGAATGTGATTTGGCCAACTCACTCTTAACACAGAGGCATGCCTGTGACCCTATAATTCTCATGTATTTAGAATAGCAATGGGAAAGTTTCAAATTATAGAGAGCTATAATTAGAGGATTCTGCCTGTTGGAATCCTCTAATTATGAAATGTTTAGTGGCTCGGAAATGCTGCAAGCGGTAGGATGGATAATGGGTAGAATACAGGGGAGTGAAGGAAGTGCTGACTGCTAATCTCCACTGTCTGAACAATGTAGTCTAGATGCATCTTGATTTGGAACTGCTAGCTAGTGCAAATATTTGGCATTAGGACAAAGCTCCAATACCTTTAATAGGAAACTTTGGAAGGTTTGTAGCTCTTCTCACCTCCTAACAAAATTAAGTGCATCCCAGTTCACAAGTCATTTGCTTATTGCAAACTGAAATTATATAAAACAAAATAAAAATTCCTTTCAGTAGCACCTTAGAGACCAACTAAGTTTGTTATTGGTATGAGCTTTCGTGTGCATGCACACTTCTTCAGATACCAAATTATATATTACATGTGATTTTTTTAGAAAAAGAAGAAGTCTTAAAATGCTATTAGCATTTGGAAATTTTATGATGTTTGCTGGTGTTGGTATTGGAGAAATTAAATTATCACTGATATTTAATATGTATTTAAAATATGTACTTTAATTAGCAGGATTTTTATAACACTTGTAACAAACACTATGGACAATATGGACAGATTCAAATATAGATTACAAAATAATATGCAGTTGAAAATGTTGACAACAGGACCCATGGAAGTCCCATGGTGGGAAGTCTCAAGATTCAGAGGAATCTCTATATATGGATAGGTTTTTGGTATTGTTTTAACTCTATATTTGAAAAATCAAATAAAAATGATTTAAGATAAAATAAAATATGTACTTTAATGGGATATGTTGTTATTTCATTTATTCCCCACCTGAAGGGGAACCCAGCAGTTTACAAATAAAAATAAGAACCACTAAAAACATTTGAAAATTATTTAAAAACAATTAAACATCTATAGAATTAAAACTATATATCTATTAAAATATATCAATAATAAGGTTTTATGTATGTTTGAATAACAAGATTGGGATTTAGAAATTCTAGTGGTATTCATTGTTGCTAGCAGTGGATTGATTCAATTGTCAGTACTCAATACAGTGGTACCTCGGGTTACGAGCTTAATTCGTTCCGGAGGTCTGTTCTTAACCCGTTCTTAACCTGAGGCACGCTTTCGCTAATGGGGCCTCCTGCTGCCAGCGCACAATTTCCGTTCTCATCCTGGGGCAAAGTTTGCAACCCGAGGGACTACTTCCGTATTAGTGGAGTTTGTAACCCAAAGTTCTTGTAACCCGAAGCGTTTGTAACCACTGTATGTAGAATTGTTATAAGTGCCAAGAGATATTTATTTTGTGTATATATACTTTTAACAAGAATTATATTGTTAGGAGTTCGGGGTGTAAAAATGGTGCGCCAGACCCCTCTAAACTCTGGATCCAGCAAGTGGTAGAATTTAATCCAGGCTTCTAATTCTTGGAATAGCCAGGCTACTCTCCTGGTGAGGTGATAGCCTGGATGGCGAGCCATTAAGGGGCTTGGTGCAAGATGGCAAATGGGTGGGGTCCCCTCCCTCAACAGAAAAAAGCCAGAGTTTGGAGGTAGCAGTGATGTGACCTCGAAGAAAATCAGCAAGCTGGTGAGTCAGAGCAATGTTTGGGAGCAGTGTTTACCGTATTTTTTTGCTCTATAAGACTCACTTTTTCCCTCCTAAAAAGTAAGGGGAAATGTGTGTGCGTCTTATGGAGCGAATGCAGGCTGCGCAGCTATCACAGAAGCCAGAACAGCAAGAGGGATCGCTGCTTTCGCTGCGCAGCGATCCCTCTTGCTGTTCTGGCTTCTGAGATTCAGAATATATTTTTTTCTTGTTTTCCTCCTCCAAAAACTAGGTGCGTCCTGTGGTCTGGTGCGTCTTATACAGCGAAAAACACGGTAATTTCTGTTTGAATACAAGGCTGCTGCTGTGGGCTGTGGGAGAAACAAGCAACAGTATTATGAATGGCTTGCATCCTCACTAGCCCTCTATGAATGGGGAGCAGTAGTGAGGTGGGACTCCTTCTGCTATCCAGGATTGAAGGCTCTTGCTAGAGGATGGGGCAGAGCAGTTTTTTGTGTGTGGAATTCCCAGCCCCCCTCACAGCCCCTGAAACAGATTTTTAAGGGGCTACGGGATTGCAGGGAGTCTCATTAGCAGAACTCATCTCACAGGAAGCTACCACCAGTGGGAGCTTTATTCTGGCCTAAACCACTGAAATCATTACAGAAGCTGTAGCTAAATCGCCGCTGAATTAATTTCATGCAAATAAATGCCACCTGGTTTTCCTATCTGTTAACTAGATATTAGATAAAAATCTAGTATCATATCTATGTACATTAATTGATGCATAATTCATATTATGAGACCAGTTGATCCATTGGCTTCAAGGATGACCTTCTGTATGGACTTGAGAATCTATGGGGAGGCAACTCGGGACCAATCAATGTGCATATGTTTTGCATGTGGTAAATTGGTTGCATGGGAAAGCAAGTGTGGATCAGTGTTTTTCACATATTTTCACTGTCACATGAGAGCCCTTCTGCCCATCAATAGAAAGAGATCTCCCCACCCCCAAACTCTTGAACCTCCATCTCCCATCAAAGCGGGACCTGACCCCTGGAGCAGCTATTTTTATCAGGAATCCTCCTATTGGCATTACTTACAGCTATGGCCATGTTCTGGGGCAGGCCTATGTATAATTTGGATAACAGGCATGTATGTAATTGGTGTTTGTTTTAATCTTTCATAACACACACACACATATTGCAGACTATTAGATTAAGCTGATATTTTGAAAAATGGTTTTTGTTTTTCAGCTTTCCTTCGCAGCAACGACACCAGAGTTAGCTGATAAGAAAAAGTATCCTTATTTCTTCCGGACAGTGCCATCCGATAACGCTGTGAACCCTGCAATTCTGAAGTTGCTCAAACACTACAAATGGAAAAGGGTGGGGACCCTGACCCAAGACATACAAAGATTTTCTGAGGTAAGATCTGCTTAAATTCTTGTACTAGAAACCGGCTGCAAAGGTTGCATGTTTCTGCATGCGGTGGCGAGTTGAGATACTTGTATTTCAAAGAAGCATTTCAGTGGGTGCTGGCTCAAAGTGGCAGAAGTCATTTCAAGCGTTGTCACTTCAGGATCATCTCACTTCAGAATATGGGGGGTGGAATCACACAAGAGAAGCACTGTTGGGCCAAACCAAAGTCCTACCTAGTCCAGTACCCTGTGTCCCACACCGACCAACAACATGATCACAAGGAAGGCATGAGTGCAACAATAGCAGTCTTCCTCTGTTGTTCAGATGAGATTTTTCTGTACTAGGTTGGTTAGAAGATACTTGGGTGTGAGATGGGCAGCCAAGCTCAGGTTCACATGAATAAGTCTTGGCTTTCCAAGGGTCAGGCTATGAACAAAGCTTATCCCGCAAAGCAGATGCATAATCGGACACAAATAGCATGGTTGAAAGGCTTGTTCTGATTGGGTCAAGAGGCTAGTGAGAAGAGTTGGGAAAGAGTGCGAAGGCAAGGTCAGGCTGCCCTATGCCTCTTCTCTCAGAACAGAGTCTGAGGTTGCGATTTCTGGTTTAGCCCTTTCTATTCCTGACACCTGGACATATTAGCAAGAACTCTGTACAATTCCCATATTGCTTTTCTATTCTAAGTCAGAAGGGACGCGGGTGGCACTGTGGGTTAAACCACAGAGCCTAGGACTTGCCAATCAGAAGGTCGGCGGTTCGAATCCCTGTGACAGGGTGAGCTCCCGTTGCTCGGTCCCTGCTCCTGCCAACCTAGCAGTTCGAAAGCACGGCAAAGTACAAGTAGATAAATAGGTACCGCTCCAGTGGAAAGGTAAACGGCGTTTCCATGCGCTGCTCTGGTTCGCCAGAAGCGGCTTAATCATACTGGCCACATGACCCGGAAGCTGTACGCCGGCTCCCTCGGCCAATAAAGCGAAATGAGCGCCGCAACCCCAGAGTCAGTCACGACTGGACCTAATGGTCAGGGGTCCCTTTACCTTTATTCTAAGTCAGAGCATGGCTCTCATTATGCCAGTGCTTTGAGTCAGGGGTTCAAAGGAGACTTTATGCAGTTTGTGTGAACCCATCCACTTGTCCCTGCAATGTGAGCTTGTATGAGCCCAACATTCAAGCTCACATGCAAGAGGGCTTGAATAATAGGGGAAAGCATTGCATGAACTGGTTCTGATAAATTTAGCTTTCTGTACTTCTAGTCCTAAGACAAAAGGCTGTGTTGGTGTGAAATGTGTGAAGCTATAATAAGATAGGTATCTCGTAGGCTTTCTTCCCACAGCGTTGAATAGTCTGCAAACTTTTCGAGTCAAACGTGATTTTCACTTTTGAGGGGGGCGTTCCCAGAGTAATGTATATGACCCAGTATCCAAATAAATATACAGCTATTTTTGTGCACAGTTATAATTCTTATTTATTAAATGTTAATGTTAAATTTCAATGTATTATTTATTAAATGTCAATGTGAACTTCATCTGAAGATCACAGGGCAGCTGTACAATATAAAAACACACAAAAATGCATACCATAATAACAAGCAAAAACAATAATTAGCCAAAGACCTGGAAGAAGAGGAATGTTTTTGCCTGGCACTCAGGTGAGTCTCCCTAGGGAGAGCATTCCATAAATGGCAATCGAGGGAAGAAAGATCTAGATAGATTTTGAAGTGCTGGATTACCTGCATACAGGCAGCCTTGTCATGTGATAGGTGTGATGGTTCTGGGGAACTGGATTTCCTCCACACTTGCTCTCAGAATTATTCATTGCCAACGTCTAGCATGAAAAAACAAGTGTCAAACAGTGGCACCAAACTCAGCCTAGCTATCATTATCTAGTTCCTTCAACCCAAACAGATGGGGCTTGTTCTCCTTCTCATTCCTATTTTAAAGTTACCTATACTGTAGTTAGGACGCAGGTGGCGCTGTGGTCTAAACCACAGAGCCTAGGATCAGAAGGTCGGCGGTTCAAATCCCCACGACGGGGTGAGCTCCCGTTGCTCAGTCCCGGCTCCTGCCCACCTAGCAGTTCAAAAGCACATCAAAGTGCAAGTAGATAA
Source organism: Podarcis muralis (assembly GCF_964188315.1). Taxonomy (NCBI): domain Eukaryota; kingdom Metazoa; phylum Chordata; class Lepidosauria; order Squamata; family Lacertidae; genus Podarcis; species Podarcis muralis. The sequence goes on from NC_135662.1 coordinate 80,362,651, forward strand.
ATAGGTACTGCTCTGGCAGGAAGGTAAACGGCGTTTCCGTGTGCTGCTCTGGTTCGCCAGAAGCGGCTTAGCCATGCTGGCCACATGACCCGCAAGCTGTCTGCGGACAAACACCGGCTCCCTCGGCCTATAGAGTGAGATGAGCATGCAACCCCAGTCGTCCGCGACTGGACCTAATGGTCAGGTGTACCTTTACCTTTACCTTTATACTGTAGTTACTAGGCACTGTTTAGCAGTAGCAACTGTAAAACAGTAACCCATGATAACAGCCATCAAGAGTAAAGCAGATATGTGTCTGTACACACCTTTCTTATTTAACTTGGGTTGATTTTCAGTTGTACCGTTTATCTTTTCTTTGCACTGTATCAAAAGTAATTTAGTTTCAAGCAGCTGCAGGCTTAGTGGGTATTTGGCAAGAGTTTTTGAACACCTAAGGCAAAGCTATTACACAAAAGTGAGGTGGCATTAGAAAAACAGAAAATGAAAAGCAAACAAAAAATAGCATTCTGTCTAATATACTGGCTTAGTTTGAGATGTTAAGTGCCTCAAGTTACGGCAAAATACTGAAGCTCCATTTGCATGTTCAGACCCAGAAACCTCCCCCCTAAATAAATTCACACTTGACTCAAATTTTGGTTTTGGTTTTTGGCAGAATTTAGGCCACAACTTTATTGATTACAGAAAGTGATTGGTTGCATAGGCTCTGGTTCGACTGCTCCCTGCCATGCAGGTAGCGCTGACCCAGGGTTCCAGCATAGGTCAGCCAAGGGTGAACACCTGGATAAGCGGAAAGCTGGGAACGGGCTAACTCCGCCACCCAAATGTCCCCCTGGACTCAGGCATGGGCACAACCCCCTCTAAGGGGTTGACCAAACCAAGTTGAGTCCCTGGATTCCTTTAACAGAATACCCTTCACATAGGGATGGTGAGAGCGTTCTCCCATCCCTATCACATGAACCAGAGCCTATCTGCAACCTTACAAGTTGTGACGATTTGCTACGCAGCAGGCAAAACCCAAATGGCAACAGCCAATTAGCCAAGTGGGGGAAATTCCTGCCGTGCCCGTCCCAATGACAGACTACACACGACGGCATAGCAAGGTCAAGCGCAAACCCCTAAAAGTAGGGAGAGGTGGGCGGATGTTCTGAATGCAAGAGCCAAAAGAGGAAGCTCTGGGTCACGTGCATGGGCATAAATAGGTCCCTCGAACCGTTTGGACTGCGTCCCATTGGCCAGATTGCACCCAGCTACGAGGGACCTACCAATCGGGTGTTGTGGCTGACCAATCATACCCACCCACAACACAAGGTGTCAGTTTCCAGGTCTCACTGCAATACATGTCCTCTTTAAGGGAGGACCCAATTTCTAAGCACATATACTGGTGGGGAAACCCCAGTGCTTTTTTTCGCATACCCCTGTGAATCTAGGGGTAGATTTGGTGAATCTAAGTTTGGCCTCATTGAGGGACAGTATTCAATATGAGTAGGAAAATTAGAGTACCCCTAAACATTTTATTTAAGAAAAAAAGCACTGGGAAACCCTATTGATTTTTATGAGACTTACTTCAAACATTTATCTGTGTATTTTATTTCATTTGTATACCACTGTTCCCCTAAAAGAGCTGTGGGCAGTACATAAAGAGTTAATCCATTTTAGAATTGGTGTGTTTTGAGTTACAAAGAATGACCAAGCTTGTGAGGGTGGGGGGATAGTTTCTGTGCTGGCAGGATGTATCATTTATGCAGTAATCAATCAAACTCTAAGGATATTCCATTTCTCTATAAAATGAGAGAGTCCTTTGATCTCTTTGCTAGGCAGAGCCAATCCCCATTCACTTGTTTCATTTAAGAATGGAAATCAATACACAGATTTTACGTGGGGGAGGGCAGGAATGAGAAGATAAATGGAAAACTGCCTCCCCCCACCGCCAATTTTCCAGGGTTATTGACAAGCACAGTAGGTAGAAAAGCAGTTATGACAAATTGTAAAAGCAAAACTAGTTCTATCCTCAAATTTGATTCAGTATGGCAATTCCTTGTCCAAGTAGGCTACAAAATGGATGTACATATTTATTTATTTTTAAGGCATGTAAAATCCTTATAATACTGAAAGATATCCAGATACCTCATTTGTTGTGAATTCAGTCTTCTGTGATTCTTTTGGACAAATTGCTAATTAGTCCCCTGTGTTTAAATTTTACACAGATTCCCCCCCCCCAGCATAAAAGAAACAGCAACTGCTACGGTAGCCTGAAGGTAGTAAACAGATAAATAATTGTTTGCATCTAGAGCTTTGCATTTACAGTGCAATTTCACAAAGTAAAATTAACATATTTCTATAGAAACACATGGTTTAATTATAATTTATTTCCCCCCTTTTTCTTAAATGAACCGGTTTTGCAAAATGGGTGCTTTAACAAATAAAATGCAAACTGTTGTTGCTTTTTCATACTCATGCTTGTCCTTCCCATTGTAGGGACTGGACAGAAAGTGCTTCTACTAGATTCTTGTCTTAAGTAGGTTTTCTATTATCTTGTTCCTCTCATGGTGCTTCTGTTATCTAAGAATAGTGAGAGATAGAAAGATTTCCCTGATTGCTTCCTCCCTTCTCTTCCACACGGTTTCAAGTGAGACTGAAGAACTGAGCTTGGAGACACACAAACTGCAGCAAAAAGCTCCGTGGTCATAGAAGCAGGCAGCACAACATGTCCAATACATTGCTTTTCCAATATTCAGTCAAGTCCCCTGTTCACGTGGATCCAGAATTGGCCTCCACAGTCACTTACAGACTCATTGTTAAACCTGTGTTTATGGAAGACAATCTTTCTTGGCTACGACTGATCGCCAAAGAAGAAGAATCATTTTCATGAGAAGGAGAGAAAAAGAAAATAAGACAGCAATCCCATTTCCTTTTCCAACAAACAAATAGAGGATTTCTCTCATTCCTTGTATAGTTTTTTCCTTTAAGATAAACACAGACAAAATCCTCCACGTCTTATTTTTCCACTATATGTCTTCTAGGACTCTAGTTAAGGAATATGCTCCATTTCTTTAAAAAAAAAATAAATCTGTCGTACCAGAAGCAGTAATAGAACTAAAGTGTTGTTGTGAGCTCCAATTCTGACCTCACCCATCCAAAAAACGCATTATTGTGACATCCTTGGAGATGCATTCCAAGTTTCATCTATTGTCTGGTTTCCCCAGACTGAATAAAAAGCTTGTCTTGAGCCTCACCTTGCCTTCAAACTTGTAGCTGTACAGAATCTATAATAATCACCTAGCTTAGGTAGACTATTTGTATGCAGCCTTGGGCACAAGCCATTATTTTTGCTGTAGCCACAGTTACCATCTGGATAATGGGAACAAGCCTCTACCTTCTCACACATGCACACCTAGAGCCAGGGGTGCAGGATTCCTACTGCCTTACAGTGGTCACCTCAGGAGTAAGGGAGCAGCCCGCTAAATTCCAGATCTCCAGCTTGGCAATGCCAGTCTGCCCCCCGCCACTTTTCCAGGTACAGTGGTACCTTGGGTTAATAACTTAATTCGTTTTGGAGGTACGTTCTTAACCTGAAACTGTTCTTAACCTGAAGCACCACTTTAGCTAATGGGGCTTCCCACTGCTGCCGCGCCTCCGGAGCACAATTTCTGTTCTCATCCTGAAGCAAAATTCTTAACCCGAGGTACTATTTCTGGGTTAGCGGAGTCTGTAACCTGAAGCGTCTGTAACCTGAAGCGTATGTAACCCGAGGTACCACTGTACTGTACTCTAACAACCAGTTGCATGATCCCAGCAACCTAAGCCATGTGGGAGGTTAACTGGCCCTTGAGTGTGTTCACAAACTGGTACAGAAATCCAATGAAGCAGTTTATTGAAAAAGGAAGAAGAGGGGAGGAATAGCAAGTACTGCATGCAGTTCAAAATAGATATAAAGCACTATGCCACAATATTGGTATAACTAACCCTACACTTAATCCAAACTTCACTTACCCTCTGTGGCTACCTGTGGCATAGGCCGCTTTAGGCACCAGTTGCTGGTTACTGGAGTGTGGGAGGGGATTCAGAAAAGACAAAGACTGCAACACAGCTGCCATCTTTTAAGGGGTATCTGACCCAGGTGGGTATTGACTGACAAGTGCCTCACCCAGCCAATCATAATTCATGCTTGTCAGCTGGTGCTTGGGGAGAGTCCACTTTGCAGAGGACTCTCCTTATATACCACCGCTGGAGATGATTTAATTAGGACCTTTACATATTTAGCAAGGGGCAGTCTTACTCTTTAGGCACAAAGCCAGCTGTGTCTGAAGTTCAAGCACCAGTCTTTGAATGACCACATTGTATTTGCTTAGCCAGTGTGAAGCTGGGAGTCTGTAAGTATCCTCTCCATTTTGGGGAGAATAACCTGTTTTCCTAAGAGGGGCTGTCTCTCTCACAAGGCTGTTTACAAGGTTTTAGTCAACTGGGGTTCCAGCCTGGGCATTTCTGCAGGAGGTAATTGGCCTTCCTCTGCACCCCAGAGGGCTTAATTTGCCGGTGGTGGGAAAGCTCACATGTCTCGCTCAGGGCCTAATTTAGGCTGCAGAATTGTTATTCCCAATGATAATCCACGTTGAGAAGGAAAACGAAACTTGATGCAGACCCCAAACTGCCAGCAATTGGAAAGAGCTAGGTTAAAAAAACAGAAAGCAAGCCCTCCCCCCCAACCCCCCCAGCCCATTTTGGTATTTTTGCAGCAGCAGCTTTCAGCGTAAGGCTGCCTTGCTTGTAGCCAGTGTTTGCAGTAGAAACACATCATCTTTTAATGTAAACAGCATATGCAGCTGTGTCGCTGCCAACAACTCTTGGTATGCATGAACAGCCTCAAGCTGGCTACGCTTTACATGATATCCTTTTAAAGTTTTGTATACCTGTGGGTTTTGTTTGTTTTTTAAGTCTACACCTAAATATGTAAAATGTGAATATCCAAAAATGTGACAAATGTTTAAAAACACATGCTTTTTGTGATCACTGCTTGAAGTAAAGTTGATGGGAGTTGGCAAGGGTGGATCTCTTAAATTCGGTTCCTTGATTTTCCAGGCTTAAATTCAGCTGACATTTTCACAACAGTTCACAATAATAATCATAAATTCTTGCAAAAAAAGTTGTCAGTGTTCAAGTGCATGTCTGTACACACATCTCTGCAAACATTTCCCCCGGATGTAATGCATTTTTGTATGTTACTTTCACTAAAAAACATTTGTTAGCACATCTTTTGTTATTTTGTAGTGTGAATTTCCAAATGCACCTGAGTTTCAGTTCATGCATTGTTTTGGGAAGTGCAAACTGGGAAGGCAGAATGCACTTGTCAAATTGCTGCTGCAGACTTTTAAATCCATGACACCCAACCCCTTTTATAATGGAAGGAATCATTTCACCTAAAACATGTCCTCATGTTTTAGTGGCTTGTTTCCAGCAGATTTCTCCTATCAACCAGGGTCCCTTACTGGAAGCTGCCGCAAAGTACAGGAAGTCATTACTAATGTAATCTGAACAGCAGAATGCTAACTTAGTTCAGCCATTGGTTCCAGTGCTGTGTTTTTATAAGACAAAAGAGAAAGAACTTTGTGCTCAATATGCTCCAGTTTACGTTGGCTTGAGTTACACTGAGGTGCAGTTCGTCTCGCTTTAATACTAAGTCATGATGTAGTCTCCACTCCTTTCATTCACCCATTGTTTCCTTTTATGTGAGTTGGGGGATTAATTTTAATTCCCGTGTTGTCCCCCTGGTATCCTGTCAAACAACTCTTTAATTTGCTTGCAAGATAAAAACAAACAAACAATTATTTAGTCTCTGGCAGATTGAAACCAGTATAGAGGGTGGAAAGGAAAAATGATTGCAGGTTTTCCTTGGTACTTACCTTCCAGAAGTCCAGAGGCTGACCTTCCAGCCATTGCACCATTATTATTTTTTTTTTAAAAGCTTACTAAAGTGTACAGAAGTGGTATTTGTGTCGGTTTCTTCCCTTTGATGTTTTCCATCAATGTCGGTTTCATTTCTGCGAGATAACTTTAGGACAGCTTGTCTGTCAAGAGAAGGATGGCAGATTAATAAAGGCAGTTGCCTCTGGCTTAGTTGCCCCGGGAGAAAGTTGAGGAGGACATGGCAAGACCTAAAGAGCTATGCACTAAATGGCGGGAGATGCTTATCTTTCATGTCAACATGGTCACCTTTTATTATTTTTAATGCATTCATTATTTGGAATGAGTACTTTTTCTTTTTGGAGATATGAAAGGCAAAAAGCAACTTGTTGTTGCTATTATTATTATTATTATTATTATTATTATTATTATTATTATTATATTTTTACCCCGCTATTTTCCCTGATGGGGCTCAATTTGGCTTACAGAAAAAAAATTAGAACCGTTAAATCATATAAAAATATATATGAAGCGATTAAACATTGATAGAATTAAAACTATATACATATATATATAGAATCTATTAAATCCATACCAATGATTACAATAAATAGCCAGCGCAGCTGTTGAAGTTGGCTCCCTATAGTTCACAGTTTGTACAAGAAATCCAAACATGTGCAAAGTTGGCTTGGATAAGTGGTGAAACATTGTTCTTTTTAATGTTATTTAGAGCATTTGTATGCTTCACTTATTATTATTTATTAAATTTGTATATCGCCCTGCACCTGAAGATCACAGGGCGGTTCACAACATAAAAATGCATAATGAGAACACAAAATACGTAATAAAGCAAAACCAGAAACAAACCAATAAAACTCCTACACACAAACACATTTAAATTTTAAATACCTGGTTACAGAGAAATGTTTTTTGCCTGGTGCCTAAAGGACGCGGGTGGCACTGTGGGTTAAACCACAGAGCCTAGGACTTGCCGATCAGAAGGTTGGCAGTTCGAATCCCTGCGACGGGATGAGCTCCCATTGCTCAGTCCATGCTCCTGCCAACCTAGCAGTTCGAAAGCACGTCAAAGTCCAAGTAGATAAATAGGTACCGCTCCAGCGGGAAGGTAAACGGCGTTTCCATGTGCTGCTCTGGTTCGCCAGAAGCGGCTTAGTCATGCTGGCCACATGACCCGGAAGCTGTACACCGGCTCCCTCGGCCAATAAAGCGAGATGAGCGCCACAACCCCAGAGTCAGTCCCGACTGGACCTAATGGTCAGGGGTCCCTTTACCTTTAAAGATATGTAAAGAAGGTGGCAGGCAAAGCCTCCTTGGGGAGAGCATTCCACAAATGGGGAGCCACTGCAGAAAAGGCCCATTCACATGCTGCCACCTTCCAGACATCTTGTGGAGGAGGCACACAAAGGAAGACCTCAGATGATGATTGCAGGGTCCGGATTGGTTCATGTGGGGAGAGGTGGTCCTTGAGGTATTGCGGTCCTGAGCCATTTTCCATTAAGCAGACCAGAATAATAAAAACAATAATAAAAATGCAAAACATTATATGAACTAATAGAAATATAAAATATCAAAAGTTTTAAAAGCAGGAAAAAAATCCATAAAACCAGTATAAAAAGCAATAAAATTGACTGCTGAGCAACTCAGATAATACAAATATCTTAATCTTTGTATTTGCACCTTCCTCACCTTTTAGGAGAGGGCATTCCTTCATCCAGGTGCCACCACTGAAAAAACCTTCTCCTTGATCACCACATGGCTATTTCCTCCCCCCTCCCAGGCATAAGATACTTTGAGGAGGGCCTCTGAAGTAGACATTGAATTTATGTTTTCATTTATTCAATTCAATTAATCACAATATCTGTAAACCTACTTTTACGGGAAATAGAACAAGGTGGCATACAGCATACTTGATAAATATTAGGCAGATGTAAAGTGTCTTGGTGGCCAATTGGAGCAGAAGAATCACATCTGTAATGTAGGCATACCTAGTCGTGAGTGCTATTCAGTGCATTCCAAACAGCCAGAAATATGAGAGTATCCATGGTTTGGTCATTTTATGATAATGTGTTTAAAACAGGAAGCCAAAGCATGAAACTTAGAGCATTGGCTTCTCTAATGCGATAGCATCTTCTAAACTGAGTCCAGTCAAAAGATGCTCAGATACAATGGTGGACTCTGTGAATGTCGAGCTGTTTGCATGCACTGGGAGGAATTGCATATGCTGAACAGATGGTCATTGTGGTCAATTTTGGCAGAATGATCACTACTTGTTTAGGGAAGGGGGAATGCGTCCAGTCTTTGCTTTGCCTCCACCTGTTTGTGCTTTTAAAAGATGACTACTCCCAGCATCTGTTAGCCTGACTCATGTAAGCAGTCCAGAGGCTGAAGGTGTATTTCTTTTAGCTACTTGGCAGAACTATTTCACATGTATTGCTGTCAGGTCTGGTTTTCTGGAAACAAAGAGGTGGTCAAGCAGACATGTTATGATGCTCAATGGGAAAGCACCTTGGTCTGTGCCTCAGGGATGTACTGTTCAGTCTGAGGAACCATGCTAGAGTTAATAGCTTTAGCAGACCAGTTGTCACGCTGTGTCACATGATCTCTGCTATAATAGTATCCTCTAGCCTGCTTGAAGATTTACTTTCTTGGGCTCCATGATCACTGCAGATGGTGACAGCAGCCATGAAATGAAAAGATGCTTCTTCTTGGGAGAAAAGCGATGACAAACCTAGACAGCATCATAAAAAGCAGAGACATCACCTTGCCAACAAAGGTCCGTATAGTTAAAGCTATGGTTTTCCCAGTAGTGATGTATGGAAGTGAGAGCTGGACCATAAAGAAGGCTGATCACTGAAGAATTGATGCTTTTGAATTATGGTGCTGGAGGAGACTCTTGAGAGTCCCATGGACTGCAAGAAGATCAAACCTATCCATTCTTAAGGAAATCAGCCCTGAGTGCTCACTGGAAGGACAGATCCTGAAGCTGAGGCTCCAATACTTTGGCCACCTCATGAGAAGAGAAGACTCCCTGGAAAAGACCCTGGTGTTGGGAAAGATGGAGGGCACAAGGAGAAGGGGACGACAGAGGACGAGATGGTTGGATAGTGTTCTTGAAGCTACCAGCATGAGTTTGACCAAACTGCGGGAGGCAGTGGAAGACAGGAGTGCCTGGCGTGCTCTGGTCCATGGGGTCACGAAGAGTTGGACACGACTAAACAACAACAAAGCCTGCTTGAACAGGAGGAACATTGAGATTTTGCAAGGGTGTGGTTCGAACTACTCTTCAGTTAACACAACAGGAATCTAGTCTAAAAATGTTGATAATAGCCATTCTTATGTTGATTAAACCAACTCTTTTTATAGCCTGTCTTAAATTAAACACCACCTCAATGAAGTAGATTGCAATTTGTGCCTATTTTAAATAATGGTCTCGCTGAAACTGAACAAGAGCCAAACTGTAGGCAAGAATAACATGGAACAAAATTAGTTCTCTGTACTTGACCGCTAATCAGCCTCGCTCAGGGAGAATCAACACATATTGAAAAAAAGCAGAATTGATCCAAGCTTGAAAGCACTTGCATTGGATATTACACTAATTGGCAGGAGCAAACTTTGTTTGTAATTAAAAGCTTACTTCCGTGCTTCACCTTTTCACCTTACCACCTGATCTTAAAAATGCTTACTTAGAATTAAGCCCCATTGGTCCATACTTAGTAGAAAAGGTGATTAGGGTGGCCACCTTAATGTCTTTAAAGACATTAAGAGACATCTACAACACAGACATAAACTGCTTTCATACTTATTTTCTTTCTCCAGGGAACCCTGGGAACTGTGTCTGCTCATGCATGTGGAACAACTTACTATTTTTATGTTTTATTTTAACAGAATTGTGTTATTGTCATGAAACTAAAATGACCAGGAAGTCATTTATTTACAGTGGTACCTCGCAAGACGAATGCCTCGCAAGACAAAAAACTCGCTAGACGAAAGGGTTTTTTGTTTTTTGAGCTGCTTCGCAAGACGATTTTCCCTATGGGCTTGCTTCGCAAGATGGAAACGTCTTGCAAGTTTGTTTCCTTTTTCTTAACACCGTTAATACAGTTGCGACTTGACTTTGAGGAGCAACTCATAGAACGTAGTGTGGTAGCCTTTTTTGAGGTTTTTAAAGACTTTGGTGATTTTTGAAGCTTTTCCAAAACTTTCCCGACACCGTGCTTCGCAAGACGACAAAACTCGCGGAACGAATTAATTTTGTCTTGCGAGGCACCACTGTACTTGCAATAGCAAAGTTCTACTTAACAATAAAGTTTTTTTAAAAAGCATTTAGACTGGTAAAAAATAAATGAACCATAAATTTTCACTAACGGTAGATAGAACATATGCATTGCATCCCTGTTATGTGTCTTTCTGCTTAAGAGTATGGAAAAGACCCTTGCTTGAGATATTGGGAGCCACTACCACTCAGTGTAGTATATATGTCAGCTAAGATTTTCTTTCATTTTCAAAAATTGAAACTTATTTTAAAATGTGCAAACTCTATAGCTTCATCTTGTCCTAAATATAAAGCATAGTATGTATGATTGAAATGACATGAATCAAGCTGTTGAGAAAGTTATAAACATGCATATTAATGGATACCTTTGCCAACTTTTTGTGTATATTTCTGTTTTCTGTATCATATTTTAACCTCAGCATTGTGCATGTCTATTGCATAGCTGTCAACTTTTCCCCTTTTCTTGTGTGGAATCCTATTCGGAATCAGGGAATTTCCCTTAAAAAAAGGGAAATGTTGACAGAGACTCTCCTCCTGCAAAAGAGGGGAGGGGTTGTGGGCAGGAGCCGATCTCCGCCTCAAGCAGGGGGCGTCAGCCCCCCTGCCTCTCACTCACCTGGCTCGCGCACCACGCCCACGGGCAAGCACCCAACCAGGTGCCTTGGAAGGGGAGAGCTTATGGTTGGATTAGCATCAACAGGCTCCACCTACTGGTGAATAAACCCCCTTTCTGACTCACCCCTCTCCGAGTGGGTGGAGTCAACTGATGTGATCCAATGCCTAAGCCAATGCCTTTTCACTTGCTGTAATCAGTAAAGTTGTGGCCTTTTCTTGCCCATTAACCTTATATCACGTGTCCGTGTGTTTTCATTCCACTACGCGGGGATGGGGTCCTCGAACCACAACTATGGTCTATTGCAACATGTCCTATCTTAATTATTCAGGCCTTAATTGTAAGCATTCTTTAAATCAGGCCGGATTATTGGAATTTAACCCCCCTTTTTTGTAAATCTCGTATTAGAGAATAATGCAAATCAAATATGTGGTATACAGCTTTAAAGAGTTAGTGGCATACAGTGATAATATGTTCTTCATATGACCCAAAGTAAATATTTCTAAAGTACTGTACTGTAATGTAATGCCTCAATGTTTGTTTTATAAGATACAATGGCATTTAGTCATTAATAGGGTGTGAAATATGAAAGTGTTGAGATATTATATTCAGGAGTTGGCCTCAATTTATGGTGAGAAAGTCTGGGTAGGGTTCTCATCTATCCCCCCCCCCCCCCCGCCACCAAAAAAAAATACGGCTTGAAAAATTGCCATTTGTCAATGTAATGTGCAGTGCAGTCTTATACATGTTTACTCTGAGGTATGTTTGCCAGTACTCAGTGGGGCTTACTCTCAGGTAAGTGCGTTGCAGCCTTGCAGCATGATCTGTCTGACAATAACACACTGAACTTGGCCCGGTTAGAAAACAGCAACAACCGCAGATCTCTGAGCCAGAGGTGTTATGTGTTGACAGGGTCAGTGAGAGTTTATAGTGCATTCCAGGAAACATGCAAAACACTTGAAAAAGCAGAATTTACTCAGGTTTTCTGGAAACCAAGCTCAAAATAAGGTGACTTGGCTCTAAGAAGCCATAGCTCAGTTATAGCTTAATCCTAACCCTGTCTAATCAGAAGCAAGTCCTATTGAATTCAATAGGTGTGTCAGGGTAGAACTGTAGCCTTAGCCTCTTTAATCTAACTTTCTATATAATACAAGCTGACCAACTTTTCCTTTTCCTTTTTTACACTGAGGGACACGTTCAACCTTCTGGGGGCCACACAAAGGGGAGGGTGTCTAGGTGAGGGAGAAAAATTTGATTGTGGGGCCCAGAGTTAGCCACCTCTGATATAATACCAAGTACATTCAACTTCTTGCAATTCTAGAGTTCAGTCCCTCAACTGAGCTAATGCCGTTGAATTTACTAGAGCGGAGGTTTTCAAATTTCTTTCCCTTATGGACCACGTGGAAATTTCTTAGGGTCTTGGAGGACCACTTAATGGTTTTTCTGCCCGTTGTAGCAATTGAAAGGAACTGTGCTAGTTGCTGTGTGGTTTTTAGCTACGTTTGCATTTCTTCTTTTATTTCTTATATGTTGTGTTTTATTACATTTTTATTATAATAGAATAAAATGCAAAAGGAAGGGGGGGGGGAAATGCAGCCTCTGGACTAGCGCTTTTTAGCCAATATGAATGAGAGGGGGGAAAAAGAGAGAGAGAGAGAGAGAGAGAGAGAGAGAGAGAGAGAGAGAGAGAGAGACCATGTTTAAGTTTCATTGAATGCAGCGGGTCTTGATTGCGCAGTTAAATGATGAAGTCTCATTGATTTCAGTATTATTAGACAACTGGATGGATTACTGCAATAATCAAGAAAATGAAAGTCTAAAAAATAATAAATTATGTTGGACGTATTAAAATGGAAGTCAAACGATTTATTTTTCTTTTGTCTCTTGCTGCTTCTGTTCTTTTAAAGCCTAACCTCTCATTGCGTCAAAAAGAAAAGGAAAAAACCCTCAGAATTTAGTGTCCCAGTGTTTTCAGTTGAAGGCATAATGCAAGTTAGATGCTGTCAAGTTGTTCACATTTATTTGTTTTCTTTTTTAATTAGTCTAATCTAATCAAGTCAGGCTTTGTGTTGTGGCCATACTGGCATGTTTTCTTTCCTGGACAAAGAGAGGCAGACTCCCGTTTTGTATGTTCTTTTGCCACCTTCAGCTTGCATGCAGTCTATATATATTAAAAAGAGCAGCAACCGAATTACTTATTTCAGGTAGGTAGCTGTGTTGGTCTGACGCAGTAGAAATATATAAAAAGAATAAAAAAAATTGTCCAGTAGCTGATAGGTGTGGTAAACCTGTTGACGACTGCAATTGGTCTTACAGGAAAAAGCAAGGGATGAGATGGCGAAAAATAGCTTTATCATGTATAATGAGATAAGAATCCAATGTCTCTATTCAGACCAGGTCTCTCCGTGGTTTTAAGTTTGGTAATAAGTTGCAATTCAGCAACTTCTCTTTCCAGTCTATTTCTGAAATTCTTTTTTAATATGACAGCTACTTTGAGATCTTGTATAGAATGTCCTGGGAGTTTGAAGTGTTCTCCTACTCGTTTCTCAGAGAAACCTGAACACCTATCGGCCAATCACCCATTCCCACCACCCTTCTGAGTAATACCCCTCCCCACCCTCTCACTATATATGAAGGTCTGGTGACTCCTGTTTCAGTGTATCTGAAGAAGTGTGCATGCACACGAAAGCTCATACCAAGAAGAAACTTAGTTGGTCTCTAAGGTGCTACTGGACAAATATATATATATGTATATATATATTTCAAATTACTTATGAGTAAGTACTCACTGAGGTGCTCGTTCAAGAATGAACCTGTTGCTGCAGTGGAAGAACGTTCTATTGTAGTCTTAGTCTTCTTTCTATCAAGTGAATCCCCTTTATAGCTCAAGTTGATTAGAGTGTGGTCCTGATAACGTCCAGGTTGCAGGTTCGATCCCCATATGGGACAGCAGCATATTTCTGCATTACAGGGGTTTGGACTAGATCCTCAGGGTACCTTCCAACTCTGATTTTATGACTCTAAGGCTCCAGCTTGCTGTATGAAATCAGGGTCAGCATCAGGACCTGGCAACTGTCAGCAGGGCCCATGGCTGGTGCCTGCCTTGGGTCCCCTTAATATTTCTCTCTGTCCCAAGCAGCTACATCTACCCAATCTTTTAATTTCCTGTAGTGCTCCCAACCTAGAATTGGTCTGGGCCATGGTGGGAAATTGAAAAGGTGTAGCTAGATCCAGCCTGTCATCGCTGCTTTAGAGCATGGTCACTGAAGTACTGTTGGTTTCTTTAAAAAAATAAATAAATCTAGATTTACATGTTCTACCTGGAAATAACTATTCGTATGTTAATTTGCCACAGCTTCTTAGATTTATTCCTTTAAATAACAGTTCAAATGTTAGTAAATCTGCAACGTGTTCTGTAATGAAATATTAGTTTTTTTAATCACCAGCAACAACCCGAATCCTAATTTTCTACCTAAATGGTCCACCAGTTCCTCTGAGGTTCAGCTCCATACTGTTTGGCAGCTCCCTGGGAAGCAGGGCTTTCAGGAGGTAGCTTTTTATGGTATTTCCATAAAAATTGTATTTCCAATTTCCTTGTGCAGAAGACTCTAAGGGACACACCAGAGCCAGCCCACCCATGCCACCCTCTGGTGGTGGAAGTTCAGCAGGTGTGCTAGCACCAGCTGCCAGGTTTTCTGCTAGCAAAACAGGGTTTCTCCTCCCTTCCTTCCCTGCACCCTCCTCCATCTCTTTCCCCAAGTCTCCTCTGGCAGGTTGGGAGAACACCGCAGAACACCGCAGAACACCGCAGAACAGGGCGTGAGGGGAGAGTGGGCCGATCATTCTGTCCAACAAGCAGAAATGCTTGCACTGATGGAGCAATTGTATTAGCGCAATGTTGAATTCTACCCAGAAGTATTATATAGAAAAACATGTTATATTGGCGCACAGATAAGTACAGAAACAGAGCACTCTATGACTTTGTGGGGTCTCCAATCCAGCTTGGTATCACTGACATTGAAAGCATACCTTGACACTCAGGAAAGGTGCCTCACTCACCCTAATTTACCTCATTATTTGGCTCACACATAGAGCCAACATCCCTTCCGGCTGGATACCCTGCTTGTTCGCCACTTGCAGAACTCAAGTCTTGCTTCTGTTTTGTGGACTACATTCCAGCTTCCAGGACTGTTTCCTTCCCGCAGGGAAGTGGTAGCTTTTTGACACCAATCACCGAAAGCCTTCAATGCACATTTAAGCAAGCAGCTTCTAGTCATCAATGCCCCTTTAAAAAGCCCCGTCATTTAACAATTAAGGTAAATAAAAGCCAAGAGAACCCTGTGCTATTCAAGAGTGAGTAAGAAAGTGATGGTGATTGCTCTGTATTCTGGTATCCTCCTAAAGATGAGGCCGGAATACCATGAGGATCTAGACACATGGAAACAGCCCCCGTGCTGCTCTGGTGGTGAATGAATCAGTCTTGACTCTGCAGACTTCCTGCTTCTTTAGGTACTTTACATTTTTCCTTTTGTCTAAGAAGCTGCTCTTCAAATTCCCTTTTTGGGTGTCTAATTATAGTTTTGCGTTTATGAAGGGTTTTTTCATTATAGCATTCCTGAAGCATGTCTTTGTCTGCTCTGTATGCTTGGCTTCCCTCCAGTGCTTGACATAGAAGTTTCTTTGAACCATTTCTAATTCTTACGTGCCAGCACCCCAGCTTCTTATTCGTTTTGTGTAGATCTCATTGTTCCTTTACAAGCATTGTATTCTACAGAATGTTCCCCATTTTAAAAAACCTAAACCTTTCCTTTCTGCCTTGCGAGGAGAGTTGCCAGGAGGTGTGGTTCTTTCTTTTGTTTGTTTATGTATTTCCATCCCACTTTTCCTAAAGTCAAAGTGGGTAACAGAATAAAATACAAAAGAATTGTTAACCATTTAGGGCTTTACAGGTGAGCACCAGCAATTCTGATTGTGCCCAGAAATGGGGTGGTGAGCATTGAAGCTCTTTACGAACTAGTGAGATATGGCTGATATAGCCAAAGTTTCCGGGATATTTTCAAAAGCAGAGCCATATTAAACAAAGTAAGGTAAAGGTAAAGGGACCCCTGACCATTAGGTCCAGTCGTGACCGACTCTGGGGTTGTGGCGCTCATCTCGCTTTATTGGCTGAGGGAGCCGGCATACAGCTTCCGGGTCATGTGGCCAGCATGACTAAGCTGCTTCTGGCGAACCAGAGCAGTGCACGGCAACACCGTTTACTTTCCCACCTTCCTCCTTGCAGAACAGAGTAACTATCATTGTATTGTAGGACTTGGATGTCGATAATGGATCATGCGGTGTATAGTTTAAGCAGAGACACCATTGTTTGGATCCCCAAATGACAGCTTATTTTAATTTCAAGAATGGCAGTGAAAGCAAAAGCCGTTTTCACTGTGTTCTGTTTGCTCCACACATTGGAATCATTAACTCTCTGGATTATTTTTTTATTTTTTATGTGCCTGGTTTACAGGTTGTTCTTTAAATAGAACACTGAACTTCAAAGATGTTAACAGATAAAAAAACTTCAAAGACTCTTTTTGTCAGATAAAAAGAATAATACCAAGCTCATAACTGATCCCTGTACTTAGAACGTCTATGTCTGGCTTTGTGCTGTATTGATACTGATGAACTAAGATTCCTTTTAAAATAAAAATTAGTTAATTCAGTCTCTATACATTCTTTCCCATGTGGGGCACCACTTTGTTCTCTGCCACCCTGGGTCTATGCCCAACGACTGTGCCATTCTGTGTCACTACTTTGCAATCCTGTTGACGTCAGTGCCTCTCTTTTTGTAATAAAGTAAAAAATCTGATCCAGCATTTCTATTTTTATATCTTAGCTCTTTGCGTATAGACAATAGACAGTGCTTATAGTTCTAGGCCTTTATCATGCACTGTAATTATAGAAAGTCACATGCCCAAAAATACAAATTTGCTTGCTTACAATTTTAGATTCAAAGCACTCTTCCTACTGACATACTTCTTTATTAATCCCAGAAGCTATAATCCCTTCCTCTCAGATGTGTATACATTTTTAAAGAGTCATTGTTTTAGATTTATTCCTTCAATAAAATTGAGGAATCTGGCAGAAAACATTTCTTTCTTTCTTTTTTAAAGAAAATAACTTTGCATAGGAATCATTAATGGAGAAAACCTCAGCAAATTTATGATTGTATGAGCCATCTGCTCTGTCCAGTTCTCATTCATTATGAATCTCTGATGATCAACATCTGGTGGGATTATGCCCTCCCCCCGCCATTCATACATACATCTCTCTCTCTCTCTATATATATATATACTCCAGCAACAAATGATTTATCTAGCAGTACTTACATGCAGCTTTGGTTCACTGGGGAGTCACTGATAATATGATGAAACAAGAAATGTTATTGGAATTGTGGATTTTAGCTTAGAACTAGCAGTATAAACATTAGCTGTTGGAGAAATGCTTTAGCTTTCATATGGAATCATTAGTGTTGCTAATGTAGGCTAATTACTAGCAAGTTATCAACAAGTGAGCCATTTTATCACCATTCATTATACTTATGTAACGTCTATTAGAGCCATGCCCCTTTGGCAAGCTTACTAGGTGCAGAAATGATGGTCCTGCTAGGCTGGCGTGCGTGCATATATACCGTATTTTTTGCTCTATAAGACTCACTTTTCCCCTCCTAAAAAGTAAGGGGAAATGCGTGTGCGTCTTATAGAGTGAATGCAGGCTGCGCAGCTATCCCAGAAGCCAGAACAGCAAGAGGGATTGCTGCTTTCAATGCGCAGCGATCCCTCTTGCTATTCTGGCTTCTGAGATTCAGAATATTTTTTTCTTGTTTTCCTCCTCCAAAAACTAGGTGCGTCTTGTGGTCTGGTGCGTCTTATAGAGCGAAAAATATGATATATATATATATATATATATATATATATATATATATATTTGCTTTCGTAAACCTGCATAACCTGCAAAACCTGCATATATATATATATATATATATATATATATATATGGCACACAAAACTGAATTAATAATAACTGATAAATACTTTTAATTGAGAAACCACGTAAGAGATAAGGTGGTTAATGACTATCCTGAAGTTAGCAAAACCTGAACCCTCTTTGTGGTGACTATCTGGAACTTTCGTTTGAAAAGAGCACGTAAGGCTTTAGAACTATTTGGTGTTGGAGGAGAAGCTGCTATTTTCATCTCTCACAATAAGGGACACTTCTCCAGCTATGGTAGGATGTCCTATCTCCTACCCAAAGCACACAGACAGAGGCTCTCCCTTGTAAGTCAGAAACGTTCTTAATCAGGCAAGTAACAGGGCAGGAGGAGTCATGATACAAGCGTTCTGGAGAAGAGTAAGAAGTTCAGAAACAGATGGAAGCAATGAAGATGTCCCAAGAAGTTTCACCACCCCTTCCACCAGCTTTTAAAGACAGGGCATGTTCACTTGTGATATACTCTCTTGCCTTTTGGGAATGTCAAGATTGCATGTGTGCTCTCCCATCTGTGAAGGCAGCACCTAGTTGTAAGGGACAAGGCTGCACCCTCCTGTTTTGGCTCTTGTTTAGTCATGGCCTTCTTCTGTTCACCTTCCCTCCTCAACTGATCAAAGCTCTTCCCAGCCTCCACTGAGGTCTCTGCTCCACAGAAAGGACAGAGGGGAGAGGCGACAACCCATCTTCCCCTTCCAAAGCAGCTGAATTTGGGGGTTGAAGAGGGAGGTGCACCCAGCTCCAACCTAGGTTCCCACCATCTCCCTTCTGTTTCTTCCTCCTCCTCCTCCTCCTCCTCCTCCTCCTCCTCCTCCTCCTCCAGCATCAGAGCCTTCCAACCTAAGCCCAAACCCAACAATACTGTGAGGATCATGAAAACAACTTCCAGGCATCCTTATTTCCCAGGTGTTACAGTGCTTTGATGGGTCACACATTGATTCTGAGCACCAGTTACCTGAAAAATACGCATTCAGAAGTTGTGGTTGGATGAACTAGCATGCCTGGGGGAGCAGATTGTTCCATAGCTCAAAATCCTCACAATGGACAAGGGTGTGTTTTGAGGCTGTTTTCCTGTTTTTAGGCTGACTTTCTGGTAGTCGCTTAGAGAGTGGTGCCAGAAAGCTCCCTGTCAGTTTTGTAGGGGTGGCAGTGGCGGCAGGGCCTATCATGAATTTGCCATTGTATGCTAATGTCATTTTGCAGCTTTTTGGATCCAGTGTGAGCTGGAGACCAGATTTCAGTAGTGATGAATAGAACTGATTCTGCAACAGTGGAAATACTGGAACAGAGCTGTGCACAGATTGTACTATTGTGGGCATGTTAGCTAAGCAGACATTCGCTTGTTTTCCAAGAAGCACTTGACATTGCAGCGGAGGCTGGTATGCCATGGCCCTCTACGCTAGAATGTTTTTAGAATGAAAAAAAAATATTAGAACTGATACTTGCGTTTATGGCCTCTCACTTCTTGTCTTGTCCTGTCCCTTTTCTTCAAAATATTATTTTGATTCTGTCCAGTTTGTCAAAGCTCTAGCAGCTGCTCTTTGCTCATTCTGCATTTTGCAAATGCTTCTGTCTCCAATTTTCTTGCCATTGTTTTCAGAACACATAACATCTTTACTGTCTAGCTGGTTGACTGTGGACTTAATTTTCCTTTTGTTCCAAAGCTGAGTCTTTGATCCTTTATTGAGGAAATGATGGAAATACTTCTTTTGCATTGCAGAGCATTCCAACAAATTAATTAGTTTTTTCCTGCTGCTGCTTCCCTAGTAATAAAAGTGTGGCATTGCCATACCTTGGACTATAAGGTGGTTTTGTTTATGTGGGAACTTTTGGGATACAGTACGGTATAAATCTCAGGTGAATATGGCAGTAAGTTCTTTGAAAGGGAGGGTTGGTTATTCTCCTGTTGATTGTCAAAGCTCCTGATTGCCCTTCTTGCATGTTGACAGGAAAATAGAGGTTTTATTCACTGCTGTTAGATTGGGAGTCATGTCATGGAATTGGGACCCTGGAGAAAGTGGGTCTCAGAAATTCAATACAGTGGTACCTCAGGTTAAGTACTTAATTCGTTCCAGAGGTCCGAACTTAACCTGAAACTGTTCTTAACCTGAAGCACCACTTTAGCTAATGTGGCCTCCAGCTGCCGCCGCGCTGCTGGAGCACGATTTCTGTTCTCATCCTGAAGCAAAGTTCTTAACCTGAAGCACTATTTCTGGGTTAGCGGAGTCTGTAACCTGAAGCGTCTGTAACCTGAAGTGTATGTAGCCTGAGGTACCACTGTATTGATGTTTGGGTGCTAATAATCCCAGAGAAATTTTGTGAATGGCCCCAAACAGCGGTATATTTCACTGTTTCCAGACATCCAAGTGAATACTGATATTATTATTATTATTAACATTCACTGGCTTACATCTGAGGTTTTTGGACATTCAAATTTTTTCCCTGAGATGGTCAGGGTTCACATGTCAATATCAACTTCCATCAAATGTCAGCTAACAGGGTGCAAAGTGCATTTCTTTCTGCTTTTGTGTTTAAGAGAAGAGACACTACCTACATTTATATAAACATGGTGTGTGTGAGATTGTATAATGAAATTTCTGAACAATACAAATTATTTTATTTCTTCTGTTGTGATTCTGTGCTTTTATAAAATAAATAAATACATTCACTGTTTTGAGTCGCAAGGCTTGAACTGCACCATTACAAGTAGTTTATACCCTCTTTGACTTCCAGTTTATTCTATTATTGTTGCTAATTTAAAAAGAATGCATCTGTGTATTTAGTGAGAAGATTGCTCATGGTGCTATACATGAATACCACAGAAAAGGAAGTATTGGCATCCGTTTGGATGTATTAGAAAATGTGAGGAAACTTTAGAAAGAATGTTCACATTGTAAGATCCAGCTTCATGTTGCATTTCAGGGGTTCAAGAATTGTGTTTAGGTTTTAGGAGTCAATCAGGGTCTTGCAGATTGAAGAGGAGCTGCTTTCTTGAATGGACTGGCTTGTCTGTAACAGTATAGCATGTTATTTTCAGTGTAGCAGATATTACAGTCTCAAACCTGGAATGCTTGTCAGGAAATCCCCACTCCCACACTCCATATGATTTAATATAACACCCAGTGGCGTAGCGTGGGTTGTCAGCACCCGGGGCAAGGCAAGTAATTTGCGCCCCCTAACCCATGGATTTGCGCCCCCTAACCCGTGGATTTGCGCCCCCTAACCTGTGGATTTGCCCTAACCCCAGATGTTGCGCCCGGTGCGGCCGGCACCCCCTGCACCCCCCACGCTACGCCACTGATAACACCTGTACGGAAGGGTGACTAACTTGGCATTTGTTTGAATCATGCTATGGTGTTGCGAGACAGTGGCGTTTTCAGTGGTGGGTACCAATGAATTCATTTTTGCCTTTTCCCCCCAACCTGCAACAGGTACGGAATGATCTGACTGGTGTCCTGTATGGGGAAGATATTGAAATCTCAGACACAGAGAGTTTCTCTAATGATCCCTGCACAAGTGTCAAAAAACTCAAGGTGGGTGCAGCCATTGAAGCAAACCGGGCAGTAGAAAAGAAAATAATCATTGGCAATAGAATTGGCATTTTGCTGATAAATTATCCATGCAGTGCTGTTTGTAATAAAGAAGTAAATCGTATTGTATAGGATGCTGTGTTGTAATGGTGCAAGAATTAATATTGGAGGTAATATAATACTGGATGTGTTAAAAGCAGTTGTGGCTCATTTTAAAATGCACTAGCAGAGTCAGATGGAGCAAAGTAGAAAAGCTGTGAATGCTGCAGTCTCTCACCCTTAGGTACGTTCTTTCTAAAAGTGTTCATCTAAGTTACCAACTGAGTGTCAAATAGGAAAAAAATAGGGATGTATCTAATGCTGGTCTTCCACAAAGAAGACCTGCTAAAATTAATAGAACTAAGTTAGTCATTTGTAATATAGAGTGCCATTTAGGCATAGGGCTCCTGCTGCTAACTAAGGGAGGGAAATATCGATGAGTTCATTGATAAATTTCACATTTTTGGTGAAAGTGGGAAACTCATTGGTCCTTGCTTTATGGTATTGGCTTAACATATAAACACATGTGCCAGAAACATGAGCTGGTTCTACCTTATAAAGTACCGTGTTTTTTTGCTCTATAAGACACACTTTCCCCCTCCTACAAAGTAAGGGGAAATGTGTGTGCGTCTTATGGAGCGAATGCAGGCTCCATGGCTTCAGCGAAAGCAATGCGAAGCCTCCGAAGCGCAGCAGGAGCGCCCCCACTGCGCTCCGGAGCCTTAATGGCGGCTATCCCTGAAGCCAGGAGAGCCAGAGGGATCGGTGCGCACTGACCTCTCTTGCTCTCCTGGCTTCGCTTCGCTGGAGAGGCACTGTGCAGCTTTCCCTCTCTCCGCAGTGCCCCTTCAGCGAAGCGGGAGGAGAAATGGAAGGGGCTCCGCTTCTCCTGCTGCTTCGCTGAAGGGGCGCTGTGCAGAGAGGGAGAGAATATTTTTTTTCTTGTTCTCCTCCTCTAAAACTTTGGTCGGGTGTGTCTCATAGAGCGAAAAATACGGTAAGTGGCTTAGTCGGTAAAGCATGAGACTTTTAGTTTCAGGGTTGTGGGTTCATGCTTTGCAGGGGGCTGGACTTGTGGTCCCTTCCAATTCTATGATTCTCTGTGTGTGACAATATGTATCCAACATATAATAATAATAATAATAATAATTTATTATTTATACCCCGCCCATCTGGCTGGGCCTCCCCAGCCACTCTGGGCGGCTTCCATAAAAACCAAAAATACAATAAAATCACACGTTAAAAACTTCCCTGAACAGGGCTGCCTTAAGATGTCTTCTGAATGTCAGGTAGTTGTTTATCGCTTTGACATCTGCTGGAAGGGCGTTCCACAGGGCGGGCGCCACTACCGAAAAGGCCCTCTGCCTGGTTCCCTGTAGCTTTGCTTCTCGCAATGAGGGAACTGCCAGAAGGCCCTCGGCGCTGGACCTCAGCGTCCGGGCAGAATGATGGGGGTGGAGACGCTCCTTCAGGTATACTGGACCGACGCACATGTGGGGGCAAGATGAGCCTAGCGGTGAACGCATGTGGACTTTGACCCACGTACCAGTGTGCGAACTATTTCCCCCTTTCCACAAGAAGCAACAGTAAAATCCCCCTTTGCACGAGAAAACTAAACATGGGTGATTGCACTTGTGTGATTTGTTAACTTTATTAATGTTTTCCCCCCCCTCTAGTATCCAACTAACTAATAATCAGAGTAAAGCCACTGGAAATAAATGAACTTATGTTATTTGCTTTAGTTGAATGCAGCCTTCTGTGCGTGAGATTTTCGCTCTGCTGTTGGGTCTTGCCCACATCTCTGCCATTATCTCTCTTTATGATGTATGCTGCCTAGATGCTGAACAGTAGATTATAATTTTCATGTTTATTACATTAGCCCTTCAGGACTGACCAAAAGTAGTTGGAGATAAAGGTTCCCTGCTAGGAAGCAGATGCTATTCCAGTTGATTGACACTTCATACCTTCTGTGTGAATTGCTGCAGATAAAAAGTAGGGCATACACATCTAAATTCTTAATGCCCATCTTTCTATCTTTTTATATTCTGGTCTCCTCAGCAAAGCCAGACATTAATGCATTAGGGGCAGGGTGTGCTTCTCAAAAATCTGATGAAATGCATGTTTTTCAGTGACCATGCGGAGTGATTTTTTAAAGTAATTCATTCTCGGGTCAAAAATTCAGTCCTTGATATCTTGATTTTTATTATTATTATTTTTACTTTCTAATCAAGCGCCCTGAACTTAATTTGCACAGGTAATGGATGGACAAATTTAACAATGGAAACCAAAGACTGCCACCTTTTTGTGTGTGTATACCTTGAAGCCAGGACTTCCTTTAGTAAAAATTGAGGTACTGGTACTCAAATCTTGATAAAAGTGTCGTGGGTGCTGGCACACAAAAGCTGCAATGGGCAGCAAAAAGATGGTGATGGCAGTACTATTACAAAGAAAACAAAACCATTGCTTGAAGCTTTCTAGAGATCTTGAGACATTGTTATTGAGCTGTCGTTACCCTTTGCACTTTAATTTTTGGTCTCTTGCCTTGGTCTCTGCTGAAATTTGTTATGAGGAGTTTCCCCCAAGCTATCTCCTAGAAAAATGAGACTAATCCCCAAGAAGGATAGCCAGCACTGATGAAAATACAGAAGCGATCATTTTGATGGCAGCCCCTGCACCGTGTCAGTGTTTTCCACTCCCTTGTGCCTGCAGCCATTTTTGAAACATTTTGATAATTAAAAAAAAAAAAGTTTAGTAAAATAAAGGATGGGTGCTTTGCACACTATCCACATGAGGAACAATTAATCTCTAAAAAACACCCCCCCAAAAGCAGTGCAAAGATACTTTCGCACTCAGCAATGTCTTGACATTTCAAAATATTTTCATTTTGCCCTTTCTGTATCTTTGGCCTATTCAGTTTCACTATCTCCTCCCCTCTGAGGTGTTTCTTACCATGACATTGGTGCCATTTTCCTTGGCAGGTGAAGTCACACCTCTTTGCCTAGCCTATCTGCGAGAGGGGATGTGCATTGGGTAGCTGAATTTTTGTTTCTGCTGCTGGTTTTTAGTTGTAACTGAATTCTGTATTTTGTTTTTTTACAGTATTTTTATTTTACTGTTGAATTTTGGGTTTGGTTTGTGTGTATCTGCTGCCTAGCATCTCCCAGTGAAGGACAGATTATTAATAGTTTTAACAAATAAATAAATTAATGATTTATCAGTAAAATTGTGATAAGCATTTGATCCCCTGTGGGGATAGCAAGAAAGCTAATCCTAAAGCCCTCTTCCCATGAATTGCCTTGGTGCCTCTGAAACATTATTGAAGCAATAATGGAAACATCTTTTGAAGGTTTTGAAATCTTTCCAAGGGTCTGACGCCTGTTAAGTCTTGTGACTTGACTGGGTTAGAATCCCAACTGGATTGCGATTTGGTGGGAGATTAAAAATATTTATACCTAGGACTAATGTGCCTTTGTTGCGAGTGAAAAGCATACATATGTAGTCCACATTGTCGCACTGGTGGGCTGAGTCTGGTTGCTCCACTGGTGCAGCCATACAGCCCCAAACTCATTGCTCCCCAGCCCCCGTCCAGGTTAAGCAGCAGCGAATCTAGTGCTGGTTAGTTGTGGTTCTGCCTCAATAAATGGTGCCACTTCTAGTGATATCTGAATCCTAGACTACCCAGGAGGTGCTTGTTGGTGTAAAATATGAAGCACCAATTAATTTTTTCTATAAACAAAGAGCATTTCAGTAATATAAGGCATTATAAAGGATGCTGTATGGACCACCTAAGCCTTTGGACCTCAGCTTAATTAATGGACTCATTTGAAAGAGCACTGTTGGTTGCCCCCCATGTTACAGAACCCTGATTGGCTTTTGCCAGAAGTCAGGCTTTTAGTGTTGTGAGTCCTGTGTTGTGAAATACCCTTCCAGCAAAGATTCGGCAGTTATCCTCACTTTTTTTTTATTTTCAGGTGTCTCTTGAAGGCCATTTTATGGGAGCAGCCCCACGTGGCTGTTTAAACTTTCTTGATGAGCTAGTCATTTCAGGCTTTTTACGGTGCCTTGTGTATTGAGCTGGTGGCAATAAAAAATAATTACTAATTATTATTAAATAATTACTAATTATCTCACACCTGTGAGAGGAGGAGAAGGTGGTGATTTCACTAATACGTCAATTTTTATTGTATTCTGCAGGGAAATGATGTCCGAATTATCCTTGGCCAGTTCAATGAGGAAATGGCGGCAAAAGTATTCTGCTGTGTAAGTAAAGAAAAAGAGAGAGGGAGAAAAAGAGGGGATCTCTGCAGACTTGGGTTTGGCCAATGCCCTGATGGGAGATAACTTGGGAACTCTATGTATGCCACCTTGACAATTGAAGGGAAAGCAATAAATTTTCCCAGCTGATGGACGAAAGGACATGCTGGCTTTTGGACAAGGCAGAAGACTTTGAGAGGGCCTTAGCTAGAAATAAACGGACAGGCCATTTTGCAGGAAGCTATGCAACTACACATGCCAGGAGAGAGGGTGGCATGCTTTCAGCGCTGGCTCAGATGCAGCTCAGCATACAAGACTCAGTGTATTTAATTCTTTATTTAGCATACAGCTTGGCAATGCTTCCCAGCCGGACTTGCTCCCATTAAGAAGTTGCCAGGACTGAAGGCCTCTGCGCTCTTCTCCCCCCTGAGACTCCTCAGCCAGAAGTTTCCCAAGCAGCCTTAAACTACGATGTTGGGGGGAACTGTGCTCTTTGTTCTGCCGCAGGCATAGCCCTCTGTGTCCTCGGAGGCAAAGGGGGAGGGGAGCTTAGTACAGTAGGGATGGCAAGCTCCTGGGCTGCTTCTGCAGACTCTGCTGCTTCCTCCTCTGCTTCATCTGCAGAGTCTGCAC